>NW_024538590.1:0-512156 GCF_016647635.1 Suillus subaureus
TCCATGGCGTTTGGGTCGTGTCGGTCAATGGAAGGTCTGGGTACATAGCGCTGCCCAGAGGGTTTGGTGGTGACCCGATGGTTGGATCTGAATGCGACACCCCTCTGGTAGTTGCTATCAAGCCTGACAACTGCAGCGATGTACTTGTCAAAGTCTGTAGGGATGGTTTCCATTTGGTAGACGGAGTTAACGATTCCCTTCTTCAATCCGTCATTGAGAAACGTGATTAGGATGGCATCTTGCTTGACACCGGCTTGCACGGCGAGGGTCTTGAAGCTGGCGATGTAAGATGTAATATCGCCCGTCTGTTTCAACGTCCTAAGCTTGTTCATGGCGGTACCGACAGCGTCGGCAGGTACGAAGGCTTCTTTGAATTTGGTTTCGAAATTCGCGAAGGTCCCATAAGACTTGGAGGCGGAGTTGTCGACTTCTGTGTAGAAGGTGAGTGCCCAACCCATGGCGCTGTCTTCTGTCATATACGCGAGAGCGGTAATAACCTTCTTCTCGTCGGTATTGTAGATCATAGCATTAAGCGCAAAGTACGCTTTTATTGCATACAACCATCGTAGCGCCTGCTGAGGGCTCCCGTCATAGGTGGACGGAGCTCCGGCTTTCAATTCTGGGGTGTTGGCGATGGTGGACATCCTGAGCGTCTGGTCAAGTGATGTTTCTGTTCAGGGGAACGTTCTCGTTCTCTTGCTGAGTTCTTTCTGTCTGGTTACCTCTCGGGTGGAGAGGGTTGATGGGGGACTTTAATCTTTTGTTACGGTGAACCGTAGGTCGACTAGGATAGGCGCGACAATAGATACTCGATAAGAGTAACGTCTAAAGTCGGATCGTAACCTCACAAATGTAAGGCTTCTTAAGACAAGTTAGAGAGAGTGTCTCCGACTCGAATATCGATATCAGACACTTAAGATTGGGGGTCTTAAGCGAAGGATGTTCTGGGTAAAACCTAGTAGATTAAAGTGAAGACTATCTAAGTACAAGGCCTGCTTATATAGGTAAGGCCTGCTTTAGGGCCGGTACGTACACGTCATCAAGACGAGTCAGAGATAAGAGAAATGACGTCATCGAAACGAGTCAGAGATAAGGGATGAGTCAGCTAGCGATGGCATGCGGCGGTCGTGCTGTAATACAGATATGGCAATTGTTAGTCTAATGATGGCACGTCCTAGTGCGGTCACGACGTAATACATGTGAAAGTGGAAAAAGAGATAGGGGGTAACCACTATTGTAACAGTCAGTGATCATTGCCTGGCGGCACTTCATGCACGAAAATGAACAAGGAAGACAATTGAAGACAAGCACCACTGAATGGAATCCTAGATGCACTAAACCCTTAATGGCTGATTAAAATGTTTCACAAACTCATAGTAGAATCATATGACTCACTCATGGCATCTGGATCACCATCACATTGCAGCAAAAATACTGCAGTCCATAGCTGATGGTACAATCCCTACAGTTGGACTTCACAAGACGCCAATGCAAGTATTACACCATGCACAGCACCTCTGACGAGGAGGTTCACTTTGCATTTCAACGATTACAAGGTTCAGCTGGAACAGGATATTGTAAGTGGAGAGGGCATGCTTGTGATCAGCAGGTTTGGATGGGGTCTGTGATGTTGATCGACAAACCCACTTTACCCAGCAGGACACTGGGAAGTGTGCAAGATGTTTCAATTCTGAGCGTTGAATCAGTGGGTGACAATGTTAGTAACATTGTTACATTGGCTCACTCTTAGACTTACAGTGCTCAAAGACTAATAACATCACCCTCATTCTGAGGTGAAACTCAGTGGCCAGTGTTGCCAATCACATTGGCAACAGTGCAGCTGTGGGGTACCTATCTCCAAAGAAAGTGAAACTTATGCGCAGCCTACAGAAAGTAGTAGGCAAGCAGATTAACCATCATTGCAAATGAGGGCATCCTACTACTGACCTCCTATGTGAGTGTATTAATGCAGTGCTGGTGGATGCATTGATGGGTATAGACATGGATGACATTGTGACCAGGAAGCCCAAAACAAACAATGACGGACAAGATGTAAGGCTGTGATTTGGTTTCAAAGTGATGTCCATTGACAAGATTCAATATAAGCTTCAGACAACCAACAATGATATCATCATACCTGTGGGACAATACATTGTTGACCAGATGAAACACACACTATTTTCCCTCGGAACAGTTCTAAGCACCAAATCAGAACCATTGGAGGTCTCTTATAGTCCAGGTGCATTGACAAACCTTGATGCAATGTAATGTCTGATAAACACACTAGGATCTCCAGGAATGCCAGGAGGATATCCAACTGCATACAAGAGTGTGAGACACTGATCACATTGAACCACTGCAAATAAAACATACCAAACTTGTTATATTATACAATGCAATCGAGAAATGAAGTTGCCAGTGCTGACAAGCAAGACAACTAAAGTACAATGCACTACTTAGTAGCAATAATTAATAGAGGGAAGCACTTACACAAAAAATAACTGCACTTCGCAGATTACGGTTTCGAGCAGGGCACTGAGCGCACACATGGGTGACCTCTTATTTAAATTATTTGAAACACATGCAACATATTTTGGTACATACAGTGTGCAGAATATGAAGGACAGGACAAGGGGATATTACATGTATATCGTACAAAGGCAAGAGGACATCATAAATATCATATGCAGAGAGCAGGACGATGAAACAGTACAAGGGGATATTACATGTATATCATACAAAGGCAAGAATCATGGACATCATAAATATCATATGCAGAGATGTCACTTGACAGCAACGACGATCTCCATCCTCTGGAACTTCTTCTTAGACACAGTGAATGGTGGACATTGTTCATTCAACCATGATGGGTTGTAGAATGCTTTTGGTAGATCTGCAACAGCTGAGCGAGAAGACTCATTAATAGCATTGTGAAAATGCTTCGCAGGCTTGCTGCCCTGGGGAGTAAAGTTGGTGGCACCAACCAAATGCTGTTCATCAATGATCTTCATCTCATGATGGAAATCTGTCCTCCATGGCAGTGTCTTTAGATGAAAGACCTGCACCTCACCAACTTTGTTCTTGCTCTCATCAGAGCTCATGCCATCTTTGCCCAGAGTCTCAATGATGGATTGTAGATATGCGCACACAGGTTCATCTTCCTTTCCTGTTGCCTTCCTGTCACTGAGTAGGGTTGACATGACTTTTCTCCAAGTTTCAAACTTCTAGGAAGTAAATCAACATCTGTCCACTCTGAAAGGAAGGGCAGACAAAAGACCAACTGTCACTCTACGAGTGAGGACCCTAGTGAGCCACAATTGCTCATTAGTATGATCCACCAGTTGTGCTTCCACATGTCAAGGAAGCTCATGCATGCCATTGCTAAGAATACAAGGCTGGGCCATGGTGCAGCACTTGCGGCATTGAGTGAATTTCTGTTTGATGTCTTCTTTGATCAACTCCTGGGATCTTATGGTCCATTGGTTCTTCTGTTGCAAGATGATATACTGTGAGCAGAGAAGATTGTCAACTTTTTTGTTCCACTCAGAGGTGTGTGTAGTTTCCATATGCCAATGCAGTTCAAGAGGGTCAGGCCCTGGTCCTGTTCCATATTGAAAAGATAGAATGGCATCCAGTGATGCAGTGATATGAGTCATGAAATCATCATCTTTGGTGATGTGGAATGTCCCTTTGAATAACTCTCAGATGTTTGCCTAACATTTCATTAGTAATGTTAGCTTTTTCATAAAATCACGTACCTTGTTGTCTCGGTGTTGGAGATCAGTGAATTTTTTGATAAAAGGTTTCTTTTTTTCCCATGTCAATCGGGCTGCCCGGTGGGACACTACCTCTGGAGTCTGAAGCACTTTTGTGAGTGCCTCTGCCAGCATGCCAATGGTGGAATTCTGAATTGGAACATTGCCTAAGATAGCACTAAGGGGAGATTCGGCATTGCCCTGGATGCCAGTCTGAGACTCCTTGTCTGATTCAGACTCAGAGTTTGTATCAGGAGCCTGGAATATAGGTGGCATAAAGTTAGATATAAATATGAAATATATGGATGTACTGGTGAAAACCCAATGATGTTCATACATGTAGTGACTTGTTTCCCTGTGATATGATGCCACAAAGGGGGGGAGGCCATGTTTCCTGGTCAGATTTGGCTCTGTAAATGCAATGTTAAAAACTCTCCACACTGACTAACATCTTAATACTTACATCCAACAAAGCTACTTTGGATCTATACTCAGCAGTCAAACAGCTTAACTCAGCTTCTTTCTCAGCCAACAACTTTTCTCTTGCGAGATTGGCCTCTTGTTGAAACAGAGCCTCTCTCTCAGCCACTGCAGCATCTTGTTCAATCTGAGCCTCACGCTGTGCATCTTGAAGACCAAGCACCATCTGGTTCTACCACTCAAAGTCAGATTTGTTATATAACAAGGCAAGAATCCTACCTGCAAATCAGCAAGTTCTTTTTGGTGGTGTTGGTCCAAGGAGGCAAGGGTTTCAGCTTTATCATGCTGAATGGATTTGTTCTCTCGTCAACAAAGTGTGATGGCTGATTGCATGTCCAATTCACATGATTGGGTAATTGCCTAAGAGTGATTCAACGATGAACATGACAGATTTCAAATTAGGCATACCTTCAGGTGGCACTTTTGGGTCAACAGCTCATTATTGCTGAACTGCAACTTGCACATGTCATCACACAGCCTTGCAGAGTGATCAACTTCTTTCAAAAAGACTTTATTAGGCTAAATGTTCGTCAGCTAAGATGAGGACGCTGATATTGAATGCCCGCACATGCTGGTCTCCGTCATCTCTCATCCTATGAGTAGTATTCCAAGGATTATATGTATCCATGGACTTGTCCATTGCAATAGCAGTCTGCAGGGGATACATGTGAGCTACTGCTGACAGACGAGATACTTGGTTTTCTTCTAAGGCTGAGGAAGCATCATGGGATGATGGCGGGTATATGTGTGTCGTTCCTAATGTATGAAACTCATGGAGTGGGTAGGACTCCATATCTCAAGTGGCTAAATCGTCATCTGCAGTATTCAATAAGAGAAAAGACACCAAGTGAGACATCTTGTGACACAACCTCTTGAGCATTATGCAATTTATGTGAAAAACAACTCACCTCATGTCAATCAGAGCAAAAAACAATGTTGCAACGTCCATATGAATGAAATGGACCAAGGATAATAGCACCATTATGGGGTACAATAATAGCAAACCAATATCCAGTAGCACAAGTTCACCAAGCCCAACTCATAACAGCATGGCGTTATGGGGCCCTTAGGTAATTCATCTAGGTGATTCATTAGCAATTATGTCATTGCCCAGCAGTTGACTCACAGCTCGAGCTCATTCGATCAAATGGATGAAAATGTATTGTACATTTTGTTGCAGTTTGTTGCAGTGCAGTTCAATAGGACAACTGTTACTGCTGCTGCTACTTGTAACTATTATTATTTTTTCTGTCACTCCTTGGTGGATGTGTTCTTCAGTTGCATCTGAATAATATCTCCAACTGGCCAACAGCCTTCGTAGTCTTGTAGTTCCGAAAAGCAAGTGAGGGTCTCAAAGGAAGTTGGTAACAATTAAGTGTAAATACTGCAAATGTACCTCATTCTTAACAATATCCGGTGCAGCAGAATCTTGGTGTTTCTTGCTCTTGCTAATGTCACAGTGCTTCTCGATTGACTTTTGAAGACAATCCTAATGTCATGAATATGAGTGAGCCATCTCATCAGGAACTCAGCATTCTCACCTTCAACTTCTTGAAGCGCTTGGCATCCCAGCTAAGTGCAGTTTCCAATGAGTAACCGCCACAGCCAAGTTGCCCCACCTCACCCTCTGGTTTTGGGATCTTGGATTCACTGGAACCAATGGATGAGAGGGAGGAGTATGCCAACATTGTCACTGATTTGAGGCTCCATGTGATCTGCTTTGCAGAAAAGGAGACTGACTTTGCAACCTTGGGTGTAGGTTGATGAGAGGTGATGGGTGTGGTTGAGCGAGATGATACATTGAAGATGCAGGAAGGAGTGTGTCCCATCAGTTTAGGAGAAGAAAATGACATCTCTTCTTGCAGAGTGATCAAGATGAATGATAATGATGGACAAAACATCTCTGTTTGATGTGTCAATAATGGGAGGGACTGCTGAGGGCCATCAAGCTCACAGAAAGCAGAGACAGGTGTAGAGGTATGAAGCATGATTGACATCCTGGAGAGCTAGTGAAGTTGCTTTATGTAAGATGGTTTGGAAGATGATAATGCAGGGCTAATTGGGTAACAGGCACGAGAACAAAGTTGCCAGGCAGGATGTCATTATGGATTCTTGTTATTGTCATATGCCATTTTGTTCATGTTGTTGAAACCTTATTGTCAAGTCAATATTAAAGTCCTTCAAAACATCAGTGATGGTATTACATTACCAATGTTTTTCCTATCCAACAATGATTGCAAGGAATACCACCTAGAAGGCTGTCTTCTCGGACACAGGAATGCTATCAATTGCTTAGCAGTCTCTTGCAATGGCTCTCTGTTGGCAAGCAGGGGTGAGCTCCAAGTAATACAATAACAAATAGTTAGACTCACTAGGAACCAGGCTCGGATGGCATGAGGATCTGGGGCCTCAAAAAGCAACTTCAGCTTCCAACTCCACATCAATCCCCAGCCATTCGAAATCCAGTCGATCCAGTGACTTGTGCATGCTGGATTACCCACCAAGAAGCAACATGCGAGACACTGTGTTTTGGCACAGGACTGGGTTTTCTAGGTATTTGGCAGCAGCAGGGCAAAGGCTTGGAGAACTTTGACACAAAAGTGTCAAGAAGAATTGGCAATGGTAAAGAAATCATGTGCCTTATGTATGACCATGCCGGGGACAACACTCAGATTGCTAGCGGGACATGCAACAGATGTGTTCAAGTCTGGTTGTTTAACTTCAAAGGACTATTGATTCCCATCTTCAGTGTCAAACTCTCTACCACAATCCCCCACACAGTAAACTTTAAACACTCTGCAAGTAGAAATCTATTAGTCTTTGGGATGTATGATGGCGAGGTGTAGGTACATACACCTACTGTCATTAGGTTGCTAATTCCCTTCTAGACATATGCTTTGGGGCACCAATGGTGTTATTATCGCCACATACAATGCTGGGCCAATGATGTGAGTGCTTGTCATCACAAAGTCAAACATTTGCTTAGTATTTCACCAAAGCGGGCACACTGCTGTGGATGCCTCTCACATGTTGTTCCTAATTGACAATGTGATGAATGGATTCTGTTATGAACTAGGATAGTTGTAACAACAGCAGCTCGATAAGAGCGACGGCTGAAGTCATGATCAAGACCTTGCAAATGCAAGGGTTGTAAGACAAGTCAAAGAGAGTGTCTCTGACTCAAATATCAGTCTTAGACAACTTAAGATTGGAGGTCTTAAGCAAAAGATGTTCCAGGTAAAACCTTGTAGATTAAAGTGTCAAACTAAAGCATACAAGAGGACTATTTATAGTGAACTACAAGTGCTTTGAGTCAGAGATAAGATGAGTCTAGGATAGGTACCTGGCGAGTCAGAGATAAGAGATGAGTCAGAGATAAGGGTCACCTAACAACAGCTATAATGAGTGATCACGATGTAATACAAATATAGAAGTAAGTCTAGTGATGGCGCAGTGTGCGCAGTCATGACATAATACAGATGTGAGTTTGAGAAAATGAATAGGGGCAAGTATGATTGTAACATTACCCCCTGGTTAGGGACAAAGTCACCAACTTCAGTCATCCTGGTTGGCCCAATAGATGGGGTCAGCATCATAGTTTGAGTCCAACAACTCATCTTGCTCTCTCGTGATAGGGAGCAACCTATCAGCTAATTCCACAGCATGATAGATGGCGTCCTGCTCAATCTCCCAATGGGTGAGAGCTTCATAAAAACCTGGATCAGTCCAAACTAGCGGGATGACCGCTTCTCCTTTCAACTCTCTACAGAAAACCGATAGATGTCTGGGTGCATATTCTTTGCAAACCCGACAGTAGTATGCCAGGCAATTCTTGTGATAATGTCTGGCGGTATGACAGTTATGGCATACAACATTATCAACAGTTGGCATTTTCACTGTGGTGATGGTGTTTGACTGGTCTGGGGGAGAGGGGGATCTTGATTGTTTATGAGATTTGTGTGGAGAAACTGATGTAGCACATTTGGCGGCAATGCGGGTGGATCGTTGTCTGATAGGGTATTGATGTGTGGTGGGTGTGATGGGGGTAGGCAACAGAGAAGCTGGTACATCAAGTACAGCAATAGGAGGGATATTATTATCCTGATGCTCAATGGTAATTGTTGGAGAGACCAGTGGTGGGACTGGAATAGTGACATGCGGAGAGGGAGGATGCGCGATTGGGTCAAGAGTGATTCGTTCGGTGATGATGTGGATAGCTTCTCTGATAGCTTCCCTAGTATCATCAGGCAACAGACGGATTGCAGTATTACAAATGCGTATATGAAGGTGACAGAAAATGGTTTTGTGACACTCATTGTCAAGAAGATTAGCGGTGCACTCGATGAGGCTAGTGTCTCTGATGATTCAGATGATAAGCCTGCTAGATATCACTCCTCTCTCTCCTAGAAGACGATCTATCTCTATGGCGTACTGCTGGGATGTGATAGCCGATTCAAATAAGGCACTGGTTTCAACTTGGTCAATGATTGAGAAGTAATCAGTGAGGATAGAGTCATTGGTGAGAGTAGAGTCAGATGAGGGTGGGGAAACAACTGGGGAGGATGCATTGTTGGCAAGATTGGTAGCAGTGGCGGTCTGGTAATCAAGAAGGGACAGTGGATTGTTGATGTTTGCAGTTACAGTGTTCATAGCAGCAGTGAGTTCTTCGATGCATTGTATGCAAAGGCATAGGCATTCAAGAGACATTGTTCTGAGTTCTACAGTTTGTGGGCCTTTTTATACATGGCAAGGATATTGGTGGCGTTGCTAAGGTTCTCTTCTGGGACCCATTTGTTACTGGCAGAAGAGTAGCCTTTCCAAGATAAGAGATAGTGTCTTCATTTACCTGTGCCTTTATGCAATAAGATTGCATCGACTTTGTATTCTTCTTTGTTATTGATGACGTCTGGGGGTGGGTCATGGAAGTTTGGACCATGGACTTCTGTCTCATGATAGGATGATAGTTCCAAAGCATGGAACGTGGGGTGAACTTTCCATTGCGGTGGTAATTGGAGAGTGAATGTGATAGGGGAGAGAACAGCGGTGATTGGGAAGGGGCCATATCGCTTTGGTGCGAGCTTCTGCAATGGTAACTGTGTGATCAGGTTCTTTCCTGACAACCAAACCTTATCTCCTATCTTCCATGGGTGATATTTCTGCCCGTGAGTTTGTTCTGCCATTTGCTGCATAGCGAGGTTATGGCAAGAGAGTGCTTCTTCTCTTGATTTCTGAAGTGAGCGAAGTCTGTCTTCTGCTGCAGGGACGGTGGAATCAGGGAGTACATGAGGGAGGGCTCGTGGTTCGTATCCCATCATCAGGAAAAATGGTGAGGCATGACGGGAATCGTGTTTTTGATGATTGTGCACGAATTCTGCCATAGGAAGGTGCTCTACCCAATCTTTGGGGTGATTTCAGCAATAGATTTGAAGGTAGGTTTCAAGTTCCTGATTAAGTCATTTGGTCTGGCCATCAGTCTGGGGATGGTAAGTGGTTGATGCGGCTATGTCGTATTTTAGGAGTTTAGCAAGGGCTTTTGAGAATTTGGATACAAATTGTGGTCCCCAGTCGGAGATGACTTTCTCATGCAGGCCAAATCAGTGATAGACGTATTTGAAAAATTTCTTGGCGACTCCTTCAGAAGTGATGGTTTTAGTGCAAGGGACAAGGATTACCCCCTTCATAAGCCCATGGTCTACCATGACCATAATAGAATCAAAACCGGCACAGGGGGGGAGATCTGTGACAAGGTTGACAGAGACCTGGGTGAATGGAGTGGCAGTGACAGAAGGGATAGGGATGAGGGGCGGGGTCGTCGGATGGGTATCAGATTTCATCTGCTGGCAGAGGGCGCAACCCTCAATGTATTTACAAATATAGGTTCCCATAGAGGGCCACCAAAAGTCCTGCTTGACCAATTCTTCAGTCTTAAAACACCTGGGGTGGCCAGTGGTAGCATGATCATGACAAGGTTCCAAAATAAGGTGACGTCCAGCAGGGTGGACATAAGCGCAATCCTTATAATAAAGGATATCATCCTTTATTGTCCAACCTGCAAGAGCAGATTTCATGGGGGGAAGGGAAAGACCATCTAAGGCATCAGAGGTGGCTTTGAAGATGGGATCAGGGTCAGCGGGGTCAGGGTTGGTGAGGGAGGTCATGAGTTCTACATCGAGAAGGTGGATGAACATGGAGTCGGGAAGAAGGGTTTCATTAGTGTTATCTTCAGAGGAATCCGCCCCATGGTTGGGACAGCAGGAGAGCGCATCAGGGGCGGCGAGCTTGGTTCCAGCAACATGATGAAGTTCAATATCATAGCAGGATAAAATTAGCTGCCATTGGGCTTGTTGCCAAGTTAATTTCTGGGTGGTTCGAAAGTACAGTAGGTTCTTGTGGTCAGTGAAGACGAGGACAGGATGGGGATTGCCTTCTAAATAGTGATGCCATTCTGTAAGAGTGCGAATAACAGCAAGGAGTTTGTGGTCGAAGATCTGGTAGTTATGTTCTGCTGGGTTCAACATCTGTGACAAGTATCCACATGGGTGGTAAACTCCGTTTTCATCAGTTTGGAGCAATACTGCACCAGTTGCAACAAGCGATGTGTTCATTGCTACTGCAAATTGCCTACTTGGGTCTGGGTTTTGAAGGACCGGTTGCTTTAGGAAGCATTCTTTCAAAGTAGAGAATGCTGATGTGCATTGGTCAGACCATTGAAACTTGACATCTTTCTTGGTGAGGTCGATTAGAGGTCTAGCAATGTCAGAATAATGGGGAATGAAGTTTCAATAGAAGTTGCAGAATCCCAAAAATGACCGAACTTCTTTCACCACTGTGGGGGTAGGCCAGTCGTGAATACCATCGGTTTTGGCAACATCCATTGCAACACATCCAGGACGAATGATCATTCCAAGATATTCCACTTCTTGTGTGTCAAATGTGCATTTCTCCGGTTTTAAGAACAGTCTTTCTTGGTGGATTCTGTCAAGGACACGCTGGGTTCATTCGTGATGAGAAGCGAGGTCATTGGAGAAGATCAAGATATCATACATGTATATGACAAGCCATCCTTCATTAATCTCTTGCTGGAACATCTGATTCATATACGCTTGAAAGGTGGCGGGGGAGTTGCAAAGGCCAAAAAACATGATGTTTGGCTTGAAGAGACCATATTCTGTAGTGAAAGTGGCTTTCCATCTATCATCTGGGTGGATGTGAATATTGTTGTAACCAGAATGGACGTCCATCTTCATGAAGTATTTGGCACCATGTAACTGAGCAACTAATGAAAGCGGTGGCAGGAGAGGGTAAGTGTTCTTAACCATCCAGTCATTGATGTATCGGTAATCCTGACAAGGACGAAGGTCCCCACTTTTCTTTCCCACGAAGAAAAAACTGCTTGCTTGTGGCGATTTTGATTCAGAGATAAAGCCCTTCTTTATATTTTCATCAATAAAAGCTTTGACCGCAGTATGTTCTGCTTCCAATAACGGGTACACCTTGGATGTCTTGGGGATAAAACCGGGTTTGGTTTCGATATGATGATCTATACCAGGCCGTTCAGGTGGCAGTTGGTTGAGGCCATCTTTTGCAAAGATGTCAGCAAAGTCATGAAGATAGGAGGGGATGAGTTCTTCAAAAGACTTCTTCTTTTGCTCAAGTCCAGCCACTAGCGCAAATTGTTGTGCTTTATTACTGGTTTTGACATATTCCACTGGTCATGACAGGGGTGTAACTGTGGGCTTCTGTTCTGCGATGCTAGTACCATCTTTGGTTAACGGGGTATCAAGGGAGACATTGGTGATAACCTGGAGCTCAGCAGCATTGGCGGGATACTCAACCAAAAATTTGTCATCATCAAGATGATACATGGCGAGTTCTCACACAGGTGGAGCATAGTTCGAAGTCCATACATCCTCTTTGGTGTCGAAAGAGTCATCATCATCGTCAGGGATGGGGTCAAGATTGGGCAACCCCGAGGGTGCTTCTTCATCTGGGATCTCCTCAATGGTGGCTGGTTTCATGACTGGTTTCGCAGGAGGCGCCTTTGGCAGCATTACAACTGGAGTCAGCTCAGATTTCTGACTGGCTTTCTGGAAGAGAGGTGGGAGACTGTTCTTTCTTCTATCATTATCGACATCTTCTTCAATCAAATCGCTCTTTTCATTCTGGGGGAGTTCCAGCTTTTCTGCTTTCTACCTGATTACTGGGTCCATAGCATGCAGCCAAGGAATCCTGAGTAGAATCTGATCATGACGGCCAAGCTGTGTGATGTTAAACTTTCCAATCATGGATCATTTATCTATTTTCACAATGAGGATGCAATAGCAGGTGATGGCACCTCCTTTTGCATAACTTCCATCCGCAGTAGTGACTCGGAATGGTTTCGTGAGTTTATGCGTCCTTATTCCATGGGTTTTGACAAAGTCCTTGGAGATAAATGTTCCAGCTGCACCGGAATTGACAACAGCTGTTGTTTTGATGGTTTTCAGATGAGTTCTGGAGATAAGTGAAATGGGAACTCGAAGTTCCTTTCTGATTCCAATACTCTGTACAAGTCTGATAGCTATATCGGAAGATACTGACGTCAATTCAGTCTTCCACATCAAAAATCCTCAGCAAGGCGACGGATCGTTGTTTCTTCATCTTCTTTGTCGCTATCTTCAATTTCTTCACGACGGACTGGGGTCTTTCTGTTCTTCTTCTGGGGACAGGCTCTAGTCATATGTCCCTTCTGGTGACACGTGAAACATAGTCCTTTCTTCATGTGTTCACTTCTTTCAGCTTTGGTAAGCCAATCTACTTCCATGGCATTTGGATCATGCCAATCAATGGAAGGTCTAGGTATGTATTGCTGTCTAGTTGGCTTGGTAGTGGTGCGGGTGTCCTGGCAGAACATGGCACCTCTCTGCCAATTGCTGTCCAGCCTAATGGCTGCAGTGATGTACTTGTCAAAGTCTACAGGGATGGTTTCCATTTGGTAGATGGTGTTACTGATTCCCTTCTTGAGCCCATCATTGAAGAATGTAATCAAGACGGCATCTTGCTTCACAGAGGCCTGTGCAGCAAGGGTCTTGAAACTGGCGATGTAGGAGGTGAGATCACCTGTCTGCTTCAGAGTATGGAGCTTATTCATGGCTGTGCCAATGGCATCAGTTGGCATGAAGGCTTCTTTGAATTTCGTCTTGAAATTTGCGAAAGTTCCATAAGACTTGGAGATGGAGTTGTCAACTTCGGTGTAAAAGGTGAGTGCCCAACCCATGGCACTATCTTCTGTCATGTATGTGAGTGCAGTGATGACTTTCTTTTCATCAGTGTTGTAATTGTAGCATTAAGGGCGAAGTACACCTTAATCGAGTACAACCATCTTAAAGCTTGCTGGGGAGTTCCGTCATAAGATGTTGGTGCTCCAGCTTTAAGTTCTGGGGTGTTGGTGGGTGCTGACATCCTGATCTTTCTGGTCTAGTGATGTCTCTGTACAGGGGATGATACGTCTGTTTCTGTCTGTTTCTGGTTTCTGGTTTCTGGGACCTCCCAGATGGAGAGGGTCGGAGTGGAGACTTTAATCCCCTGTTATGAACTAGGATAGTTGTAACAACAGCAGCTCAATAAGAGCGACAGCTGAAGTCACGATCAAGACCTTGCAAATGCAAGGGTCGTAAGACAAGTCAAAGAGAGTGTCTCTGACTCAAATATCAGTCTTAGACAACTTAAGATTGGAGGTCTTAAGCAAAAGATGTTCCAGGTAAAACCTAGTAGATTAAAGTGTCAAACTAAAGCATACAAGAGGACTATTTATAGTGAACTACAAGTGCTTTGAGTCAGAGATAAGATGAGTCTAGGGTAGGTACCTGGCGAGTCAGAGATAAGGGTCACCTAACGATGGCTATAATGAGCAATCGTGATGTAGTACAAATATAGAAGTAAGTCTAGTGATGGCGCAGTGTGCGCAGTCATGACATAATACAGATGTGAGTTTGAGAAAATGAATAGGGGCAAGTATGATTGTAACAGATTCAGCCTGCACCAACTAGATGATGGAGCATGTATCTGGACCTACAATACTGACCCAGTTAAGACATTTCCAAAGCAAGTCATTTTTGGCAAGAAGGCTACCCTTGTCATTGGTGGTAGCAATGCAGGGATTATTTATGTGTTCGACAAGAATGAAGGAACTCTCAAGCAAGAGTTACAACACACAGACAAGGTGTGAGTACAAATGGTAGCAGTGCACTCACTTCCAAGAATCAATCAACATGACTGCCTGACAGATTGCAAGCAAGACATACAACGGTACTCACCATGGCATAATTTTTGGGGCAACATTTGTGAATGATGCTGAACCAAACATTTCCATCTGGAGTCGACAACAGAAAAGTGTCACAATGCCGACAAGCAACTATCTGCTGGGATCAGCATTCAAGAACTTCATCCATGGAATATTCCAGCTAGCCGTCGCAATGGCTCTGATGGCATATATTAGCACAGTCATATGTTACATTAAGCTGCACACAACATGCTGACTTACCAAGATGCAGTTCATGGGACAACATATTACATCTGGGATCTCCTTGGAGTCACTCAGAGAATTCTGGTGAAAACCTGCGGCTCAAGTGCATGAGCTAATGAATGATGACATCCATGTCTTGGTGGAGACATACATTGAGGATCAAAGGGTGGAGTAATACATAAAGGATCAAAGGATGGGTGATGACCTTGAGATAGAGCCAAGCTTGGTGGAGAATAGGAAATGTACTGCACAAGCGAAACTGAACAGTGACAAACTGCATGACAAGGAGATGCATGCTATGATTATTCTTGCAAATTAGTAGAATTGTTATGATTTGAATGTGTCCTGGATGGGCTGACTTAGTTGGGGCATGAACTTTATATTGCGATTCAAGGATATACTTACAATGAGCGGGCACCAACATGCCGATGGGTGCTGAACAAGCTTCTCTCTTTAAGATCTTTCATATGAGTGTACACTGAAAAATTTCAAGTCAAATACATCTTCTCAACATATGTTGTTGCAGCAGCTTATTTGTGATACTGTCATAAGGACTGCACTACTGTAAGGCAGTAGTTCAAAAAGAGCTAACTACGTATGACAGATGCCATTATATAGGGAATGACTATGTAAATCAAACTCCACTGGACATTACCAAAGCACCCACTCAGTGGTCTGTTTACATCAGCCAGCTGGGTTTCAATTTTGTTGTCATTCTCTATATCATAGCTGTTCTCCTACTGGAGTTGTTCCTTTCTTTTCCTACCCTACTTCTACTAGTACTACAAAGTAAAAAAATACATAGAATAGAACTTATGATTATGTAGTGGGTGGTCATCAATTGTTCTTCAAATATGTGCATGCGGGCATGTTTTTGGAGGCCTCTAATATTAATGGGCGGGCTTCAGCTTTGAAAACAAAAGCGCTATGGCAAGTTCATACAATAGAATTGACAATTGTCTGACATCTACAAATTCGCAAAATTTCCATATTCACTACCTGCAATGGTAAACATTTCCACATTTATGTAAGTCATTCTCTACAAATACTGATGAGTCACACTTAGGTGGTTTTCTTTCCGCTACCATCTTGACAAAACACATTTTTGAACTTAGTGTAGATTCTTCGCAGACATAGACATATTAAATATATTGTATGTCATTTTAAGTTTGCTATGCGATGATGCTGAAACTAGTCATGTAGAACTACAGAATGTCCAAACACATTGCATCAAATGATGACATGCCTACAGCGAAGCACCTCAGAATTGATGAAGGTCAGTATTGATAATATTGTCCATCTCATCATTGGTGCATGTCACAGGAAGTCAGACAGCACCGCTGGCGGATGAGGGTGCATGGAGAATATTGGAGGACTACCTCACCACCAGTATGACATATCCTCAGATGGAGGAAGCTTTTCAATCATACCTGGGTGTTTGATATTCTGAAGACGAATGGAAGGAAGCTCAACATGCATTATTCTCTGGTGATGGTGATGATGATGTTGCCTTGGAAAACCTTCATGTTGTCAAGGCGAAGCACATGCCTCAGACCCCCTGTGTACATAAAGTTTGTTCAACTATGGACAGGCAATTGTCTCGGGCATGTGTTCAACCTTTGTGTAAACCAACCAAAGTAAGTACAATATACCTTTATCTATATCTATATCTACTGAATAGCATCTGCAGCTAAAAAATCCCTATCTTGATCTGTATGCAGGGGAAGATGATGACAAGGAGGAGGTTGAAGAGGGCTTTAATGATGAGGGGAAGGAAGATGCAGGGGAAGATGATGATGAGGAGGAGGTTGAAGAGGACTTTAACGATGAGGGGAAGGAAGACAACAACCACGTGTGGAAGGTTATGCACTTGCCAGGATTGTCATCAGCTGCTAGGTTCACTGCCATCATCAATCACCTTGCAAGTAGATTTGAGGATACACCATGCAACTTGTCGCTAGGTTGCCAGGTTTCTCCCTCTTCAATACCTGGCTTGGTCGTTTTGGCTTTGTCTCAATCGCAGGATGGGAGGATGTATCTTCTTCATGTTCACCATAAGCCCTCCCATTGAAATTATTATTTATCACTTTATTTATCATTTTTCAATTATCAATCACAGGAAATATTACAGACTATGTTGCCAAACACCTTCAGAAGAAGGAACTTTGTGTCATAGTGTCAGCTTGGATAGCTGGCCAGCTTTACGTGCTGGCAGATGGCCCTAAAACCATCTCTGACTCTCTTCCTTTTTCACTTTACCTCACTGTGAAACAATATGTCCATATATCGGATGAAGAACATGAAGTGGTTGAGCAGTCCCACAGAAAAATTCCTAACCCAGCCTGGGTAAGGATCAAGCATGAAAAATATAAGGGCAATATAGCCCAAGTCTTTGATTCTGACTTACCAAACAATTTCATTGTGGTATTAGTTCCTCCACAGGATTTCCCCTATTCCATGCCTCACAGATCTTGGTCATTGCTGGACTGATCCCGCCTTCTGAATGGGGATGCCATATCCAACATCAGTATCGGTGAGGAAGTAATAGGATGCAAGTACAAGGGAGAAAGGTATTACATGGGTCTCTTGCTTAAAAATGTCCATTGTGATCGCTTAGAACCCATTGTCTGCCCTCATGCTGACAACATTCAACTCCACCTACAATCTGGGTGGAACCGAACCTTCCTCAAAACAACCGTGCATGCATTTGCCATGCAGTTCCTGCATGTGGGCGATTGGGCTAGAATTGTCAAGGGAGACCTTCACTCAGAAATCGGACAAGTTGTCTCAACCAACCATCTGGCTGGCTCTGTCACCTTGGCATTGAAATTCAGTGGTTTCTGAAAGGAAGTAGACATCCGATTAGAAGACATAGAACACATTTTCCAAGTTGGCGACTCAGTTCGGGTGGTGGCAGGTCCATACTTAGGTGTTGAAGGGTACATCATTCAAATGGTGAATGATATAATCTGTCTTTGTCAGGACGTTTCAAAGGAAGAGGTAAATGTCTCATTTTTTTTGGAAGAAACAGAATCTAATATAAGGCATAGTTGGAAGTTTCTAGGTACTACATAGATGGTCTGTCATATGCCATTCCAGACTCTCAACCCTAAATCCACTTCTCCGGATATCCAGATCCGAGATCCGAGATCCGGATCTCAAATGATCTGATCTATCTTTATCTCCCTTCCAGAATCCAAACCCTATATCAGCGCCCAACCCCATTTAGACTGCCCCTGTCTCCGGACTCCAGTTAACCATGTTTCCCTTTTGATTATTGATCCATTACATACATTTCATTTCTGGTGTTCATTATTTGTGATCCATCCTACTTACTAATAGACTTTGCATATGCTTCATACATAGCCTTTATGTTTGCTGACTGATTCCTATATGATACCTACAGTATATAAACCTCCTGTAACTCTCGGAAATACTCCAGTTCAAATATCATCTTAGTTCCTGCTCATTCCTGTGTCCTCCAGACTTGAGATAAGTCTCTTGTCATATTCTGAGTCTTAGGATTGCATCCTAGACTACATTTCCGACTCTACCTTAAGGTAGTCTATCCTCTGTTAGTTTCTAGTCCAGACTTTGTCCAGATTAGTCTCATCCGCTTGCCAGGTAACATCCAGACATCCATTGTCCGCCCTAGTCAAATCCTGGAAACTCCGGATGACTATTCTAGCCCCTGGAAATTAAGGGCACATACTTGGGAAAGGGGCACAGTGTACAAGCTGAGGCCAAGCCCTTGTGATCCGACCCCCTTGAGCATGCAACCTTAACATGGTCACCCTCTGAGCCACACCCTGCAAGCACGACTGCTCACTCAGCAACTTTTCAAGCCTCCCCCTAGTGTGAATCCATTCAGATTGGAGATTCCATAGATGTCCTTGTTGGGGAACACATGGGGAAATCTGGCATCATGTGCTGGCTCTCTAAGGGAGGGAATTATCTATGGTTCCAGCATGGATTGTTGAATATCCCAGTTCCTATCAAAACCGTTCAGTGGATCCCCAACCTCCAGACATTGCAATTTACACAAGACAGGGGTTACAATGTTAAGGCTGGAGATGTTGTGAAGGTTGCCCATGGGCCAGAGTACTCCACAAAAGGAGTTGTGCAAAGCATTGACTTTCCAAATGCTCGCTTGACCCTACTCGCTGAGACTGACCACTCACTAGTCAGTACTGATTCTTCTCAGACTTGTGCATATCTGACTCTCGACAGGTTGATGTTCCCATCAGATTTGTTATCAAAGTAAGCGACGCCAGCCTGGATTCTTTCAAGAAAGACATAGGGCAAGAAGTTTATATTATTGGAGGTAACCATAAGGGTTACCAAGCCATGCTGTACAGCTTAAGCTCTATGGATTGCACTGTTGCTCTGCACAGGCAGCAGCGCACCAAGATTCAACTCAAGAACGTTGCTACCAGGTAATTGACACAGATACATATGTGTGAACTGATCTAATGGGTATTTAGGCACAGAATGAGGTTGAATGGTGCCATGCTCGAAGGACCTGACATGTTATCGTTCTGCGAGATGCAGAGAAGATCGTACTTGGCCCTGCAACCCCAAAGTGTTACCCCCCCTCCTGAGAAGGTTGCCTCGAGTTCATCAGCTTCCATCGCAAATCTGACAGTTTCACAATTCACATGGACTACCTGGAGCGCTAGCTCTGAGGATCTTGACACAGCCAGTAACCCTGCGTCCACCCTTAATAATACTGCTCAACTCGACCCCTGGGCTGTCGATATGCTTGAGGCTGAAATGGAAATACTGAAAGAAAGTGAGTCTTTTAATAGAACCCTCATAACATTTCCACTTATTTTGTTCTAGGCCCACTAGCATGGTTGATGAACAAGTAATTTTGTTCCAAATTCACTACTCATCACATGATATTGAAAGTCTTGCCCTCCTTCATGGGAGGCAGGCTGCACAATCAATTTGTGTCAATGGCTTGTCCCGATCCCTTCTTTGGTCTGAACAGAACAGCCCCTGAGGGTTGTGTTGCTGTATTCTGCTCATTGAATACTGCAGGCGCTGCGATTCAACACTATCATATACCTGCTATGGATCTTAGCCCAGCCCCCCCACAAAGCAGAAATCAACAATGTATTGTTCTAGACGGAAGTCATCGTGGTTCTATATTCAATGTAGCTAAGTGTTCCATCAAGAAGAACACGGTGGATATCACCATTACTCCATCAGCATTTCTGAATTTGCACTTTGATCAGATTTGTCTTGTAGAACAGTCATGCATGACTGTGTAATATCATACCCTCACACATGCCTGTGTAATACCATACCCCTATGCTGAATGCCCAATGCGCACCACAGAAGACCTTCTCTGGAGTGTGTCAGATTCGATCCAGGCAAAGCGGAAGTTACCAATGATAGAGGATGCGAATTCAAGGATATGGGTGATGCCAGTCCACTTTTCAGGTGAGTTTCATCACTCATCTGCAACACTACCTTGACTAAGCACACCTATGTCTCATTTGTGATAGTACTGGTGGTGGTCTTAATCATGCCTTTCATATCACAAGTTGACCTGCATAGCAGCATCTTGAATGAGCTTCTGCTCATTCAATCAAGAGGTACTGTTGTGTGCCTGCAGCGCAATGGCACTTCAGTAAGCATGCCCTTGATTAGGTTTGGTTTGGTCCTGCCATCTACATCCAAAGTGCAATTCATCCTGTAAGTGCCAACCATCATTACTTCCATGTACTAACTACTTTGACATGACCTTTAGTTTTATCTATTGAGGAACACATGCAAAGTGTCATGCTGCTTGATATGGAGGCATCTAACTAGGTACGTCCATCTCAGATAATGACACTGAGAACTGACATAAATATTCGAACCCAACAACCAGTGTTCGCTACTCTGGTCTCAAGACTTCTCCCTCACATCTGGCTATGTACATGCCAGGTGCTATAACTCATTATTTTTGGCATCAGGAGGACATGCCTGGTAACAGGGATGAGATGCAAGCCTCACCAGATGTTCCTTACTCTAGGTTTGTCATTGCCTGCAGTCTACCCCTATATTTGCTTTGTGCTCACTTTTCAAATCAATCATTCTTGGTGTACCTTAATCATCCATGGCTTGTGAATTTGCATGATTTGGTACTGCGAGTGCATCATGACTGACTTATAGCAATGCCCAGTGAACACCCCCATCTCAGCATCAACACTAGCACCATCACAGCGAGGTGGCACTCTGTCCATAACATTGCATCATATTGTCATCGTCCAGTCTCGGGTAAGCCTGTGAAAAACCTTGAATATAGTTAATACAAGCAGATGCTGTGTTTCAGATATGCTCTAAATCTAGGAGGTGCTTGATGTCATTCAGCTCCTGCCATAGCTGGACCAGTACCTCACAATTATCTGCCACCATTAGAGCAAGGAGGCATTTGTCATGATGCAACATTAATGGGGGGGGCATACTATGCTCTAGCTTGTCTTGCACAGTTTGATATGCATAGTTCCAAAGACCCTAGTACATATTGCAGTTGATGCACAATTATGATGGTCAGGGACTTGCCATTGCAGATGTCATTACTGCAAAACTTTGCCCTTGAGCTTGATCAGTGTATTCCTAACCCTAGATTATTCTGCGCCAGGCTTGCACACTGTGAGAAACTAGTAAATCTGTCCCATTGCCCAGTGAATACCTGCTGAATGCCCAACCAGCACCCATATTATTTTATGCTTGCTAAAATTCAATATTTTCTATTCACATTTCGCCATAGGCAAAATTTGAATTTCCCTGAGGTGAGAAAATGGTTGTCATTACATAATATTTTGCAGAAGATTTTTCAGCAGGCAAAATGTTGCATTTACTATTGGACAAAATTGGATTACAAAACGTCATATTTGTTCCATCATTGTTCGTATCGAAAAAATTTCAAGTATTTTATACATTTTATGAGGCTCAAAATCTGTATCAAAATGTGTTATTTCGCTTTGTCATTGTATCACACGTCAAAATATGACAATCTTCCGGTGTCAAAATTGGAAGTGAGAATCGCTAATTTATTGGTCACATTTCGATTCGAATCTTGCCTAAGGGAAAACTCCGAAACTGCCGGTGTGTCAGGGTGGAATGTCGATGCACTTTTGACATCAGCCTCAATATTATGTAATGTAGTGATCAAAGTTATTTTGAACCAAGAGCGCTCACAGTACATTTTGCCGACTTCTGCCGTGAGGCTAATTCCTTTCCACTACCAGGCTGCACGACCTATATGATATTCTAATCAGAATATTTTGAGCCTACGACAAGTCATCCATTTAGCAGGAGCAGGATTAGGTATCCTTCTAACTACTCCCACTTTTGATCACTCAGTATAGTAAAGGTGACAGGACCGTCTTGTTTCGGACGAGAAGGTGTTACCTTACGCCATCGAAAAATCTGATCTGACGGCTTGAGACTTCACGGAGGGCATTGCAGCTGGAATCCTAGATTAGGTGCTGTGACTTCTGCAAGCTGATCGTGTTGCTGCATGGTAGCAAGGAGGGACGTGATGTCCATGGCTCATGCGTTGGTATACAGCGCCTCGCAGCGGGGGTGAAGGTGTGATGTGACTGACGGGTGTGTGATGGTCAGCCATACGGCTTGGGGTGTCGGCGACTTCAAACTCCGTCAAAGCACCGCCACCTGTACTCAGACTTGTCGGCCATTTCAGAGACATCCTCCTACGAGTCTGAATCCTACCACTAGAGTATACCTCGACACGCCTGGCCCCATGTCGTGGCAGCCAGGACAATCAAGGTCACAGGATCTTTCTGTGGCACCCCTACCGCTCACACAGACACAACGTGATGAATTTGATCAAGTTATACTCGGCGCAATTCACCCTGATGATCTGCGCATAATGCAAGACTCTGAGGCCGCAGACACGGGCTTGGATCGAGTGTTCTCTACGTTTCTCGCTACCACTTATGTCCATACCATCAATTTCTTCAATCGCCACAAGTTGGAAAATGTGCTTGACCACACAAAGTTCATGCCCGCGTCTTTAGAACAACATCCTCAACTAAGCAAGGTGATCCACGACGCCTGCCGGACAGGCCTTTACTCCCGCATTCTTGACCTAAGTAAGTGTTTGAGCCAGCCATATACATCCCCCTCTGCTGATGGTCACTGGCAATGTAGAAATAATGCAAATGTCCGACACTAGCTCCCCTACGCGGCCCGAGTTGGCTCAAGGTCAGAGGCTTCTATACTGTTGCATTCACAATTTTATCTCATGTCAACGGTATTCTAGGCAAAGACGAGTTTGAATTCCTTTACAATTCATTCGTCAGACCTTACATTGGGGAGGCGGTAGACGGCTTTTATGAGTACCTAAAAAAAAACGACAAGAAGTTCAAGGGAAGTGGCCTCAGGAGGCCTTATTACGCTAAATTCTGTTCCATTGTGCAGAGCTCTGGCACAGGGAAATCGAGATTAATGACTGAGGTTGGCATTTTAAAGTGCATACATGTCTCAGATGGCTAAAAGTATCCAATTAGCTCCGGAACAAAGGCGTTCTTGTTTTGTACATGAACCTGCGTGAATCAAGTGATCATACAGGCTTCCCTAAGCGAGACCTAGTGCCTGCGCGTATATTGGTAGATTATACAACGGACTGCACTCAAGCCGAATATACCGCTCGTTGTTGCGCCTTCTTCGCGGCCATATTCCAGGCGCTCCAGCAGGATCTGAGCAGCAAGCTACCTTCACTGCGCTCTAGCAGTACTGATGCTGTGGTAAAGGAATGGAACGACAAAATGTGCGACATGCGCTCGGCAGCTCGTACTGAGTTCTTTGAGATAGTGAAATCTCGATATCAGGCAGTGAGCACGGCTAATCATGATCGCTAGACAAGCGGAACGATGCTGAAGCTTAATACAGACTCTTGACCAGATCAAAATACCGAAAGAGAGCACTGATGTCGCCGCTGCAAAAAAAGAGTCTTCGGTGCGATGATAATTGCTCGACAGACAGAACGAGGCTGAATTCCATTATAGTCGTCTAGCAAGCTGAAACCGTCCAAAGTAGCATTGGAGAAGACCATCTCACAACTGGGCAATCTGTCTTTGAAAGGTAGCAAGTCGAAACCGCACAAAGAGACCACCAATGTTACACCAACATCGGAGAAGACTTTGACAGGTAGATGTTATGCTTTGCACATAGCGATCACCTTGGCTCACACCGAACAGATGAGAAGGTCGAGGTTCCAAAATTGGAAGGGGAATCATTCCTGATCGATGCTTTCCAAGAAATGGTGGCTACTATGCCACGTATATTTACCGTATTGAAGGCGGGAGGGAAGGGGAAGGCGGGGGAGGGGGATTCCGATAATGAGCCAAAACTCGTGATCGCATTTGACGAGGCACACCCTCTCAGCAAGATGAGCAGCAAGGGTTTTCGTCCATCACATATTCTGGGCAGGGTGATTAACTCCTATTCTCGCAACAATGATGCACCTGTCTGGGTTGTTTTCGCATCTACGACCTCACAGGTAGCCCACTTTTCAGCTCCTCAAGAGATTCGTAAGTACTTGCTTTACGTCCCCAGTTTCTACCCCTCACACAATATTGCAGATGATTCCCAGCGGGTAGCAGTAGCTGGACAGCTTTTATATCCGCCGTATACCGACCTTGGTTGGGATCAGCTCGCAATCCCTCTGCGTCGCATATCAGCTAATGATGTTGCAAAGTTTCACCATATTGTCGGATTCGGTCGTCCGCTGTTTGTCTTTTGTTTTTATCCTGGTTCAGTTTTGTTGACCACATGAATACTAGGTGGAAATTACACGTGCAAGATAAGGTTGTCAATGGGGTTATGGAGTTGGCTGCGCAGAAGTTGTGCAAGTCCAAATCATTTGATCCTAGAGTTACCAACCAGGCTCTCGCAGTCCTGTCGCAGCGATTCGGTCTCGATATCTGCTTTGGTCACCCCGATGCCGTTTCTCATATCGAAGCGGGAGTGGCTAGTCACTTGCGCGTATGCTTCTCGACGACTGAAGATAGGATCTGGAGTTTTACCGGTTATCCATCGGAGCCCTTTCTGTCCTGTGTTGCAGCGATTTTGCTGCATGAAACTCCCAACTGTTTACTGCAAGCGTTACTGGTTTTGAGGGAGAAGGTTGATAGTGGGATGGTCGAAATCGGACAGAGCGGAGAGCTGACCAGCAGACTTTTGCTGCTTCTTGCTAAGGATCTCTTTATCCGCCAGAACCCCTCCGAAGATGCGATCCAAGATCTACGCTATAACAGAAGTGAGGATGCCGAACTGCTAGACTGCCAGAAGGTATCTGTCATCGAGTTCCTGGTATACCTTTTTGGCACAACATTCTGGTCGAAGGCGGGAGAGGAGGCCAAGGCAGCGTTTCGGCATGCGTACATCAATTTTTCGCATTGGGTGCCTATGACAGAATTTATCTCGCCTGCATGTGATCTCGAACACACGGCCAAGGAGTCAAAGTAAGCTTTTAAACGTTGTCAAGCAATATTATTTCTAAGATTAAAGTTAGATGCGATGCTCAAGAGTGGACTTTGCGACATTGGCATCGCACAAGCGCGGTGCAATGCTGCCATCTGCAGCCGCTCGTCGACAAAATGATTCCTATATATTTTGACGATCCCGCCCTGGGCCCCGATGATGAGAAACGCGTATCACAAATTTTCATTTCCGACAAAGCGGGGAAGCGTCGCCATGTACAAGAATTAAGTCACATCACACGCGGGCATGAGACGATCGATTGCCAATCTGTTCTTCCCTATATCGCTCTCCTTCTCGACCTCAATGTGGTCCTGGATCCGCAGCTTAAAGTCTCATTTCCAGAGAGGAACCCAAGCCACTCCGAAACAGGCCGGTGCCTGCGGATTTACGCTTCTGGAATGAGCGACACCACCTTTCCATTCTTACATGAATATCCCGATGTTAAGAGACAGCTACAAGGTCTTCTTTCTCGGCAGAAAGAAACAGCGTCGGAGACGGCTCTCCAAGCCCTCGTCAAATTTGGGAGTACTGCCAGGTCGCGCAACTTGCGGTGGGAGGCACAACAAGAGTCACAACTAGAACCGTAACTGTGCAAGGGGGTAGAATTCAAATACCCTAAAGTATACTCGCTAAATCTTTGTAACAAGGAAGATTCAGTAATACTCCTGCTAGACATATTGTGTGCCTACGCTTGTCGTCTTCCTTGTTGCCAACATTTTTGGCAGAGTGATCACTGCAGTATTTACGGGGAACGCTTCAGGGGATACGCTTGATCATATCGGACTCATTAAATAATACCAGGGGAGGCCACTCTCTCCGGCACCTATCAGTGCGTTTGCCGTTGAGAGGATGTCTTATATCTGGTTTCCACGAGACTCGGCATCGTATGGGAGGTCCTCGCACAGTGTCTCGCAGGCTGAATTGCTGCAAAACGCTCAGCTGGAGGAATTACCGATTATCAAGGACTGTTTCACGCTGAGTCGGAGCTATCCGAACAACATGATAGAACATTGAAGGTGCTAGTGAACTTTAACACGAATACATGGCCTCTCAGGGACGCGAAGATGCTCGCCGGGAGAAGTGGGGATAAAGGAATCCGAGGGGAATGACAGCTTGGATGTACACGTATCTCTATAGGAGCTATTGTAGTAGGCTTTTATATGTGGACTTCGAGCGTAAACACTGGTTGGTCAGAGCCCATCGTCCTCATTCGATGCGCATCAAATAGACTGCCCCGTCTTTTTACATTGTTGTGTGTTGTTGCAAGTTGTTCCGACATTATACGATCCTCTCCGATATCAAGGTCACTGTGAAGTTACAATCCTTATATGTACGTATACTAACTGGTCTATAAAATATGCTAGCCAGGCACCTAGACCTACTGCTCTGCTTGATTCATGATTGCAAGGACCCGTCTGCTCGCCATCAGCTGTGCAATGTCGACGTCGACGCGCTCCTCCACATGCCCACTATCACAATTTTCCGCTTGTGAAATCTCAGATGCCCTCATAAAGCTCGGATCTCCAAACGGAGGACACATCCCAGACGTTCATATGCTCTCCCCAAGATCCCAAGTCAAGATCTGCGCACCAGCATACACTGTCCAAATGGTACTCGCATCAGACAAATCAGCCCCAAAGCTCTCCTCCCATTTCGTAGACACCGCAACCCCAGGTTCTGTAGTCATCGTCGACGCCCCACCTCGTTCAGTTTGTTCTACTCCCCGTTCTATGTCCGAGCTTTCACACTCATGTCTATCGCGCAGAAGCAAGAATGCCGTTTGGGGTGGTCTGATGACTGCAGGCGCTCAAGCTCGGGGAGCTGTCGGCGTTATTATCTCTGGACGTTGCAGAGACCTCGCTGAACATCGTGCAGCGGATTTCCCGGTCTTTGCGCGTGGTCATTCGACAGTCGGACAGTCCCCTTTCGTACGCCCGTCCGGTGTAAACGTCGCCCTCACCATTCATCCTAAAGACGCGGGCGACGGCCCAGATGCATTTGCCCCTGTCACAGTGACACCAGGGGACTGGATCGTTGCAGACGAAGACGGTGTCGTTTGCGTGCCAGTGGATATGGTAGACAAGGTCGTGGAGCTTGCTAAGAAGGGAAAAGAGATCGATGCTAAATGTATGGCTGATATTAAAGCTGGCAAGGGCATCCAGGCATCTTTCAAGGAGCACAGGGGGAAATAAAAACACTATTTAAACTCGCTGTCCTCGATACGCATTAATATACTGGATGTGCATACATACGTCATTTAACAGCAATCCTACATCAAGTAGTCAGACCGAGTTGTGTACTGTATAAGACTTGGTCCTCGACAATCTCAGTCAGATACTTTTTCTCGCAAAGTAAGAGTGTGCACATGTCATTTCTAGGATATTCATGCACGGAGGCCGGTTTTGAGAGAAATCGTGGTCTTGAAAGCGTGAAGAACGAAACGAACACTGTGGTGCAGAGCCCACAGAAGAGAAACTGTAAGGAAAAAGATCAGTCGCACATCCCATAGCGATTGAGATGGGCATACTCAGCAAAATAGGAAGCCAGAACAGGACGAGCATCCGGTCGCCTGAAAAGGGGCAGCAATCAGACTCATTGTCATTTAGAATACCGGGGCAACACTTACGCCCGTGCTGCGCTTTCTGTGCATCATTCACTGGCCTATAACCATACGACTCCACTTCTTGAGCTGGCACAGAAGCTGTAGCATAACCAACGCGCCTGCTTGGGCCTGCAAGACGCGCAGGGGACTCCTCAGCACGCGACGTACTAGCTACAGGCTCCTGCAGCTGCTCCTCATGCATCTCTCGTGGCGTATACATCGGAGGCGCTTCTTCAACAGGCACCGGACGGAGCGTCGCAGTGGCAATAGCGAGTGTCATCCATTTCTCCCAAGTCGCCTTCAGTTCCTGCGCCGCTCGTGCTGCTGGATGAGCAACATCCCTCACTTCCCCATCGACTTGATGTTCCTCCCGCTTGTCACCGAGGAACGGCCACCCCGTTATCGGGACGAAGATGGGGAACACCATGGGGATCTGCGGAAGAGCGCCCCAAAGGACAGCAGGCATCCCGGGAAGATGTGGAAGAGGAAGCTGAGGTATGTTTGGTATGATACCTTGAGGTTGCAGCTGCGCAAGCGTTCGCTGAATCATATCCACAAAAGACGCTGTCTGTTTCTCGTCCGTTGCATTAGCAGGTATCTTGGTATCTGTGTCTTTGCTGGGCAATTCCGGGGTTTGCTCCGCGTGGGATTCAGGACTTGTTTGCTCCGTCGTATCTTGTGTGCGCCGACGGAAAATATGCACCGGTCGGCGTTTAATGGTGACGACTTCTCCCTCGTCACTCTCTACGTCACCCCACTGACTCTCACCATCATCGTCGTCTTGGCTTTCTGTTTCGACACTAGGCGAGCGCCGCGGGGTGACGTCATCAAAGAAGCCTTCAGGTGCAATATCCTCTGGGATTTTCCCAAGTCCGTTCACAATCTCCAAGTCCGCTCCAGCCGCTACCAGCAACTCCAAACAAGGTTTGGATAGAGACAACACAGCAAAGTGAAGAGCTGTATAACCATTCCTATCACGTGCGTCCAGATCGATATCGTGTGCGATCAGGAATTTCGTGAGCTCCGCAAAGCCCAATAACGACGCGAGGTGCAAAAGTGTCTGCCCATCAGACGTAGAGTGTGAAACTGCGGAACTCATGGTGACAGTGGATTGGTTGTCAACGGATACATCTATCATAGAAAGGAACTTGACGATCGTGGTCTCGAAATTTTCTCCTTCGTCCGACCGGACGAAGAGCAGTGGTCGTATGTCGCGATAAGACGAGGATGCAACGACGTGCATCATGTCGTTGGCGTCTGAGGATGTTGAAGAGTCTTCGTTTCCTGCATTTCCGACGATACGGCGGGCGACGTTCTTCGCGTCTTCGATCTTGCCTGTCATTTTGAGTCCTACGACCTGTAGAGCCAGCTCCATCCTGGAAATGAAATACTTAAGCGAAAAAAAGGTAAAATGCTATCGGTGAGACGTACAGGGCCCTGTCTGACTCATCAGTGTATGTGAATAGAGAAGGGAGCGAGGGATCGTTCGTCTTCTCAAAGCCCTCGAACCACACAGCGACAATACCTGGGGAGGCTCGAGGGGGTAGGACACAGACCAAGGTGTTGTCGCTCCAACGCTGCGTAGAGCTTGCGGGGACGTCTCCAAAGACGCAATTGAGTTGAAGAACATGGTGGAAATTCTCACCAAGGACAGTCACTTCAATCCCGCCATGCGTAGGACCAGAAGCGGGTATAAGACGGTGAATTTTAGGGAGAGTAAGTGAGGCAACGAGGGGAGGTGATCCAGGGTTGAAGAAAAGGAATGGCGTCGGTTGTGGAACAAGTTGTGGGATGGGCTGCGATACAGGAGAAATGAGAGGCGATGATATGGAGCTTGATACTGGCGATATTACTGCATTTGAGACGAATGAATTAGCATGTGCGTCTTCTGGCTGTTGAAGCCCATTGATACCAAACATAGCTGCGGAAGGAATGGTGCCATTTTCAATTTGAGATAATGAGCAAGATGGCGTGGGCACTAGAAGGCGAGAGGGTGTAGGAGACCGGGAACTAGGCACTGTTGAAGGCTGAGACGTGAAGCTGGCCTCTCTCACAAATTTCACTGGGCCATTTCTACTAGTAGCGTCATATGGTTTTGCTCGCTTCTTTGGCTGGCCTTTCACGTTCACTGCCTTGCGTTTCGAGGGTGCACGCTTGCCTGCCAATTCCCCGCTCGGTATGATCTGGGACAGATCGACTTCGGTTTCAGTGAGGGGATTGAACACGGAATTCGACTTGGTCGTCGACTTATGGTCATCCGTAATCATAATCGGAGGAGTCGTTCCCGAACCGACGATGCGTCCAGTATGATCCATCATCGTGAAATGGATATGAAACCCGACCTTTTCGCGGTGATGTCTGCAGTAGCATGTAATGCGGACGGGTAGCACAACCGACCCTGTTTCGAAGTCAAGGACTTCGGGGCAGTTGAACTGAATGATACTAGTTGTGTCTTCCTTGTTGCCTCTCGGTCGTGCATTACCGTCCTCTGGGGTATCTGAGCCAGACCTGGCAGGTCTGACACGAGCTGCGATTTTCCTAGCCACGCGCTTTGCCTAAAAGGGAAAACAAAGTTAGCATGGAACTCTGATGATAGGGAGGTACCGACCTCTCGGTTTCTACAGCTTCCGCAGCTTAGCACGCGATTGTGTGGTGATGTAGCGCACGTCACAGTCGTGGTGAGGTGTAACATATCCAAGGGAGAAGGGTCTGATTATGGTGAGTTTGTGCAAAGGACAGAAAAGTATCCTCAGTACCTATTTTTCCTTCCCGACGGGTGCGCTTCTTGGTGAAAGTCCCTGGTGGAAGTTTTAGCCATTTCCACGAACCAACCCTATCGTATAAGTACGGTTCCCCTGACGATGAGCTAGCATGCGCCAAGTCCAACGTGACGCGCACTTGAGTCTCTACACGAGACTTTGTGCCGTGTTCAGGGATATTAGGGGTCAGGATAGGAAGGCTTCACAGATTAAAATATGAAAAACTGGATACTCGAACAAAAGACAGACGCACTTGTAGCAAGATTCTCGTGGAGGAAAAACGACTCGATGCTGAGCGATAGATGGATCCCTTTTGGGTGAACACACAGCAGGGGGAGGGATTACAGGTGAACAATGCATCTGCATATGGGAGGGAACAAGATAGTCGGACTCAGGTAAAGGAGCTTGCGCAGTAGATACACAGCTGTCGCCTGTCGGGTGGACTGCATCCGGTTTCAAACAATCTGGAATGACTTGAGGCAGAACAGGGGAAGATTCTGGTGCAGAACAGGCCGAGCTAAACCAGGGTATATGACACGTCAACGACAGCGATCGGACAAGAGAACCTTTTCAAGACATACTCTTCATAGGCATGCTCATCTATTAGGTCATCAAGTTGGAACATCCTCTCGCTGTCAGGTTTGTTCATGATGCCACGCATAGACTCATTGTCCCAAACGCCAATTTCGGAAAAGGTCTTCCTTGGACGAATTGAGTTATACCAGGCTGATAGGTTATGGTCATGGTGTAGGGTAACAGGATGATGACCGTCAGAAGATTCAGGTGTTGTTGGTGATGAAGAGCGAGAGTCCATGGCCATTCCAGTTGTCGTCGACATCACTGACGAGCGAAAAGCGTGTTCACGGAGCAGTCGCAGTATGGTTGATAGAAAGGGATAGCGTATCTTTGAGTTAAGCACTATGACCCCAACAACTCCGACAATCTGATTACCTAATATTTCACTTTGAACAGTAATAATTAATCTGAAGGGCCTTGGGTCAGTCTGTTCGTGCTTTGTCCACTATGAAGAGAGGCGCAGAGAGACAAATCAGCAAGGACGACGGCGACGACATAGAGGTATGATGATAATTTTTCCGTTGTCTTAACTCGTCATTGACTCGAGTAGGAAGTGGAAGACCCTGGCAAGGGTTTACAAAAGGCAGACGAGTCTGTCCTCGCAAAGCGACAGTGAGTGTCCAGTAGCTGTAGCGAGCGACGCTTATTCTGTAATACCCAGAATACGTGGTTTGCCTAAGCGAACCATGGCTTCAAATAAAGCTTTGTCTTTCGCCGGACTTCCCAGTGCACCTCTTTCACCCGCGGATTCGGTGAGTACTTAGTCAATGCCTTGCAAATCTTTCCAATAAAAGTCCATTCAGGAACCCCCCGCTTCTCCAAAATTCGGTGGTTTCTCAGGGTTTGGCTCAGGAGCTGGACCGAGTCCTTTCTCATTCGCCCCTCCAGCTGTCACTACATTCACAACCTCAAACGTTGCGCCCTCTGCGTCTGCTGCTACGAAGGGCTTTGCATCGGTTATACAAGCCGCTAGTACTGCCAATGCATCCCCAACTATTGTCAATGCATCCCCGAGTACTTCAAATGAAGATTACAACGCAGAACTGAACTATTACAAGTCTATTCGTGGTCTTAACGCCTCCTTTTTGACAGCGATCCAAAAAGCTGTAGACCAGGATCCCTTTATTGACATTGCAGGCCTTCTTGAGAGTTATAAGAATCTGCGGACTACCGTCCAAACAGATCATGATAACTCATCCAAAGCCACTAGCCAGAAGGCACCAGCTTCTGGCCCTCCTGTGCCTGAGAAGGCTGCACCTTCAACGACTGGATTTCCCGTACCAAAAGGCTTCTCTGGATTTGGTAGCTTTGGCTCCCCATCATTACATACTTCATCCACGAATGGAACAGATCAGAGCTCGGCACCCAAAAGTGCCTTCCCCTTCTCTACATCATCTTCCAGCACAAACGCGACTCCAACTTTTAGTCTGGGTGCCAAAATGAGTGAAGATACTCCTACAGCACCATCTCCCTTTGGCACTTCGGAAGCTCCGAAATCGGCTTTTTCATTTGGGACTAAATCCGATGATCCCAGCTCGTCAAGTCCGAGTCCGTTTTCATTCGCTCCGCCAGCCGCACCTGCACCCAGCAAAGACAAAGACGATTCAAAATCCTCCTCATCCGCATTTGGCTCAGGCGTTCCCAACTTCTTCGCGTCATCTAAGGCAGCATCATCCACGTTCTCCGACTTAAAGCCGACATCAGCATTCAACACTACGACGTCATTATTTGGTAACAGTACTGACTCAAAGACGCCCTCCTTCTTCACCCCAGGGTCCTCAGATCTATTCAACAAAGTATCTGCTAAAACCGATACAGGAAACGAAGAAATCAAAACCGGAAGCACCACTGGTCTATTTGGCAGCTCCTCCTTCACACCGCCTACCAACGCTTTCGCATCTGCTGCTACCGACAAACCCACCAGTGCTTTCGGTACTTTTGGCGGAGGCTCGCCACCGAAAGGAAATGGATTTACGTTTGGGAAGGCGGGAGGAGGGAGTATTGGCAATCCAGTAGGGTTTGGATTCGGAGTTGCGAAGCTTGCAGATGGGGCTTCTACGTCTTCATCGAGCGCCCCCACGGAATTCAGTTTTGGTGCTCCACCGACCAAATCTGTCTCTCCGTCAATGGACACCGCCAGTCGATCAGGGTCGCAACCTGTTGCCGGCGACGAGGGCACGCAAGACGATGCAAAGTTGCTGCCGACTAGCAATCACGATGATGAAGGCGAGGGTGAAGAAGATGAAGAGACGACGTATACTGTGAAGGCTAAAGTCTTCAAGCTTTCGAAGACTCCTGACAAGTCCGAGTGGAAGGACCTAGGGTGTTGGTCAGTATTCTTTATTTTGGTATCATCTACGGTCTTGCTGACTTTTGATAGGTATGTTCCGTTTGAAAAAACATAAAGAGACAGGCGCACGACGCGCACTGATGCGAAACAGTGCCACCGGGAGGATTATCATTGTCAGTCTCCACCATTTCGTATTCAACTCCACTTGCTTAATACCTATACGTGCCGTTAGAACTTCAGGTTGTTCGTGTCACTAACTCCAACACTGATGAAGACGATGATATCCTTTGTCGGACACGATGAAGGTGCTCCTGCATCGTTCCGAATTCGTGTGAAAACACCTGAGCAAGCTCAGGAGCTCAAGAATGCTTTGGATCGCGAGGTAGCAGCTGTCAAGGAGTCGAGTTGAGGGGTTGGTACTTTCATGTCTCTCATGTTGCTCATGTCTAATTTTACATACTGCCTCCTATACCTCCGCCTATACACTGCACATTTCCGTATTCTTTGCTCATAGCATCATCCAGCATAGTTGCATTTCTGAGAAGGGCTCTCCGAGTTGTTGAAGACCCGGGGAGCTTTGCTCTTTGCATCATAGATCGTACTTCAGACCATATCTTACACGTACGCTGCGCCGTTGGAGTATGGATAAGATAGCTATTTAGCATTAAAATGACTCTGAGCGTTGTGCCATATGGAATTGAGCACGAAAGCTTCGCTAAGAAGCATCTCAATCTCGTGGTCTCCCCAGTCCTGCGTCGGGAGGGATTGCAGGAACATGATGATACCCTAGCACACGTAAGATATGCAATCCTAAGAGGGCAAAGGTGGATGTACCTGGAAGTCCATTTGCCGGAGCTTTTCGCTCCACTTGACGAGAAATGCAGAACATACATAAAGGTGGAATTGAGAGAATGCATCCGCTCCTTCAGCCTGGGAGTATACGATTAATAACGGATATCCCACGAAGGTGTGGCCAACTCACCAGATACGTGTCCCACATACGGATCGTGTTTTTCACACTAATTTCTCGCATCAGAAGACAGTTCATCCAGCGGAAAGCGAACTGCATGAATTCAACATTTTGGGACTCGAGGTGTGTATACAGGGGGCTGCTCGATCATCAGCAGGCATTGCGTGCATGTAGAAAGGAACTTACCATCAATACGTGCAACAAGCTCAGCCATGCGCTTGACACTACGCTGAATGCCAGGTTGTGCTGAAATGTAGTTATCTTGAATGCCGTCTAACAAACGTGACAAGCACCAAAACGAGTCTGCCTCGACAGCACTGAGGACAGCCGTTGGTAGCAAAGAGGTATCAAATTCTTCGGGGTCCGAATCTGCAAGTAGTCTTAACGTTACACGTAGCCGTGAAATAATATTGTCATACCAATGTAGACGGAGAGAAAAACCTGGAAGAATGGGGTAACGAGGTCATTGATGCCTTGAACATATCCACTTGCTGGGTGTCGTATTGCCCAGACATAGAGAATTCTTTCGAGACTCTACTTGCGGCAGATATATTAACATCTGCTGGAATAACATCGTAACGGCTTACACGTTGAGTGGATGCCTGCATCCATAAACGTACACCAGGTCTCGTCCGTGGTACGTCGATCTCGATCTGATGCCATATTTGCTGGTCAAGCCCTTGGCGATCCCGAGCGAACGCGAGTTCGACCAGTGATGAGTATTCTCCTCTCTTTCGTGCAAGAGTGGAAGCTCGAAGATTTGATGGCAAGGGAAGGTAGCCCTAAGCATCGACATTAGAAGGTAATGAGATACGGGAAATATGACTCACGAGAAGAATCGGCCATACAACAGCTCTCAGGTCGTTTGGAGTACCCGCCCAAGCTAATTTACGGAGTTCGCCTAGTTATGAAACCTCAGGTGCATAATCAGTGAAAGCCCACAAGAGCGCGCACTAATATTGACATCATCTTTGCTAAGACAATCGATGAACTTAATTCGTCGGTTTGTGCGGATTGAGCTCTCCCGTAGGAGCTTCTCAGCATCACTCGACCGTGGGGAATAACCCATTCTATGATTAAATCTTGGTTCTGGTGGTGGTTGAGGAGAATGGAGGAACCTGTAAAATGGATCTAGATGTCTTATTAGATGTGGAAAGGAACTTAATAGAAGTCAATACCCTTCATGAGCTCGATAGCATCAGATTTGATGGAGCCTTGGTCTAGTTTAACTTTGGTGCCAGTGCCAGTAGTCTGCTCCATTTCTGGCTCTAAATCCCCTACGACCATGTCACTATCGACGTCTGCATCGCCATTTGGGTCAATATCTTTGGGTAACTTGGAACCTAAAGCGTCCTGTGAAGTACCAGATTTTCTAACCATTGTCCATCCACCCTTCGCAGGTTGAGCGGTATCGGTATTCGAAGGGTAGGAGCCTGGACTTGGTGCACTGAGATGAGTGTAGGAGAATGAGACATTGGATGAAGAAGAGTTGCTAGAGGCCCTAGGGACTGGTTTTGGTGCTGTTATCGGAGATGACTGGCGTCTATATGATGGAGAAGGAGGTAGCCGCCACGAATTCGAGATTGTGGACTGGCGGGGTGATTCAGAGTCTGATCCACTATCCCAAACATCGTCTTCTCCCCAGTCTGCGTTAGATCTTGCATTGAATGATGAGTGCAGGCCAACGTGTGGTCGTGTAGGCGGAGGCTTCGCCGCCATCGTTCAACGGCGAGCCAAGCTATTATCTACCCATTCGTGGTTAAACAGGTATTACATTTAAGTGGATTAGGTAATCAACGCATGTGCTAATAAATTCACTACGCGGTACTTGGCAGCTGCCGCCAGCGCTCTGCTCTTTTCTTCTGCAGTCGCAATGTCTTCAGAAGATAAAGATTTCAAAGGACGGTGTATGTACTGCAACACCGACGTCGGTCGTGATAAAGTCAAGACATGCGGTCGCTGCCGGTAAGTAGAACTCGCGGAGGAGCCGATCCTCACTGCCTACAATATTAATATTATTAGCTAATTCTGGCCATTGCAGACTGGTACGTTACTGCTCGAAGAAATGTCAGGTCGCATCGTGGAAAACCCACAAACTACGTTGCAACCCAAATTTACGCGAGAGCCTTGCAAGTGACCCTGCCAGCAACGCCCTAAATACAGCCCTTTCCAGGTGGATCAATAACTGGAGGGACGAACTGCATAACTGGGCGATATGGGCAATGGATCTTGCAAACAGTCCACCGGACCGACTTGCTACGCATTGGTCAGTTGATCATATGTGACCCTGTACAAGCAGCTAAATGCAGCGTCACAGCTTTGTGATCGAAATTGAGCGTCGACCGAATTCTCCGAGCGCTTCGCAGTTTTTCCGAGTGAGTACTCTCCGTCGATGTCCTCAGTACGTCTGAAATCCCACAGATGCATGGAGGAGGTGTCGAAACTCGAGCAAGTTTCATTGCACGCTTGGAAGAAATAAACGAGGCCAGCGAGGAGACCGTTGCATGTGTCAATGAGCGCCGAGGCACCGACACCGCTCAAATCATCATCCTCTGTGAAGATTTAATTCGATTCTTGTGGTTCTCTCTCCGAGATGGTGGTGCATCCTTGCGGAACCGTGACCCTGCTATGTCCAAGGCACTTGCTGAGAACTGGCAACAAGGCATGATTGATGCAATCGAAACCGGCCGCCGTGAGTGTAAGAACCTTGCGCTTGACTGGTTCTTACTGTGTTCCAGCCCGAGCATCCAAGGCTCATCTAGATAGAGCCGCTATCAAGGTCATAGGACCACCTCCCACATGAATTAATCATACCACACAGCTGCTCATGACGGGTGAGATGAGCAGTTCATTTCGAATACCACACTCCTACGGACATTCTCATACATTACATCATGTATCATAAAGGAACATATCGCTATCAGAAGAATAGGCAAAGCCCAAAGATGATTTGAGCAAAACAATCAAAAAGCAGTTATGCAGCAGCAGCGGCTCGCTTCAGGAAATCTTCCTCATCCCATCCATAGTATTCCTTCAACTTCTTACCGAATTCCTTGATCTTCACAGGATACAGAGTAGGATCCGGGTGAGCTATAAAAACGAAGATCAGAAAGGGTGTTAAATCAGCGAGGTTGTACATACGCTTGTGGAACGTGATGGACTGTGTAGAAAGTTCAGCATCATGGTAGAATTCCTGATATACTGAACAACATACCCGATCTTCATCGTTAGGCGGATCGAATCGCACAGACGACCCAGCGGTACTGGGATCATAAGAAAAGCCCATGTCACGCATAACCTGTAGACATGCATGAACATCCCCTCAGTCGATACCAATATTAAAAATGAAGCACCTTGAGAAAGTTCTCCCACTTCATTGCTCCCCGTCTCTCGTCGTCTCCAGCGCGAAGCAGCTGATGCATGTACCCAGTCGTCTTCTTACCCAATTTCGAAAACCACGTATGTTTGTTGTTCGCAGTATCCTTGTTTTCCTCTTTATCCTTGGCTTTGTCTTTGCCCTTGGTCAAAAACCCGCGGTTGAACATGGATGCATGATCAGGACGAGATTTGATCTTCTCTTTCTGAGGGATCTCCTGCAGGAAAGAATGGCCAGAATGAGCCGTGGTCTGTTCTGTCAGCGGCAATGAAGCAGTCGACATGTTGTTGAGAAGGGTTGTCGCCGAGCTGTTCAAGCTGGCCCTCCTAACAGGGTTTGCCTTTGAGGGGCTAGAGGGGGGAGACGCGACGCGCGCCGCAGATGTCACAGGAGACGCGGGGCATCTTCGGGGAGGACAGGCAGATCCGTGTCGGTCTTCTTCTTCTTTGGCTTCTTTTTCTTTTTCTTCTTGCTAGCAGAGGCATTGTCGGCGTCGTCCTCATCGTCGACTTCTTCGACCGTTGTGCGAGTATCTTTAGGCTGTGCAGAAGAGGTTCCTGCATAGGACTAAATCAGGTCTGGATGAACGGGAAATTATTGACGAACACAAACCAGTAGCATGTGGCGGATTGGCCCCGAGGGCCTTGGGCACTCGTTTCTTCCGAGGAGTCGGAAGGGGTCGCAGTGGAGGTAGCTCATCCTCTGGAATACCGGACAAATCGATCTTAAGGGCTGGAGCTGGCTTGGGCTTTGGGGCAGCCTTGGCAGTGAAAATGCCCTTGCGAGGTTCACCGCGCTTCTCAGAACTGAGCTTCGCGCTCGATGAGAACATACGTCCTGTGTTCCGCAACCATTGTAAGTGGATGATAACCATAAGAGCTGTTAACTCGACCTCTTAATGAACCAAGGAGCTTTAAGAACGGATTGCCCTTCCTCTCCTCAGCTATCGCTTCGAACTCGGGCACTTCAGTCTTCGCATCGAAAAATTCGGGGATGGCCATCGCCGTGTCCATAGCCTCTCGCAACATATTGCGATATTGCTCGTCTTCGTCGGAATCGTATTCAGATTCTGTCCCGTACTCATCGCTGTCGTCGTCATCATCCCCAAAGTTCTGGTCAGAGTCGATCATATCGTCGTCACTTTCGTCAGAAGAGTCGGAGACGGACTGGAGCTCAGGCATGGAGCCATCACTCTCGTCGTCTCCACGACCGTCGGTAATGGCAAGCATCTTCTTCGATGGTCGTTTGTGTCCACCGCCTTTCTTTCCGCCTTTGCTCTTGACTGGGATCAAACCCAAATTACCCCCATCGTCTGAATCTGAATCGTGACCTGCAAGGTGAGGGACATAGAATGCACTCCATTGAGGTGTACGGCGGAGAGCTTCGTCGAGCTGCCAAAGAGTATCTATGGACATGTTGGAAACGCTGTTGTAATTCTGAATTTTATAATGTCAGGGCAACGGGATTGATGAGAAATTTACTGCAAAACGTACCACATCGACGTGTTTCCACATGTCTTTGAGGACTGCCCGGTCTTCAGTGCGGCTGAGCGGGAAAACGAGGTCCTTGAAATTGGCGTAGTTATTCGATGCTTGCTGGGAAAATATCTGCGCATCAAGCCATTGCTCATACTGCTCGGGCATCTTGCGAGGTGTCTGCTTCATCTTTTCACCCTGCGGTCCTAACAAAGGACTATCAAGAAGCTCCTGGAGTTCTAACACAACCTACGGATGCCGATGGTCAGCTAGGGAGACCTCATGGAAGACCTGCAGCTCTACGACATACAGATAATTCGCCGACGGCATCCCACATGGTCTGGGGAAAACGTTTCGCTTCTCTTGGGGACTCATCAACTGCATCGTGCAGGATGTGGTATAGAATCCTCTTTGGATAGGGTTGCTTAGGGAAGCATAGCTCAATGATGATAGAGTCTAAGAATGACTTGCATGCATCCTTGAGACCAGCCCAGTCAAAGGCTATCTCGGGTTCACCTGGATCGGTGTTCTCAACCGCCTTGAAGTAACGAGCATAATGTGCTGTCGCATAGTTAGAGGGTGTGATGCACAAACTTGACAAGATATTGCCGTACGCGTAGTGGTGGCAAGCACAGAGAATTTCTTTTGACCAAGATCAACTAGGTTAGAGACCAAATCACAAACAATAAGATAACGCGATAATAAACCCTGATCCTTTTGCAGCTGGATGTGAGCCGTTGCGTCATCGAGGCCTGACTTCTCAAGCGCTCGCAAAGAGCTGAGGACTATCTTCCATGCTGAAGCGACCATGTACGTATTGTGAATCCTACATAGCCGACATATGATGATCAAGCCGTTTAAAAATGGAGCATTGAACGACGTACCTGATTGCGATGATGGACGCCACATAGGAGGGATCTGATCGCACCTCCCTGCCATTCTTCGTCGTTCCATATGGTGTACGAGCGTTGAGTTCCTCGGTGATCTTACGGTGGAAAGATTCCGGGTCTTGTAGATTAGTGATATCATCCAAGTATGCTAGACCACATGAGACGAAGGTATGGCTTGTGCATGCGATCACGTACAATTGAACTGAGAGTCTGCGATCTTGATACATTTTGCCAGTTTCAGAGGTGACATTACAGCAGTTCGTGCATGCTCATTGACAAGGTCCTCTGCCATCGTACCTCGAATGAGCCGATCGGGTGCTAATCGACAAGATGGACGACTTGCCTGCAAGCAAATCAAGTTTTTCCCTACCGCTCATCTTACTTGAAAGCATAACCTCCCCGGTGCCTCTTGCTCCAAATTTACCATTTCGTAAGACCAGGGCTCGAGAAGTGGTAGGTTTGAGACCATTTTCATCTCGTTTGCCTCCATGTTTTGAGGCTTGGACATGTTGTGGCCCTACTGGCACGAGGTCTCTTGAGGTAGAAAGAACAGGTGGCACTTTCGCAGGTTTTTTCTTGGACGCCATGGACGATAGGTGCTAAGGGCGCTCTGCTAGATCGTGAGAATCCCTGCTTTGTCTTTGTTGACAGTAGCGCGACGTTGAAGTGGCTCTACTCGCATTAACAGCCCATGTACTAGTACAGTAAACACCAGTACTAGTATTCAAGCAATCGTCGGCGACAAACCTCCTGATAATGATCTTCGGGGACGGTATCCTCTTGCTCACGGTCCAAAATACTTGACTCTCACGGATTCATTCAAGAAGCACAGCTAAAGCCTATCGTCACGAATAGGTAAGTGATCATGATGGTGGCGGGCGCCGTGCACCAATAGAACTTTGTTTATATCGTTGATCTGTGTTTTCCATGTTTGTCTCATGACAACTAGGGCACTCTAGCTCTATAACCGCCTTCAGGTAAGTACCTACCGTGACCGGGTTGAAGTCATCCTAAAGATAGTTTGACCCTGGATACTGCCTCTGGCCGCTCAACACGGCAATTGCACGTTATCTGACATCCGGCAGTGTGCATGCGCGCGACTGGAAGAACGGAACTTTGGCAATGTAGTGCAGTGTATCAGGCCGCCGCGTACCGGTTGTCACAGGTGGTGAGATAGTGTGTGTAGATCACAATATCTCTGGAACACAGAAAATTCACGGCGTGATTGACATACCTTTGACAACCGGAATTTTTCATTCACTTCGTTAGGCAAAGACACTTTTGTGGTACTTGATGAGTTTGAGCTCGTTGGCCGTCGATGTTGTCCCTGCGCTGTTACATAATTAAATTTCATAATACAATGAATCGCCTCGTCTGAAGAAATGTTGAGTTTCCATTTTTGCTTTATGTAATACCCAAACAATGCACGCCCCTTGTAAAAATAGTCCCTAGCCGGAGATTACCTTAGAGACCCATATGCAGTGGGTACGTAGCAGTGCCAAATTGCGCCGTTCTCTCGAGTGTATTTGTGTCCTATAAAGCCCTCATCCTTGTATCACTAGCTTCCGAGTTCAAGTTATCTTTCCACCAACTTTCTTTCATTCCATTGGTTGAGCTGGTCTCTTCCTTGTGCACTATCGCACTTTTCATTCGCTTGCTTTCGACACACCAACAATTGTCTTTTGAGCCGACTCCGAGCAGCGCTCGATACATTCACTTCTTCGGCTATCCACCCCTTTGTCGACCACCGACCTCTTCAACCAATGGGAAAGCTCATCTGGCACGAATTAAGTCGCTACATCTCCCTCACGGCGAGTGTTTGTACGTCGCCTTCCTTTATCTGGCGGAAATCATCTTACCTGACGTTAACAGATGCAGTATGGGCTAGTTTCTGGGGGTTCTTCTTCCGCAAGTTCTTTTGGGACTTCATTGGTGGCATCTTGCGCTCTCCTGGTGGTCTACAGTGAGTGTTGGAAGACTTTGTGTAATAATTTATGTTCATGTTCTCTTGCGTAGACCGTCACCCAAGTTTGCTATATTCATCACCGTTATTGTCAAATTCCCTATTGTGCAAATAGCCTCAATGGCCCTCGGCTTTGTCATGATCGCACTGGAATATCCCATTCCCATACTCAAGGGAACTGCCATACAAAGGAGCATCGCTCTTAGAGTGGTGTTACTGATAATGCAAGCAGCCGGAACGGTATTATTCTACCAGGTGAGTTTCCATACATATTGTATTACCAGCTTTCTCATGCAGCACAATAGGGTACAAATGCGGCATTGTGGTCATTAATTGCTGCAATGTTCTATATCCGTGCATTAGCATTGAGAGAGAAAATGGAGGAGGCAATAAAGAACAAAGGCCGAGTGGGTGAGGCATAACGTGTACGTTTACACGTGCAATTCCCAATTTTCTTAAAGTGTATACTGTCAGTCTGTGACTACGGTGCACCAGTTTCCGTTTCCCTTTTCGATATCATTTGCTCCGTGTTGTATGTACGATATCAAGCATCGGGTTTCAGACACTACACATGGTCACACGTGAACCTACGTGGGCGCAATCAAATGCTGGTCGTGAAGACATATATGGCAGGTGGGTGGAAACGAAAGCATATCTCGATTTGGAAAGCCTCGGGCAGACAGCAGATTGATCGGTCATGTTGGAAGGGCCAACAACCGAAGGAGTGTTGGAGGTTTCAGCGCGGCTGGGAGGTTACATCATTTTCCTGACTGTCAGACTCACTCTGTCCTTAACTTGTGCGCATTCTTCTTGTTATGGACAGACTATCACATAAAAAGGAGTTTTCGGCGCAATGGCTGGGACTAGTCAAGGTGTGGATCTATACACCGCAAAAATGCCGTCAGCAGGTTTCGAACCAACTCCAAGTGAAACAGATTTTGATTCTGTTGTGTAAACTAACCACTTAGCTAATGCCAGTGAGGTAAACTTCCGACGGGTCGTCCATAAGTGAATGTCAAGGTGTTGAGATGAACATCCGACGAAACTATCCATGGGTGAATGTCAAGGTGCGTTCCGATAGGGGAAAAAAACTGGTTGTCGGCAGGTTTGACAGATTTTGATTCTGTTGCGGTAACCCGGCTGCGCCCATTGGATCTGGTTAAGACCAGTTAAGATGGACCTCCAAGGAAACCATCCATTAGTGAATTTTCAAAATATGGTCCGATAGAAGAAATACCTTGTCGTCGGCAGGACACTGGCACAGTCCAAGAGACGGATTTAGATTCCGTTGTGGTAACAATTTTGGCTATGACGAAGTTGAGATGTACCTCCAAGGAAACCATCCATGAATAAATGTTAAGGTGTACAGTGTTCTGATATAAAAAAAAGCTTGTCCTCGGCAGGTTTCGAACCTGCACGGTCAGATTTCGAGTCTGTTGTGGTAACCACTTGGCTGAGACCAGTTAAGATGAACTACCGACGAAACCATCCATAAGTGGATGTCAAGGCGTGTTCCCAAAAAAAAAAAAAAGGTGTCGGCAGGTTTCGACCCTGCGCAATCCAAGAGAAACAGATTTCGATTGTGGTTGCCACTTGGTTGGGGCGATTGAGAGGGACTCGTGAGTAAACCATTCATGAGTCAATGTCAAGGTGTTCCAATCCCCGTCATCCGCATTTTCATTTTCAAACCTGACATGTTCCAACCACCTTTTCGTTGTTGTCTGGCAAGACACAGTACTCACTGTTCTGCACCATGCCGCCCCATGAAGCACTCATGGTATGGTGCAAGAAGACAAAAATCCACATATCCTCTCTACGTTCCTGAAACTTGTGCTTTGGAGTAAAAACAACCTTGGCGTCGGTAGGTTTCGAACCTGTCCAATCCAACTTGAAGAGGAACAGATTTTAACTCTGTTCTAGCAACCACCTGGCTAAGACCAGTCAAGATCCCGATGGACCTCCGAGGAATTCATCCATGAGTGAACCCTCAAGGCGTGTTCTAGTAGAACAAAATCGTCTATCGGCAGGTTTCGAACCCGTACAGTTCAGGAGAAACAGATTTCAATTCTGTTGTGGCTACTAGCCACTTTCGCCAAGAGGCAGTTGAGATGAGTCTCCGACGGACTGTCCGTGAATGAATGTCAAGATGTGATAAGAAGCAAAAATCATTTGTGGACAGGTTTTGAACCTGCGCAGTCCAGGAGCAACAGATTTCGATTCTGTTGCGGTAACCACTTTCGTCGGGCAGAAGGCGAAGTGATCTCCAGGAACTGCCCGTGAGTGAATGTCAAGGTGTGTTCCGAAAAAAAGTTGTCGGCGGGTTTCGGCCCTACACAGTCCAAGAGAAACAGGTTTCGATTCTGTTGTGGTTACCAGCCACTTTCGCCAAGAGGAAGTTGAGATGAATCTCCGACGAACTGCCCATGAATGAATATCAAGATGTGATAGGAAGGAAAAATCATATTTTCTCACTAATCCTCAAGCAAACTCTTTTCGCTGTCATTTGTGCCATACGCCAACCATGTATATCGACTCCCGACTCTGTCGAATGGTGCATCACCGGAGCAGCTCGAACAAGTATTGTTCCTTCCATTCCTATCCCTCTTGGATTTTGTTATTTCGACCGTACGACATGTCCCGGACTACCCGCCTGGTACCCCTTCCTATAATGTGATTCTAACCTTGGAACGCATGCACTTGATCCCGCGACGCTGGGAAACCCATACCCTAAGAGAGTCGGGAGCGACGTTGAGCATCAACTCACTTGGTTTTGCTGGCATGCTGATGGTGAAAAGCGAGTCCGAACGCCAGGTATTAGAGCAAGAGAAGATCGGAGCGGTACTTAGAGACGTCGGTGTGGAAAGCGTTCATGACTTGCAAGTTGCCGGTACATCGATGGAAGCAATAGATGAGACAGGTACTTGATAGTAACATCTGCAATCTTTATACATGTACAAGGCAACATTTCGCAAAGTTTCTACTCGAGGGATAGCAAGAAATGGATCTGTTCAAGACTATCAGGCATCATTGACCAAGAAAACCCCTCGCTCTCCACATAATGTCCAAGGAAGCAAGCTGGGGGATTCGATTAGCGACGCCATCTGAGGTTATACTATGTTTCTTTCATCTGATGACTTCGAGAACATTTACCAGATTCCGTAATTATAGAGCGTTCAACGTTCAACGTTGTAACTCGTGCAATCCCCCAGGCCTTGTTCACACAAATTGCTAACATCTCTCTCGATCCTTACTTTACTTCTGGGCACTACATCACTGAAAACCAACCAATGTGATATGACCATATTTACCTTATAAGGTTGAGCGAATCAGATTTCCCAATATATGTCTATGTGGTGGCTTGTAAGACGCACATCAGGTGCCTAATCTGTGATCTATTTTGTCTTATGCTTTGTCCTTCGATGAACCCATATTAGCCCATATAAGCTCTCTAGCTAGTATTCATAGCATCAGTAAATTCACACATTGCTTAGCTTCCTTTTTTGCAACTTGCCACCGGCTAATTTCCCAAAAAGGCTGCAGATAAGTCCCTCGCAAGAATGGTGACACCAACTTGCTGTAAACTTGCCACAAGGCAATTTTAAGTCGAAAAAGCAGGTGCCTCCTCTTGGCCGTGACTTATTTCAATCTTTTCTAGCTTTTTGGGCAATTATTTTTAACAGTAGCACTTATTTCTCTGTTGCATTGCGCAAATTGTTGATTCTTTCACTTATGTATGCTTATTCACTTATTTCACACTTTTAATATAAAAATAACCACAAAAACACTGGCATTTTGTAAATTAAGTGAGGGAAAGAGCATGCAAGTACTAGTAAGTAGCGAAATATAGACATCAAGCAAGAACAAGCGCAAGAGATTCAATATACTATGTAGCACCTAGTAGTAGTGAATGACTCTACAAAATCAGTCAGTTAGGGAATAGTAGTGAACAATGAAACAGTACTACCAGTTGTCATAGATGAGTGCACACTCATTGTCGGAATCCTCGCTGTCAAGAGTGGTGGGCGCACCACAGCCTCTTCGTGGCAATGTCCTTGGTGCACTCCCAGACGTCCCAGATGACCAACTCTCAGGAGGTGGTTGATAGACTTCATGTATCCCCTGGTCACCTCACCGTAGTTTGTGTCTGAAAATGCCTTGAGAGCACTACTGGGCTTGCCTAAGGCTTTGTTCATGGTGTGTGGGACCTTGATGGCCTTTCCTTTGCTGTTGACTTTCAGTTCACTGACGCGCATGTCCCTGCTGAAAATATCGAGGGCACATTCCATCTGAAACATGAGAAATGAGTTAGTATGTGCTATGACGAGAGAATGAATATACATGCTGCTGCAGTGGCAAGACTAAGGGCGCCCTTTGCATGTGTGACCATCCTGCAGTTGTCAACAGCTGCCCCAAGTAGTGCACCTATGCTGTATGAGAACTTGAATGAGGAGTTCAGATTGAAAAGGCTGCTTGAATTTGCCATCCTTAGTGATGGTCCCATACAAGAAAGCTAACTTGAGATGTAAGTTTTTTGCAAAATTTTTGCAATCCTCATCAGTCTCCACATCATCATGTGACAACATGAAGTGTGTAAGTACTGTGATGGCAGTAGTGCCAACACTGTTGCGCCACTCTGATAGCCGCTGGGTAGCCTAATAAAAAAATAAAACACAATCAGATATGAAATGCATCAAAAATGACTTACTAAAGCCATAACTAGCCCATCAATGGTGACCATGTGAGGTATATCCTTGTAGACCGCATTCCAAGTGTCTTGCATAATAGTGCAAAGCATCATCTCCAACTTGAGTCAGCCCCAAACTTCGTCTTGATCCCCAATGGTGGAAATGAGGGTAGGAATGAAGACTGAGCTCCACCTAGCGACTGCCCGAGAACCTCCAGAAGGTTTTTGATCCTGTAAGCAGAACAGGGGAGGATCTCCACCTCTACAGATTTCAGCATGGCACCAGAAGTAGCACTCGAGATGCTGGAAAGACTATGAGTGTGTGTGATAGAAGACTTTGTCCGCTTTGCCACAGGAGCTCTGTGTTTGATGCCAACATTAGTCTACATAATTTGTAGTTAGTATGATTTAAAAATAATAACCGAAGCTTACTACTGCAGAAGTGACCCGCAAGGATACTGGTTCAGATTTGGTCTTGACCACCACAGGCTTGATGTGATTCACAAATTCAATATCAGATGAAGGTGCATCTTCCTCGATTGCAAAGGCATGATTATCTGTGAAGTTATCATTGACCATGAAGTTGTCCTCAATCAGGTCGTCCTCTAGCAGGGCATCCTTGATCTCGTCATCATCAGGTCAGGATATCTATGAGTTTGCGCTTGACACTTGTCATGGTAGAGTGGGATGTTTGAGTTCGAGCGAGAGCTGCAGCTTGACAGATATCAGCATCATAATATCCTCTGGGGACCTGCATAGAAGGAGGAGGCTCAAGGTCAGATTCCATATCGGTGTCAGGATCCATAGTTAACGAGGGAAGCTACTACTGGGGGAGCCGCCTCAACATTCATTTCATCATCAGCAACAACGTTAGACTGAATTGTGTTGAGCTGTCAAGGAGTCAGATTGGTGTTTTGATAGGCGTGAATGGTTTGTACTGAAGTATCAGGAACCTTAGAAGAAATCTTGACTGCCCTGGTAATGCAGTTAACACAATAAAAAGAACTGGGTAATTGAACTCACCTGAGCAGCCCTTGGTTTAGACATATGGGCAAGGGCTTGAGAGCGCTTGACTGATTCATCCAAATCATTGTCTGCAAATAGGGTCGTAAAATGATCTGCCACGTTGTCAGCCCCAGCATTGGCAATTGTGTCAATGGGTGTGAGTGGGGCACCACCGCTACTAATAGTACTCCCCATAGTTAGTTTAGAGGAGGGAGCAGTACTAGAGAAGTTGGAAGGCATTGTAGATAATTTTTTCCTCAAGCCAGGAGGATGGCTTTGAACCAGCAGGAGGAATATCAGTCCTCCAACCCGAGATGCGCTCAGCAGCAATACCATAATCTTTAGTAGAGCTATCATCATGGACCATTAGATTGAAAAAGAAAAGAGCCGTTTCAGTGAGATGGTGCAACATAGTTGAGAAGCAAATGTCTTACACATCATCAAGCTTCTTATGGTCATCACATGCCATCGTTGATTCATCAATAAGGCCCACAGCTTGGATTGCATCTCTCACTGGCATCTTCACTGGTAACACTTTCCTCTTCTCCTTCTTCTTGTGTGACCCTGGTACTCGCACCTCTTCCTCAGCATCACTCTCAGGATGTTTGACATTAGCACCAGTTGCTAATTTACCTCCGCTCTACCACCCTTGCCATCAGCACTAACGGCCTTATCCTCAGCCATAGTCAAGTTGGAGGTCTCCGTGGCTTTTACAGCCTTTTTAACAGGGCGTGGGCAGGGACGAGTAGGCTTTGGTGCATCAGCTCATTTAGCGGCTTGATCTGTCTCCATTTGTTTCTGAAAAGCAGCAATCCGGTTATGTGCTTCAAGTTCAGCCATTTCACTTGCCCTCTTTTCCTCTTCTTCGTGCTGATTGTCAGTGGCCTTTTGAGCTTTGGTACGTCTCTTTACGTGGCCTTCGCCCCCGGTCAGGATATAACCTGGATGCTGAGTTGCGTTTTTAGCTTGGGTTGTCACATGTTTCGAAACTGTGCTGGCAGGCTGAGACATGGTATCGACAGAGGGTTTGGGAGGCTGAAGAAAGAGAAAATTTGACTAGTGGTGGCTGACGACAGGGTGAGTTTCATCACAACTCTCCAAAAAATGTTGCCTAAGCTGACTCTGAATAAATACATATGACCCTACTTTGCTCTGACATACCTACTAATATACTAGCGCAATATTTTGCTGTCGCTGTTAATATTGGGAGTCTCCAGCATTTTTCAGGCACTCTGATCCAATGCTTTGCCTGCAAGACATCAATGTCATGGTTCACCTACACCTTTCTGACGAGGAGATAGTCTACCAACCCTTTCTGCACTGTGAGTACTAGTTTTCATTTGTTGATGCAGTGAGACTGAGGTTAACCACTGCATTTCCAGTGTAGCACTAAAATCAATGTTCACCAAAGCCTGTTCAGTACAGTTTGCTCATGTCTGGGCCCCAAATCTGGCTTTTATTATCAAACTGGTTTGTCACATTGGTGCCGATAATTACGGGCGGTTGCACCCCAAACCTAGAATGTGTCCACCTTTGACATCTTCTTCAATTGTCAACATCCCAGCACAGCACATATGCCTTCCTGTTGTGCTCACCACCTGCTTCAGCTTCCATGCCCAGTTCCAGGATGCTTGTGCTGGTTTCAAAACCAGTCAGGTCTCACACAACACAGGCACTCGCTTCACCCAACTTTACCTGTTTCAGGACTGTCCCCTCAGGATCATCCCCGGCCATCTCATTCACCCTCCCTCCCTCGAGACTTGTCACCACCCCCTCGAGATTTGTCACCACCCCCTTGAGATTTGTCACTGCCCCCTCGAGATTTCTTGCTGCCCCCTCCAGATTTTTCACCCCCACCCCAGCCATCATCTCCCATACTCCCTGATCCAACTCATGAGGATTCAAACACTGATGCAGAATTCACTGATGTGAGCGAGCGTTGCTATCGCACGTTCCATTCAAAGTTAAATGGTAAGTTTTGTTCAAGTTTGAATACTCTGTTTTTGACTCAAATATATGCTTAGGACGACCATGCATGGCTGGTGGGACATTTCTGCTGCATGGTACCCCTCCGACTCCTGCGCCACCAAAGGCTCCCGATGATTGGAGCCCATACCGCAATAGAATTGAATTCGAGGTGGCAGAGTTCACATTCAAAAGATGCCACATGTCGGTGAGGAATTTAGATTTCCTATGTGACTTGATGGCCACAACACTTGTGAAACACCACGACACCCCTCCATTTGCTGATCACAAAGATCTGCACAATGTCATAGATGCGACGCAGCTTGGTGATGTCCCTTGGCAGTGTTTCTCTGCACAATACACAGGAGAATGACCTGAGGTTGTCCCACCTTGGATGGACAAAGAATTTGAGGTCTGGTATAGGGACCCTCATGCAATGGCACACAATATACTTGCTAACCCTACCTACAAGGACAAAATTGACTATGTGCCATTTTGTGAATATGATGCATCAGATGAGACACACTGATGGAAAGACTTCATGTCCGGAGACTGGGCATGGCAACAGGCAGTACATCCTCCATCTCTTTCTGGTATTGCTCATAATATAGCTAATATTCCATCAAGGACACCATATTGCAAGATCCAGAAACACATGGATCTGCTTTGATCCCAATCATTCTCAGTAGTGACAAGACTACTGTCTCTGTGGGCACTGGTAATAATGAGTATTACCCCCTCTATGCCTCGATTGGTAATGTACACAACAATGTATGATGCACGCACCGTGATGCTCTTGTCATCATCGGTTTCCTCGCCATACCCAAAAGTATGTATGTTCATATTTAAATTTCATTATGCCTCATCTGACCTGTCTTACAGCTGACAAGATGCATTCGAAAGATGACTTATTTTGGATATTTTGCCACCAGCTGTTCCACAGCTTGTTGTCTGCGATTCTCTCCAGTCTAAAACCTGTTATGACTGAGTATGAGGTCGTGCGCTGTGGAGACAGACACTTTTGGTGCGTCATATATAGTCTAGGACCATACATTGCGGATTACGAAGAACAACTAGTGCTATCCTGTATTGTCAAACATTGGTGCCCAAAGTGAGTATTGGCACTTGCAGTCAGTATCCATTCACACTAACAATTCATGTAGATGCATTGCAGTTCACACAAACCTTGATGGTGATGCCACCTACCACACCCACAAGTTTACTGATTTCTTAATCAATGAGCTACATGCAGATGTATTGTGGGATGAATTTGGTCTCATTGGTGATCTCATCGTGAGTCAAACAAGCCGCTCTCCAATACCAGACTAATCTATTTTGTGTAGCCATTCACTAATGACTTCCCCCGAGCTGACATTCATGAGTTGCTGTTGTTTGACCTCCTCCACCAGCTAATTAAAGGGGCTTTCAAAGACCATCTCATTGATTGGGTAGCAAAGTACCTCAAGGCCATGCACAGGACCAAATGGTCAGAGGAGATCATGAGCAACATAGATTGCAGGTATGTCAACTTACTCATTTACTCAACGATATTATCTAACAATAAGTCAGAGTTGCTGCTGTACCATCATTCTCTGGTCTATGATGTTTCCCTCAAGGCCACGATTTTAAACAGTGGACTGGCAATGATTCCAAAGCGCTCATGAAAGTGTTTCTTCCAGCTATTGAAGGTCACATACCTCAAGACATGGTATGTGCATTTTGCGCATTGTTAGAATTCTGTTATCTTGTCCGGCACAATGTCATTACTGAAGATACACTGATTCAGATTCAAGACGCACTTGGTCATTTTCATTGATATTGCACGATATTTGAAAATGTCGTTCCCACCTTCTCACTCCCCCATCAGCACTCGATGGTTCATTATGTCGACATGATCAGACTCTTCGGTGCCCCTAACGGACTGTGCTCATCGATCACAGAATCAAAGCACATCAAGGCCATAAAGGAGCCTTGGCGGTGGTCAAACAGGCACAATGCTCTTGGTCAGATGCTTGTGACCAATCAGCGCCTTGATAAGCTCGCAGCGTCCCATGCAGACTTTGATGTGCGAGGGATGCTCACTGGCACAATTTTATCAAGTACTTTAGCTGCTCTTGGTAAGTCTGTTTAAGGTTTCTTTCTCAAATTTCTTGCATACTCAACAGTCATATACAACGGCAGATGAAAACGAACCAGACGCCCCTGCTATTGCACCACAACCAGATGCCCCCATCATTGAACTGCAACAAGCAGATGATACTGATGATGCTGAAATAGTTGACGGTCCAATGGTGCTTGCTTATGTGGCACTCACCAAAACTCCTCGTAAGTAATCTCATGCAATGTCCAATCTCAATGCTCACCACTGTATCTCACAGAACGAAAATGTGCACAGACAGTAGCAGCATTGGCACATGAAGTTGCTGTTCCAGATCTATGACGCCTCATTCAGTACTTTCTATTCTCTCAGCTCAACCTGGATGATGCCCACAACCCCGAAGATATCCCAGCTGCTAGCTTGCCTCGACATGAAGGCAAGCTTCAGGTCTTCAATTCTGCTGCTGCAACGTTTTATGCTCCCAGTGATCTGAGTGACATTGGTGGCATGCAACGCAAACATATCTGTGCATGTCCACTCTGGCGAAATGAGTACCCACGCAATGATTGCGTGTTCATTAACACTGATTCAGATGCTGAAGGGATGCAAGGACTCAAAGTTGCGAGAGTCATATGCTTCTTTTCATTCAAGCACAACTGGGAAGTATATCCTTGTGCTCTCATACAGTGGTTTGAGAAGATTGGTGACTGCCCTGATGAAGATACTGGCATGTGGATGGTCACTCCAAGTTTTCATGAGGATGGCTCAAGGAACCTTGCTGTCATTCACATCGAGATGGTCTTCTGTGCAGCACACTTGATAGCTATCTATGGTTCAGAGTACATTCCTCACTCCCTCAAGTTTTATCATTCTCTTGACACTTTCGGCTCATTTTATGTCAACAAATATGCTGACCACCATGCATTCGAGATAGTGTCCTGACTGGATTACATAGGTGGGTTCTCAATCCAATTCTTGGTCCATTGCTAATGGTCAGGTCCTGGGACATTGCATGAAGAACACCCAGTCAAAACTTGCACAGATGCTGACGCAGTACCCCTGGTCCTGTTTCTGGAGAACTTCATATCCTTCCTAATCCCTTGTTCGTGCAACCCGTTACATCAACTGTCCAGGCCAGCTCCTCTGAGAAGGAAAATTCAGGTGATGTCAAGGAGCTTCTTCCTGATGGGTCTGTCTTGCGGGTCTATCACCATCATGAAGCTGAGTCTCACCATCACCACCACAAAGCTGGATCTTTCCTCAGGTGTGTCCATCATGCCATCATGGCCCTTGGCTTATGGGAAGGTCATGCTGTTGCATTCGTTCTCGGTGAGTGCTTACCTTGTACCGCTAAAACTTCTCTGATCTTCCTTCTAATTGACCTTCCTTCCCAAAGTGCGTCAAGCTGAAGCGCTTAGAGCACAAGCGCCAAAGGTTATTGCAATGGAAAATGTTCGAGGATCGAATGCATGCACTTGAATAACAGCAGGTGCAGGAGTTGCTTAGCATTCATTATGACCCCACTGCCTCAGCTCATCTCGCAGTCTTGGTGCCCAGAGACCCTTTCTAAGGCTGTCAGTTCTCGAGGATGAAGTCCAGGTGGCTTATGCATCAGCAATGCACAGTGTCATTCAAGGAGGTCATGTCCTCTATGGACTGTAAGTTGTTCACCCTTGATGCAGCTGAATGTGCCCTTGCATTTTACTCTAAACTACTAACATCGACCAAAATGCTAGTTTACAGGTCCATCCTGCAGCTCCCAGATGCCAAATCGCCAAGACGATAATATCAACTTCAAGATTGGTAAGTTCACAGCTCATCTGCTGTAATATTTCTGCTCACCTTAACCTGCAGTCATGCTGCACTCACATTCAGTTTCAACCCTTGCGCCCCAAGACCCTCTTCAGTCTCTCCCACAACCCCAGTGGGACCTCCAAGTCCACCTGCCATCCCACATCCTCATTCACCTCTGTCCACCGGCATTTTCGCTCCTGCCTGCAATGCACATTGGAGTCCATCGATCTTGGTTTATCTGTTGTTCCAGCATCATCAACAAACAAACAATGAGCCGAAGCCTGAGGACATACCAGGTCACGCTTGAGATCTTTGTTCAGATGAGTATAGGGTTTGAATCATGAGTAGTAGTAGATTGATAATGATGTATTGCAACTTGCAGCACTTGTTTTGGCATTGGTAATTGATCTTGCCTTGCACTGCTTTTCAGCACTTAAATTCCATGTGCTTCCTTACTTGACTTGTCAAACTCAAAGCAAAGTGAATAATTATAGATAAGTTAAAAATAAGTTTTAATTTTCAAAATAAGCTGTGCTAAGGAATGTGTGAATTTACTGATGTATTTTTACACTCCACTGTCCAAATTGCCCATCACATTACTGATCTATAGTCTCTTCTTTATTTCAGCTTTCTTCCGATAAACCAATAGAATCCCATATTGGGTTCCAAGCTAGTGTTCCAACTTCTGCAGTTTTCCATCAAAATTGTATGATAAAGTAGGATTTTATATAGCAATCTAATGTGACTGTAGTTTGACAATGACTTTGGAGACATTGAGATCATGAACTATGAATGTTATAGCTCATCATCTTTTAGCCAGAGGTATCACAAGCCAATATATATGAGTCCACTGGCAGTGGTGGAGTAGCATGATGGTATTGGGGGCTGTGAGCAAACACTTCTGAACTGACTGACCAAAAACAACAAATGATGAGGTCTGCACACACCATAGATGCAGGATGATTTTATAGGCATTAAAACTTCTATGACAAGATGGTAATTAACATCGATGTAAGTACATAAAATACAAAAGTTCATCCTAAAATTTGAAGGCTGGCCCCCCACCTTCGGATTCTCCATGGTCTTCTGAATTACAACCTTCATCATCAGATCCACCATCTTCTTCATCATCCGTTATTTCCCCTTGAGCTTGATTCTGCTGGTCATTAACATGGGACTCAACAGTGTTGCTTGTCGTAGGTCCCAGATTACCCTCATCCAAAGGTTCATCATCATTGCTCAGGCCCCTGAGAAAAACTTCATCATCGGTCGCATTTGGTAAAACATACTGAATTTGATGACTGACACCAATGTGTGCAAAGCGAGCAAACATATCATGATCAGCAAAACTGTGTTTGAATCATCAACTATGAAGGTTTTAAACTGCATCTGAGTCAATGGACTCACATATTAACATAGAATGCAGCCCAGTTGGTTAGCTCTCCAAATGGTTGTGCAACTGTGGGGCCATGTCGCAGGAGTTCATCTGTGCAACCATCAGCAAAGGCTGGTATAAGATGGCAAGCTCTGAGGACAAGAGAAGGGTTGAGGAAACTGAATGAACCAGGTGAATCTGGTATGAACCTGACTTTCAGGAGCTGACCTTCCTTGAAACCCCACCGATAATGCGGAACTACACCAAGCCACCAGACCCACAAGAACTCCATCAATTGCAGAGAGCAATCACGAGCCTCTGGGCCAATGTGGAGTATCTGTATGCAAAAGGCACCCAAAACTTGTGCATACCAGAATGGATGAGGGTTTGTGCCTTGTTCCCTTGACAACATCATTACAGTGCAGCCGCATCCTGGTGTCAAAGTGTCTTGGTTGTGGCGAATATCATATGTTGTGTAATTGATTTGAAAGTGCTTGGCCTGGGAGACTCTGCTGAGGTTGTTAATGAACAGTATGTTACCTCATTGGGCATTACTGAATTCTCGCTCATCGCCATCATAGTCCAAGCCTAGGAGTTGCAAGAAGAGGTGATCCTTCAGTTTCGGAACGAAGTCCTTGAGTGCTGTTAGCAGTGAAACAATAAGTCAGCTGATGTATCTTACTTTGACAGCTGGATCGTCCCTGTGTTCACCAAGGTAAGAGGCCAAATTCAGGTTGTTGCACCTATTGCCCAATAGAAAATGATGCGCTTCAGGTCACATCTCACTGGTGTGTATGTCCTGAAGGGCTATTGACGACTGTTGCTGTCGGATGCAAGTGCACTGTCATTCCTGTCTAGCCAGCTGCTTTGAAGTATCTTGCTTGTTTGTACTTCGATACAGCATTTTGATGAAGCGATGAGCTAGCTTGCCCTGTAAATTACAGAATGTCAATACAGATAATGTAGCTGGATATGAAAGATGTACAATTTGGGTGGTATATGAATCTGTTGTACCAAACAACCTGATTGAAGCTGTGTAATCACCAAGCACATTGTTAAGGTTGCATGCTCAAGGGGGTCGGATCACAAGGGCTTGGCCTCAGCTCGTACACTGTGCCCCTTTCCTGAGTATGTGCCCTTAATTTCCGGGGGCTAGAACAGTTGTCTGGAGTTTCTGGGATTTGACTAGGGCAGATAATGGACATCCGGATCTGAAACATGAGATAAATCTGATGGATGTCCGGATGTTACCTGGGCAAGCAGATAGGACTAATCTGGATGAAGTCCGGACTACCTTAAGGTAGAGTCGGAAATGTAGTCTAGGATGCAATCCTAAGACTTGGAATATGACAAGAGACTTATCTTGAGTCCAGAGGACACAGGAATGAGCAGGAACTAAGATGATATTTGAACTGGAGTATTTCTGAGAGTTACAGGAGGTTTATATACTGTAGGTATCATATAGGAATCAGTCAGCAAACATAAAGGCTATGTATGAAGCATATGCAGAGTCTATTAGTAAGTAGGATGGATCACAAATAATGAACACTGGAAATGAAATGTATGTAACAGATCAATAATCAAAAGGGAAACATGGTTAACTGGAGTCCGGAGACAGGGGCAGTCTAAATGGGGTTGGGCACTGATATAGGGTTTGGATTCCAGAAGGGAGATAAAGATAGATCAGATCATTTGAGATTTGGATCTCGGATCCAAATATCCGGAGAAGCAGATTTAGAGTTGAGAGTCCGGAATGGCATATGACATGCATGCAATTTATAAGTTAGAAGATTGAAGGTTTTAATTCAGGTGCTGGAAACCTTTGCTTCTTGATTGGTGGACTGTGGATTGGTGTCTTGCCTCCTCTGATGTGCAGCAACTTCATGTGGAAGCTCCATAGTTTGAAAGGCCAAACACATAAACTGCTGAAACTGCCAAAGTTGCTTCCCTAAGGCATTCAGTGCTTGATCAAGTTTATCTAGGGAATTGTCGGTGTGAAGCCTAAGTTTGGTGAGGGCATGCCATTCTGCCAGTCAAAAGAGAAGAAGCTGAATAACATCATCATGCTCTTCAGGGAACAACCCTTCAAAGGCAGGGATTGTGCACTGTTCAAAAAGAAGAAGCAGGTCAGTGTCAGAAACAGCATGGACTGTCAAACTAACCTGTAAAACATCTTCGAAGTGCCTTGCAGCATTTTGCCAGACATCAGATACATTGGTTGGAAAGTGCTGAATAGTGCCCTTGCCAAAGGAAGGAATTGAGCGAAATCTATGTTAAGAGGTGTCCACATTAGAGATGGAACTTGCAGCCTCTGCAGCAGTCAGATGTCTCACCATTTGTTCAGAACAACTATCCACTCAGAGTTTATAGTGTAGAGTAGCCTGATGAGGTGTTTAAAACAGATTTGAGTACACCCAGCTCAAATTCATGTAAAAGGTCGACAACAAGCATTGGAAAGCAATCAAAGCCAAGAGGACCCAAATGGTCCACAAAGGCGTTCTGTAGGCGAGGTACAATAAAGGTTAAGTTGGATAAAAATGAGATATGCTTATGAGGGTAGGCACAAGTGGGAACTCTTTTAGAAGACACTCAACAGTGGCACCCTTGATCAGGGTGCCTAATTTGTAGATGGTGTTGTGTGCAGCAATAATGGCATCTTTGATAGATTTATACAGTCTTGCAACTCTTCCCAACATATCAGACTGAAGTCCAATGTGACCAAAATGCGATTTTGGGAGCAGACATCGAGGACAAGGACACACACCCTTGTCATGAATTGCTGCAATAAGAACTCTTCAAGGTCTCATTAGCAGAAATGGTGTGAGAAGTATTCGTTCTACACACTTTTCAGGGTAATCCACTGAGTAGGTAAATATCCTAGGAAAAACTCAGCAGTATACCCCATCATGATACTTGATTACAATGCCATTGCTGTATGCATCAAGAAAGTCATCATCTATTAAAATATGCCAGATAGCATGAAACATCTCGTGCTTGCAGTGGGCAAGAATGTCGTGGTAGCTCTTCCTTTTAACTGAAGTAATTGTCATAATAAATTGTTTGATAGATTCTAGAAGCTGCCAAGGACAAGCTGATGACCATCAGCATGGCAATACTAGAATGCAAAGTATAGATACACCTACAGTAGGAATAAATCCCACAGGGTGGCACACACCAGAAGTAGGGCAGGCACAAGTGTACTTGGACTGATTTCTTGAGCTTACAGCTGTCATCTCTCCTTTGCTTCTGCAGGTTATCATGAGCCTGAATCCATGCATTTGACATATAAAGTTCATCATGAAGGCGCTGTTCTTGATTAGTCACAGGAGACTTCCAAAAGTGCTTGAAAGGAGTGAAATGAAACCATTTTGATATTGCCTCTGAGAAAGCAGCATGGATCACCACTGTGAGCGGCTGGTAATGGAATCCAGGGATTGTAAAAACCTGCCCATTGCCATTTGGGTTCTTCTCCTGTGTCAGTATGAGAATCTCTGCTGCCACCTCTTTCCACCCATCCCTTTGGAATATATCATTGTCACCCAGTCCAGCTTCTGAGGAATCCAAATGTCCCATTTTGGTATGGGCATTGAAGTTCTTTATGTCCTCAATTTTGAAGTCTTCTGCTGATATGACTTCTCTGACAAGTCAAGTTACTTGAGCTTCAGACAATTGATTGCTTCTGCTCAACATCCAAGTCATGAGGCGCCAGACACTCATATTTCGCCATGGCCAGGGAGGAGCCTTTGAGGAAGATGTTGCCTCAAGTTCAGTATTTAAACCTGAGTCGGGATAAAAGCTGGACAGCTGATCTGCAGAGATGAACGCATTGGGATCATGCATTGGTTGATGGCGATATTCTCGTCCAATGCTGAATTGATTTAGGGATGTCTAGAAGGAGTCAAATACATGGAGGATGACTCAGGGAAGGGTAGATGGAGGAGCCTGAGGTATTGGGAGTGGTGGCACAGGAGGCTCATCATGAAATTGCATGGGCAGCCTGCGAGAGTGAGTAGGGTGATTCTTCAGGCAGGTGTCTTCAGGAATAGGAGTTGCTATGGTTGGTTCAGCCTGCTCATCAAAAAGGCTATGTGCTTGAAGCTCTGTTGATGGTTGAGGCACTGGTAGAGGTTGAGGAGTTTGAGAGTCTCTGCTGGAGGATAGGCCCAGGAGTGTGTAACTGCTGCTGCCACTAGCAGCAGATGTGACCCCAGGTGAAGATGTCTGAGTGGGCACATCTGACTGTGACATTGTTGCATCCTCACCAGTGGTCTAATCAAATAAAGATCAGGCTGTGAAGCAGGCATACGGTAGTAATACTAGTACTCACTTGAGCAGTACCAAGCTTGATCTTCTTAGCTGCAGGTGCTCCTTGTGCATTTTTGGAGGCTCATTTGAAATGCAGTGACTGTTGCATCAGCTGTTGCTGCCAGTGGGAGCAGCTTTTGCAATGATGAGTCAGGCCTCCTGATGCTGAAAATGACCGACCACACTTCTCATGGCATTTGAAATAACTGCTCATTGAAATCTCAAGAAATAGTAGTATAGTCAGAAGTAAAACAAAATGATTGGGAATGAGATTAACTCTCATGGTTCCCTCTCAGTCTGTCACCAAGGGCATATTTGGTGAACAATTCAGCTTTGGCGCCATGACTTGCAGGAGTCATACATGGTGACCATGACCATGTTCATGTGAACATGAATATATTTAGCCATCATGTAATGACTAAACAACTGACAATAGGTATGAGTAAAACTAGTAAGTGACAGTCAAAAGCATTGCTACCACAATTGAATGCAAGGTGGCACATGCAAGATCCAACTTGGAAGTAGCTGAGGGATTCTCCTCATTATGACCAAGCTTTGTGACAAATTACAAAGGCTACCAGAGAGACATTACTGGTGCTAGTGTCTCACTGGATTAGCTGAATCTTTACAAAATCATTGTGATGTATCAGTGGCATTGTATGCACAAACCAAGGCAAACGGCCTTTTGTTGATACTGAAAATAGGAACAGCTAGCGAACATAATTAATGGACTAGAAGAGCATCAAGATAGAAAAAGACATACTGAGTGCATACTGTATGTGCATTGGAATAAAGGGACGTGTCACATATGTGCAGTTGGATCTGGGTTGGATCCAGGTTGGAGTAGGATGATGGATAGTTAATTCATGGTGGAAGTTCAATAGCTGACCCAACTCACTTCATCATGCCATAATTCCATTTCACGCATCACAACAGCCTAGAGCTTGTGTTAACAGATTCTGGATGATTAAATTGAAACCCACATACCACAAATTCCTTCAAAGTGTGTCATTGACAAGGGGCAAAATCCAGCATTGATGAATCATCAATCAAAGAAAGACTGAGAGGCACATCAGGTCAACTGCACATGTCACATAGAATAGAGACCTGGATCAGCGACAAACCCTGATGGGAAAGCCATCCCTGGGTAGTCCAGCAAATTCCAGATAGCCATGTAGCTAATGAGCTATTAGATGTCTGATGTCAAGCAAGATACCATTACACACCCCCAGTATTTTGCAGTGTTGTTGTGAAGGAGGAATAGTGACTAGGCTGGTTAGAAACTAGCGCTACTTATCCAAATAGGCGCGAGTGTAGTATTTGACCCAAGAGGACTGCTAATGAAGCAACTCCCTACTAATATGCAAGGGGAGTGTTAGTGTGAAGGACTAATAACCTATAGTAACCTAAGACCAAAAACCCGATGAGTAGCACTATAGCGATCAGTGACTAGCAACAAGCAAGTTCTGACAAGAGAAACGTGCATATAAGTGAGTGGCGCTATGCAAGTTGTTTTATGCGATAGCGCTATTTGACATCTGACTAGCAACAGCAAGAAGAAATCAAAGGGAGTGAAAGTGAGGAGTAAGGTAAGACAGTGCAAGTGGAATGCCCAATAGCGACTAGATTATAGCTCGACTACCGATAGCAATCCTGACGTTGCAAAGGTCAAACTTCAGAGGGAACTTTTTAGCAATGTGCACTTAAAGCAAGTCAAGTGACACGCGATCAAAGAGATTGGCAAGAGTGGAATTGATTGCACTAAAACTAGGATATAGCGACTAAAGTGACCCGACACCTGCAAAGGTCCAGGGAAGGGAAGTACTGTACTGTATGTAGGACAGGTCATTTTATCATACTGCATAGGGGTTCGGGATTGCATAGGTGAGTATAGTAGCGACACTGGCAAGGGCATGATATAGTGACAGGTAATAAAACATACAGCACTGCGGAACACAAGGACACATGTAATAAGACCTGTGACTGATGAGTAGCAACATTTAAGGAAAAATAACGCACCAGCAGAGGTAGGTGGACATAGGCAGGACATGGGAGGACAGAATACCTAGGCATTGGACCAGGTAGCACACTATGGGAGCAAAGTGGTTCCAAAGTGGATAGCTTGGAAGCTGAATAGTGCTGGTGACTAGTGCCTTACTCTTTTCCTCTGGACAAGACAAAATATGCCTATGACACTCATACACGCCTAGCGCTGGTATGATTGTCACATCATGATGGCTGGCTGTACCTGGGTTTTGGGACCACCAGTGATCAGAGTATTCCCTCCTGTAATTACCATGTTCATCATGCAGCTGATCAAGGTCAGAGCAAGCGTTGATGAGCAACATGATGTTGGCTTACCTTCCAAACTTGTGTGGCATCATGATCTCTCACGTGTGGTGGACTAATGACCCATTCTGTCAAGGGAAGCATCTCTTCTCCACCCTCCTTCAGAAGGTGTCAAACTGTGGCTCCTCCTTCCTCAAAGTAGAGCTCATGCTAGAACAGGTGAGTGACATCATTGCCCTACAGACCACCACACTCACAACTATGCTGTATCCACGATTGTGGTCATATGGGGTGTAGCCCACCACCTCAACCTCTGATGAGGCTTCCAGCTTTTCCTTCGCCCACTTGAGTGCTTGAATGGTTGGGGGATGGGGCATCACAATCCCATCATGCATCATGATTCCTACACACAGTTTCTTCTGGGTCAGGTCTGGCACTTTCAGTGGCACTGGCAATGCATCTGGGTCCAGGAGTGCAGGATTGGCTCCAATGACAGCTTCAAGGAAAAGTTGCATGTCTCATGCAGAGTGACACATTGGACCTATGGAACTAAAGAATCCGTCCTGGCCAGGTTGACTGGGGTGATATCAACACAACTTCTCAGCAGAGCTTTGCATACTTACTACCACAAAATGCCATGAAGAGGCGGTGTCTGACAGGATGGACAGAACCCATATATACCACAATGGGTGGATGGGGCTCGAATGGATCCTCTGCCATCACTTAATTGGCAATGCGTCAACTTCTGGTGTGACATGGAGGAACACAGACTTATGTGCCCACACCTATGCAAGAACCCTTCATGGCAACAAGGGCTGATTTACCACCAGAAGATCCTCCCATAGTAAGATCCATATTATGGAGGTTCAACTATTGAGACTTTAGTCACAAATACACATTTGTCACTTGAGAGATGGCTTATGACTCGACTGTAGGTAGACTTGAACTCAAGGTGCATCAGAGTCTGTGGCTGATTTGTCTTGACATAGAAGACTACAAATACACTTGACCGATAGAATGTAGTTCCAGGTGTGAATTACTTACCTGTCCCTAGTGAACACAGAATTCTTGTCATATCACAGTCTTCAGTCGCAGTCTCGATGTTCATGAGGAAGCCTGCAGACCCAACTGTCCCCTTGACTGGGAGCATGCCCTGATGGCATTCATCTGAGGTAGATGATTGTGATTTGGTCACTCTACACTTACTTTGATTGAAATGGGCAATCCATGGAGTGGACCAATGACCTTGCCTTCTTTCTGGAAGTACTCATCCAGCTGCTGCGCCTGTTTTATGCCTTCATTGAGGAAGAAGTCAATGAGACAAGCTGTGAGCTGATGAGTGATAGCTGCACATTTTCCAAAGGACACTATTTGGGAGAGTGAGAAAGCACAGATATGATTCAGGATTTACTGTGGTATATGTATAATCTTGTACCCAAGAGAAACTGCTGAGTCACTTGAAGAGGAGCTCAACAATCCTACTGGACTTGGAGGACACTTATGATGTGCCATAATGGTTAAGAGAGATTGAGATCAGCAATGATAGCATGTACAGATTAAGCTGGCAGACTTTGAAATGTCACATGATCTTGTTGAACTAAGTTTTTGAACTTAGTGTTTTTGTTCTTCAGTTAGTACCACTGGGAGCTCGCCCACACCAGTTGCTGATACATGCCTTACATGTGGCTCCCCATCATCAGGACACTTTTAGGTGCTTAGGCCCTAATCCACAACTGTGCACTGTTAACTTGTGCGGCTTGGTCCCTGAGCACCAGAGCGCCCTGGGAACCCTCAATTTTTCAAATTACTAACTTTACATTTATTCTAGCTTATATTACTACTTTGTGAGGTGGCAGTTGTGCTGTAAGTTGGCGCGCTGGCACCAGTGATCAAGGTTACAATTTTCCAAACTCAACTTGTCCCCAGAACAACTCGCAGACCTGCTTGTCAATCAACTAGCCCTTATCATATCCCTCCACCTGCATCTACCATCTTCCTGTGCTTGCAAGTCTGGGGGTTCCTCCAGTCCCATCTCTGTCACAATGACAAAACACTGGAAATCAGCTGACTCCCAGTAAGTTTTTCATTTTATTTACATTTTTCGCATTTTTTCACTTCTATTCCTGGTCCAACATGCCTCTTGGAGGCAAATTGGACCAGAGGCCATCAAGCTGCGAGGGCATGCCTCTTGGAGGTGAACCTGAGCACTGATGCTGTTGGCTTTCACAATTTAGCTCACATATACCTGTATCTAGCACTGACATGAGTTTTTATTTATCATAGGCCTTCAACTGACTTGATACCCCCAATGTCATCTTCAGTTTTCATGTCTCAGTCAAACTTCTGGTTGTCCTTTGGCAGTTGGTGCTCATCAGTATTGGACATTACATCTCCTGAAGCGTCTTCACCCATTACTTCTCCTCCACTCCTGTTTGACACTCAGAGGAACGTAATCACTGAAAACATATACCCCAAGGTTGTCAACATGGTTTGTGTTTCATTCTGTGTCGCTCAACATCTTCCACTCACCTCTTAGAGTAGTTTGCTGTCAACCTCTTCCGATCGATACCCCCACCTGTCAACCCCACTGGTGATGCTTTTGACCCTGAAGAAGATGAGCCTGTCTTGGAACTCACCTGGCCTCATCTTCAGATTGTCTATGAATTTTTCCTCCAGTTTGTCAAGAGCCCAGATTTCAACACCAATCTCACTAAATGATACATTGATCAACCCTTTGTACTAAATCTCCTCAAGCTCTTTGACTTTCTCAAGACTATGCTACACTGCATTTACGGTAAATTCCTTAACCTTTGGGCCTTCATCTGCCGGTTGATAAACAACATCTTTTATCATTTCATTCGTGGATCAGCATTTTCTCTCATATTCCCTTTGATCCTTTGATCAGGCCAGCTGTTGTGATTCTTCTGTATTTGATTCCTGTTGGTGCGTCGCTTTGCACCTTACCATTCCACAGAATGAATTGACTGCTTCTCAGCTCATAGATACCTCATTGGATATGTTTACACCCAAACTCATTTATTTCTTGGATCATCTAGCATGCCACTGGCCAAACATATTGAAGGTACGCTGTTCTAACCCTAACCCTAATACAACTACATATATCCTACATAGATCAAATCAACTGAACTCTATCCTGGATGCCTTGTGCGTCATTCCACCCTCAGCAGCATCTATGAGCACTGCTAGCATGTCTCTTCCCAGATATCTCACTTAAGCATTCTGATGAACAATTCGCACTGCAGGCTGTGGAGTTCTGGACCACCATATGTGAAGAAGAAATCGAGCTTGCCCATGAGGCACAAGAGGTACATTGAGCATGGATGAGGAACAAGAAAGGGAGGTAGTTCACAAGGTAGATCCCAGGTAAGTCAAACATCTTCCAGTAGTCAAGTGATCAATCTGACATTCTTTTCAGCATGTTCTGCATCTGTTCTGCATCCTTGCAGGCATCAACTTGCCCACACAAGTCTTCTCATCCTGCCTACCAGTTGGCACTCGCCATTGCATGATGCTATCTCCACCAACTTGCCCATGCACATGTTCGCAGTCTTCTCATCCCATGTACCATTGAGTAACACTATTTCCACATTCCTGTACACCAAATTCTGTACCATATATATCATGAGATATAACAAATTTATTCAAGCATGTCTGATCCTCCATGTAAGCAAATCAGCTATGGAATTTGCCATTCAAGCACAGGTTCTCGTATTTAGCTAGGTGCGTGCACTGCTTATCTTTGACATAAAGTATAATGCAACATCACATGCCATGGTTTTCAACCACATTACAAACCTCAGTAAGGATTCCACTTTGCTTACTGATGGCCACTTCAATTCTACTCACAGCTTCTAATGCACCTGCAATTTTGTCAATTAGGTCCTCAAATTTCCTTTTGAGTCTGTCATGTTTCTGTGATACTTTCTTCCCATTGGTACTCCCCTGGCCAAAGTTGTGCAGAGCCTCCACATGATGGTAAGTGCATAACTTGAAAGATAAAGCTAGGAATACTCACATCATTTAACTCATACTGTGACCTCTTTCACTTTAGATGCGGCTGCAGCCTATCAATGTCCTTGAGGTCCAGAAACTGATCTGTGAGATGCTCTAGGTCTGTGGATGACTGATCCAAAGTCAAAAATCTTACCATAAGCATAACACCCACAGGAATACACTGGACCATGTTGCCTGTGCGCCTGACCTGGACCAGGGCAGGAGTCCTTGTGGCTTTGTGGAGTGGAGCTCCTTGAGCAATGGATGCCCTCGCCTGCTCTATGAGCTCTGAAGGGTACATTGATCAAGATTGTGTTGGGCCCATCATTAAGGTCAGAGGGCCAGGAGTCAATGCTTTTGGATTCTGTGTCAGACATATTTGCTAGTTCCTCCTTCAAGTTGAGTGACAGTATTTAAATTCAAGTCACTCTACATTTCAAACTGACACAAAAATGACCCTGGTCTGAAACAGGACCCTACATTCCAATGTGCTGATCTCTTGGTTACCAGAAATTTTGCAACCAAGTTCCTGCTGAACATGAGGATACTAGTTTGTACGTATTTACAATGTTCATCTCAACATTTGGCAGCCAAAGAAGTACTTTGGAGCTGTGACAGCACTTATGACTACCCTTGACTAAAGTCTGTTTAGATCCATTATGGAAGCAGGGACTCAGACTTGACTTAATTCAGATGCCACCTCATCACATGGGCACAGGGATTTCAGCAGCCAAGCTTTCTGGAATGTGGGTGCAGCAGAATATATTCAAAGTTTGAAATTTTTCAAACATGAGCACAACTATTGTATACTATTCAATTGCCGATAATTTCACACATGTCAGATCCCATGACCACTAGGACGACACACATTGCACTGCTGCCCCCACAATTGTGACTGTCAAAAATTCTGAGCTTCAAGCAAAATGGGTCCAATATACTTACACTACTCCTTCCATGCTGCCATCGCTGCTGTGAGTCACTTGACCATGGAACATGATTTTTGTTTCTCAATAAGACTTGCATCAGCATCATGCACCAGTTGCACCAGCCATGTATCCCAAATGTAAGCCGTCGTCCACTACTAGTACCCCTGCACCTGTACTTCAAAAAGTGCAGAATTCTCCTGGAGGATTCTATGCTGCTATGCCGAGACTTATTCATCATGTCGAATACTTCATAGGTGGACAGCACAGAAATATTCTTGTCAGCAAGGGAGGTGGGCTCCAACCCACAGAGTTCATCATCTGTGGTGTGTTTGAGATTAGTTGCAATGACTTTAATTTCACCCCAGATGGAAATTTTAATCCCTCAAATGTATTTCATGGTTGCTTTGCAGACATGAAATTGAGCTGTCAGCTCACTGCTGGCCATAACGATGCATTCCGATTCTCATCAGAAGACTTCCCAGATGTTCTCAACAATCTTGCTCATTTTGAGGGATTAATCCCGAGGCCAGGAGGGTATGATAAACTCAGCATTATTCATGATTCACTCAGCCAAAGATCCATCAAACTGACACACAGTCTTTTCAAAGTAAGTGTTCATCATATACTTGTCTGTGCGCATCACCATGACTAATTTCTGGGTATTGCCATGATGAACCAGGCCAATAAAGAGGATCAGCAAGATTTTGCTGGCGAAGTTTATGGTGATGAAAACTACTTGACTGGTAAGCCATGAATGATTCTTATGTCTGTCACTATAATAATTGTTTTTACCCAACTGCAGATAGCCTAAGCCCCAACTTCAACATTACCACCTGGCCAGTGGCCGACCAATGCAAAGGCCATTTGCAGGGCCTCATTTCAACTAATATCATCTGCCCCCTGCCAGCATATGACTTGGATCACACCCTCATCCTACCATCTCAGTATGAGTCAAAACTGAAGGGCACACTCATTGAAGTGCATATGGCATTTTGTCACTATTGAGTAAAAAGCAAGAAACAAGACATTTTCAGTGCTGTTTTATGAGAACTTACCATCCTGTCACCACCTGCCGCCATGCCGAGCAGCCCCTTCAAACATTGTCATCTCAGTGCCGGCCCTTTGAAGGAATTTTGAATGGTATGCATTAACTCTTACTAGTATCATTGCCTTCACACACTGATCACCTTCTAGTACAGTAATATTGGGCACCACGCCCAATAGATTGTTGTAGTACTACTTGTGCATATTTCAAATTTTGTATCTAACATGTGCATTAACGGTTGATTATATGTTGTCAAAAATCAGCCTCTCAGATCGGCACTGGAGCTGTATGCCTTGATCAAGGATACTATCAACCCTTTATTCTATGCCACAAGCACCTGGCTTGGCTGGAACATTCTAAGTTGAATCACTCGACTAATGTCCAGAATTATGCTGAAGATCTGACTATTGTCATTCAAGCAGCAAAGGTGTTCAAAACTGCTGTACTGGACAATGCCTGGAATCAATGCACAAGGCTAAGGTAGGAGTCTGTGTTATGTGTATGCTGAAACTAACTTGGATGATAGTGTCTTGCCAGGGCAATATACAGGACTTTCAGAGATCGCTGTCATACCTATCTTGAGGTAACCTGCACATGACCTGTTGGCCCAGGACCAAACACATCTGGAGAAAAGAGACAATGGTTGTGCAGGGGCTGCAGGCAAGGAAGTGTGTGCCCACTTCAAGGGAGGCTGGAAATTTTTATATTGCACATGCGAAGGTCCAGCTGCACCCACACATTGCTGCTTTCCCCCAGGGTCTTTGAATGAGGCACATGGCACTGATGCATCCAGCTTGGTTGCAGGCACCTGTGTTCATGCACGCTTGGGTGTTGGGTGACATGCAAGGCACACATCAGATGTCAGAGAGTTGTGACCACATTTGGGTACCAGTTACACCCACCAACATTTTCACATGACGCTTGGCCCTTTGTAGTGTGTTATCTTTGGAGAAATTTGAGATTTACTGATGAATACTGATATTTTGGAGAGTCATTGAAAAATAAAGTGTAATGTCAAACTGGATTTCTGTGATAGTGGGCTTTGGCAGTGCAAAACACCCTCAGTCGCTTACAATTGCTCCATCCCCACACATCATCAAGAAAAAAAATCCTTGAACTCAGGAACTGCAGCAGGGTGTCAATGCAATGACAATTGAGAATGCTCCTGTTTGCTTCTCCCATTCTCACTTCATAGCTGAGTCTGCACTTGATAATCTAGTTAGTCTGTGTAGTATCTTGAATACTTAATGGGAATTTCCCGGTGGGCTTTGAACAGTCATGTGATTGCATTCGCAGGTTTAAACCTTTGTGTTTTTGTTCCTCAGTTAGTACCACTGGGATTCCTCATATGAGCCACTGATACATGCACTATGCACAGCTCCACATCATGCAGACACTTTCAGTTGCTCAGGTGCTGATCCATGAACATCTGCTGTTACCTTGTGTGGCTTTGTCCCTGAGCACAAATCCCTGGGAAAACTCAATCATTATCTTATTTTATTTTGCCAGCTGTGGGTGAGGGTCTCCAGGCTCAAAGACCCCATAGTACTACTAATTCTTTATTTTATTGTAGCCTTATTTTTTTCTCCCTTAGGCGCCCTCATGAGCACTGCCTTGCAGGTTCATTTTGCTAACCCTAACCCTAATCCACCAAAACTGGTGAGTCAAATTTCTTTGCAGTGTTCTTCACTGACATTCGGCTTCTGATGTCAGTCCTTCCCCAATACCTCTGATCATCAAATTTCACCCATTAATATTCTTCCCTTCGCAGTACAACCTCCCCATGCCTCTTCTTTCCCTTCGCAGTATGACCTTGCACCTCATCTCACACCTCACCTATCGCATCTCTGCATGCACACTTACACATCTAGACCAATTGAGTTTGCTTTTGATGATGGCAAAGGAGATGCCTTGGGAGGCTAAGCATATTTTTTCACCCAACTAAGCCCTTCTTGGATGTCCATTGGTTGTTAATTGTTTTTCAGGGATTCAGGGATTATTGTTGACTGTTTTGATCAGAAGTTCTGCAGGATAGTGATTGATGTTACATTGGTATTGCTCAGCAGACCAGAACCTTGTAAGCACATTCTTTAATTTCGCTGACCCTTCATTCTTATTAATGACCACAATCCTCTAATGACTGTTAGGTTGTTCCAAACATGAAACCCCCAGATGTCAGCAGACACAATATTTTCTGTATCATTCATAATACACTGGATCAAACTGCTGCTGATTCCCCATACTTCAGTCAGTGTGCCTTCTCTCACACTTCCACAGCTCTCACATTCACTACTTGCATCTACCTCTAACACCTCCCAATGCTTCTACCTAATGTCACAGATGAGCACCCAAGGTGATGGCTCACCTTCTGAAGTAGCTGCCTTGAAAAGGCAGCTGGCTCTTTTGGAGATGCAAAATGCAGAGCTCTGCAAACTTCCAGTGGAGGAGAAAAGATATGAGTTTTTATCTAGTGTGTGGTTGCCCTTTGAATCATTGATTTGATAGTGTATGCCTTCATCTTGAGGGTCAGGTAATCTACAGACTCATCTGCCTTACTGAACATGTAGAAGATCTCATCACAGAGTTTGATAGACACATGACACTAGGTATTGAATTAGATGACAATGCTAGTGTGAATGACCCCAAGTGAGTCCTTCAGCATTTACAGTTGCTCATGCTGATATGTCACACTAGGGACGACAGGAGGTACAGATCATACAAGAAATTAGCTGCTTGGTGTCTGTCTGTCCATAAGCTCATACACTCAGTGATTGAGGATAGCGAACTATCTGGTGTATACAGCAAGGTGGGACATATGCACACCTTGGTGATGATACTACAGTGGCTCAAAAAACTGTCTGCATGTTTTGACATTTTTCACTATCTATGATATTGTGTGAGAACTCACAAATGCCTCAAGGACATGCTTATACCACATTGTAGTATGGCTTCAGGGCTTTCATTTGAGCCCTACACCATGGGAATCAGTGGAGATATGGTGGAGATACAAGGCTCACAAAATGGTGACTCATGCAGACAGTTTTTTGACTCAAGTATTTTACAATAATAACCAGGTATTCTAGTATTTTGTATGACCTCCCTTGGCTTTAATTACTGCCTCTATCCTTCTAAGCATACTCTCAATTAATTTCTGGCAATCCTCAGCTGTGATCTTCCCCCATTCCACTGCTACTCTCTCCCAAAGCTCCCATACTCCTTTAGGGGGGTTTTCATAGGCTTGAAGCTTTTTCTTGAGTGTTCCCCAGAGATGTTCAATGACATTGACATCAGGAGACTGTGCTGGCCAGTCAAGAACATTGATGTTATGTTCTTCAAACCATTCCTTAGCTCTTCTGGATGTGTGCTTGGGATCATTATCCTGTTGGAAAATGATATCTTCTTCATCAATCCCTGATTCTGCCAAGCTAGGCAGCAAGTGGTCATTTAAAATGTCCACATACTGCTCAGCATTCATCTTCCCCTCAACCTCAGCAAGTATTCCCACACCATTCCATCCCATACAACCCCATACCATTAAAGAACCTCCTCCAAACTTGACAGTCCCATTAACCTCTCTGTCTGTTAGGCCATCTCCCTTCTTTTTCCATACATATACCTTCCCATCTGACCCAATCCTATTGATTTTGGTCTCATCTGACCATATAACATGCTTCCAGTCCTCCACAGTCCAGTGTTGATGAGCTAAGGCAAAGGCTAGTCTTCTCTGCCTATGTTTGATGGAGAGAAGAGGCTTTTTCTTCTTTGTTACTGCCTTGAGATGAGCTGCCTTGAGAACATTCCTCACAGTTTGTGAAGAGACAGGAGTAGTGATGGTGGAATTGATATAATGGGTGGTTTGGACAGCATTATCAGCCTTTCCTGTAGTGATATGTTGGATAATAGCCCTTTTGTCAGTAGAGGTAAGCTTGGATGGACATCCTCCACAAGAGTTTTCCTTGTCTGGGTGGCTTTCTGTGATAAACTTGGCCACAGTGGACTTGCATACTCCAGTTCTAGAGGAAATTTGGCAAGCAGAGAGGCCAGCATAAGACAGAGAGAGGATATTATCTCTTTGAGCAGAGGAGATGGCTTTCATGGTGATTATGACTATGATACATGAGATATTCTGGTTTATATAGTTAGATATAGTCATAAAATAACATAATGACATCACTTCATAATTTATATAATAGTGGCATGATTTATATAGTTTTAATATACACTCAAAAAACTGTCCACATGAGTCATCATTTTATAAGCCTTATGTCTCCACCATATCTCCACCGATTCCCACGGTGTATGGCTCAAATGAAAGCCCTGAAGCCATACTACAATGTGGTATAAGCATGTCCTTGAGGCATTTGTGAGTTCTCACACAATATCATAGATAGTGAAAAATGTCAAAACATGCAGACAGTTTTTTGAGCCACTGTAATTGACACACTGTTTCTAGTTAAATAAGGGTGCTGACAGAGCAAGGGCTGATGATACGACATGACTTAAAGTCACCATTGCTTTGTGGTTGATGCAAGATACCCCACCACCAAACCCTGTCATTCACATGCAGAATAAAATGGGTTGTGGGTTCAACAATAATGCAACAGGATGGCTTATATGCCCTGTAGATTATGACTGGAATGACCCGGTGTAAGTTTTGTGTACATTGTGGCATCTTTGCTGATCAATGTGGTAGTATCTAACAAGGAATCAGGGATTATCACCCTGATTATTGAGTTACAGCTCACTCCTGGCCTGCCTTTTTATACAAGGATGAATGATATGACCCACTAAACCCTATAGATGGTCTCTTTAAAGGGAAATTACTTTTAAAGGTATGTTTTATGAGCATGAATGACAATTTACTGAAGCTACCTTTAGACCTTCAAGTATATCTTCACATCTCCTACCTCCACAGAGCTGGATGATGAAGAGCAGATCAACGTGGTGGAGCTTTCTGCACAGGGTCATCTGAGGCAGCAAAGGACTAATGGCAAGCACCGCACTCATTGCAATGTTGCTGGGCTGTTGAACATGAAATCTGTTCAACCACAGTCAATTGCATATGCAGCCATGCAGGTAAGTACAACAAATCACTCCTATCAATGCATTCACTGATGCAGGTCATTCAGCTTAGGTTTGCCTTGTCTAGCACAGGATCATGGTGTATTATAGATGACGAGTTCAATCATCAAGAATTTTATGACCATATCATTGACTTCTTCGAGCTTGCTGTGACGTCAAACACAGTTAAGGAAGTTGAAGATTTATTGCTTTGGTGGAACCAGTGAGTCATTGTGTACTATAGCCATCGGCCACTGTTCTCAATATAGTGTAACTTTAGTAAGGTTTTTGGACGCAAATATGCATCCATCTATCATCCCCAAAGAACCAAGCAGCTGTCTGTTGCTCATTGTTCAGGTAGACATTAGCTCAGATCTTCCACTCATTATTTACAGATCAGTTGAGTATATTGATATGTAACACAACTAGCTATAGTGACTTTTGTTGTGTAGTTCCTAAATAATAAATGTACCATGATTTCAAATTTTAATGGATTTTGCACCACCTGGGAGACTCGGCAATGCAGTATCCAATGGTCATTTATTTGCTACATGTCCATGATTTGTTCCTACTGAGAGATAATACCTATATTAAACTTATGAGGCACTTACCTACCTATGTTACAGGTAGCAGGATACTGTATTTCTTTAACATCTTTGAAACAATACCCTGTGTGCTTGAAATGTCATACAGCAAACACTCTTTCAAAAAAATTTCATTCATATCGGTGTGGGTCTACTGGACCTACTTTGCCACCAAGATAACATTGAATCATCCACAGCAATCATGCATCATAGTCTTACAAGTTTATTAAGTTGGAGTATGATAAATGTCAAAGCATAACTCATTCACACAGCAATGCAAGCACAAAGGTTGATATGGGAAAACCAGGTGCAACTGGTAACTACCTTTCACTTTTGTCACAAGATGATATATGATTGGTTATCAATTGTGTGCTCATATATATGTAGCATGACCAGAAATTGGGTCACACTGTTTCACAATTGTCCTACATACATCTATTAGATGTGGCTGTCAACCAGGTTCTGTAGCATTATAACTAAATTCGTGTGATTGACACTGTACACCAACCTCCATGACTTTCCTTGATCATGTGGGATAGTGTTAAATACACATAAATGACTTTATGTATCTAGTGCTTCTGTCTATTTTTCATATATATTAGCCATCAAATGCACTCTCATAGATATGCTGCATGAACAGTCACAATGCTCTAAAGTCTATGCGCTGCATAGTATAAACATATCTTGCACATCCATTAATGAGATTCAATGTATTAACAATCACAATTGTGCAGCTACTACTGAATATAAGTCCATCTGATGGTTATGCATAATAGAGGATGGCATTTTAAAGCCATAAAAGTCTAGATAGTCTGTGGTGCCACATTTTAGCCAAATGTGGTTATTATCTACATGATAATGTGTATATAATGGTTGATAGGGAACATTGGTTTTCAGTGATGTACACCTGGTTGTTCAGTGGCCAATGTGATTGGGCTAGCAATGATGCCAGCATGCACAGTCATGGTAGCCTTGTGTCTTCCTGCAGCCAGATGAGCGCCCACTCATCCTTCAGTTTCAACTGCATTCCACATTAATATCTCAGTCAGTCCATTTTATCACGCATACCACAGCCTTCACATGAATGAGCGAGGATCATTGTCAGTATCGCTCTTGCTCTTGTACTTATCAGGCTCTCTAACCTTCATTAATAGTTCTTCCATTGTTTGAAGGAACTTTGGCAAGGTTATCTGAGGTCATTGTCAAGGGTGCTCAATATAACTCCCTTGAACATCAGCCCCACCCCAAGTGTTTGGAAGGGACCTGGGTGGATCTCCTCTACTACATCCACAAATTACTAGACAACCAAGAAAATAATCAGCTCATTTGGCTGCATGGCACAGCAGGCATCGGAAAGTCTGCTGTTGCATTCACAGTAGCTGAAAGGATGAGAGGTCTTAAAGTCACAGAGCAGATGGATGTCAGAATGCAGCTAGGAGGAATCTCATGCAAGAACACGAAATGTTGCATGGCTGGGTACTTTTTTGTGATGCTCGTCTACCAGCTTGCCAACAATTTCCCCAACATCCGCAATGATGTAAACAGAGCTATCCGTGAGAATCCTGCTCTGCTAGACCCTGACACACCTCCTTGTGACCAGATGGAGGTTCTCTTTCTTCAACCTCTCCAGAAACTTCAACTCAGATTGTGCAGGTGTCTGCCTTTGTCATTTGTTATTGATGCACTTGATGAATGCACATCGGAACCCAAGCTTACCAATCTTGTCCTTTCCCTTGCATGGGCTCTTCATGAACCTGATCTGCATGTGGCCCACATTCTGCTCGTGAGTTGCTTGGAATCATACATCAGCAAAATCTTTCAGAAGGGCAAGGTGCGCCTGTTGGTGCACAAGATACCTGTGAGAACTTCTGGGGAAGGGATTGCTACCATCATCTCACTAGACAGCGCTGATGTTGATAATGACATCTTTGTTTTCTTGCAGCATTCATTTGGAGAGCTGGCAATTCATCATCAGGATTTCCTGCAGCCATTGATGGATGATCTTGTGAAGCTGGCAAGCCGTGCAGGCAGACATTTCATTGTGGCGTCTACAATGATGAAGTTTATTATCAACAATGGAGACAATGATCCCCACAGTTGGCTGCAGCTGATGCTCAAGCTGCTACCAGGAACGGAGGTGTACAAGTTATACTATTGTATCCTCTCCATGTGCACCGACCCCAAGTGGGCTTACATGCACTTGTCCATCATTGCTGCCCTTGCAGTCCCTCTGCCAATGTCACAAATCTCAAAACTACTCAGCCCTGGTCTGGGCAGGGATGTTGAGACAATGCTAGTACAGCTATGGTTGGTTTTGGATATTCCTACCAATAATAGTCTTCCCATAAATATCCATCACTCATCCCTTCATGACTATGTTTCTGACCCCTCAAACTGCAGCCTCCCTCATGTACACAGTATATCAACAGCCCACTCCCTACTTGCTAGTGCTTCTTTCTGCTTGATGATGAAGGAGATTCCAGAAAGCATGACCTTTCTAGGTGTGCTCTCAGAATTGCAGAAGCAGAGCCAAGCTATGCAACCCCAGGACCCCCATAAATTAAGAGACTCATTAGCCTTCCTCATTTGGCCACCAGAGCCACTGTCAATTCTGATCAGCATGAGATGGCTTTGGGGTGGCCACAGCTCAGATTTACAATACTGGCTAGAGACCCTGGATGGATGCACCTGGTTGCAAACAAGCAAGGAGGATGACTAGCTACAGACCCAGGGAGTGCTCAACTGGTTGCAGACCCAAGGTGGAAGAAACTGGCTGTAGACCCAGGGTGGAAGAGACTGGCTGCAGACCTCAAGTGGGAAATACTGGCTCTCGACACAGGGAGGTCAAGACTGGCTCCAGACCTCAGGTGTAGGAGCCTGGCTTCAGACCCTGGCAGGGCAAGACTGGCTGCAAACCAAGGGAGGGGGGAGACTGGCTGCAGATCCAGGGTGTGAGAGGGTGGCTGGAGACACAGCGCAGGAGAGGCTAGCTGCATACCCACAGAGGGAAAGACTGGCTGCAGACCCAGGGTGGGAGAAACTGGCTGCAGACCCAGGGTGGGCAAGACTGGCTGCAGATCCAAGGTGTGAGAGGTTGGCTGCAGTCCCATGGAGAGCAAGACTGGCTGCAGACCCAGGGTGGGCAAGACCAGCTATGGATCCAGGGTATGAGAGGCTGGCTGCGAACTCATGAAGGGCAAGACTGGCTGCAGACCTAGGGCAGTAGCAACTGGATGCTGGCTCACAGAGAGCAATACTGGCCGCAGATCAGGAGAGAGCAGCAGCTCATGTGCTAACAAGACTTGCTAGTGACGACACGTGAGCCAGACTGGCTGCTGATCATGCACTGAGACTGGCTACAGACCACACAGCAGAGATTCTGGCTATAAACCCACAAAGAACATGACTGGTTGCAGACCCACAGAGGGCACAACTGGCTGCAGACCTTGGGTGGGAAAGGTTGGCTGCAGACCCAGGGAGCCCAAGACTGGCTACAAACTCAGAGAGGACAAGGATGGCTGCAGACCAATGGAGGGCATGAATGGTTGCAGACCTTGGACGGGCAAGACCTGTTGGAGATCTCTACCAAAATAAAACACAATGTGCAGACTCGGGTTATACCATGATGGGTAGAAGAACAGGTCAGACTAACTGTGAGCAAACACTGGCTGCAGAATGGAAGAGATGTGCTACAGACCCAAAGTGGGAGAGCCCAGCTGAGGACCCCTAGTAGGAGAGTTCGGCTGCAGAGTGAGAGAAGGAGAGTCTGGCTGCAGAGTGAGAGAGGGAGAGTCTGGCTGCAGAGTGAGGGCAGAAGAGACTGGCTGGCAACCCAGGGTGGGTACCACTGGCTGAGGCACCAGGATGGGTAAGTTTGGCTGCAGACCCAGGGTAAGAGAAATTGGCTGTGGTTCCAGGGCAGGAGAGACTGGCTGTGAACTCAAGGTGGGAGTGTCTGGCTGCAGACCCCTGACATGCAAGACTGGGTGCAGACACAGGATGGGAGAGACTGGCTGCAGACACAAGGCAGGCAACACTGGCTGCAGACTGAGGGTGGGAGAGCCTGGCTGTAGACCACACATGGACAAGACTGGCTGCAGGGCCAGGGCAGGAGAGTTTGGCTGTAGACTACCCACATGCACGACTGGCTGCAAACCCAGGGAGGGCTAGACTGGCTGTCAACTCCATGCAGGAGGGACTGGCTACAGACCCTGCATGGGCAAGACTGGCTGCAGACTCCCCATGGCAAAGCATGGCAATCTACTTCTGTGGTGTCCACCTGGGTAACAATGGAAGAATTCTCAAGCGCATTAGAAGCAATCAGCAAATTTAAGATTGCCTGAGAATTAGTTTCACTGCCAGCTTTCCAAGTGATACAACAGTTCAAGGAGTTGCCAGATTTTTTGATATTTCCAGCATTCCTGGTGTTAAGGCACCAGGAACATGGCACCTCTGCATCACCAGAGGGTCAAGTTTTTCCACTAGACAAGGAAATCATCCATGCTGTGAATGCCTTTACCACCTTCGCAAACAAAGCACAGGAACTCAGTCAATCCACCTCTGATGCTCTGAAATATGCATGTCAAAACTGGGCTGTCCATCTTTCGCATGTTTCAAATCTGTGGGATGACAACCTCCATCATATATTTCAGGCTTTCTGGAATCATTATCTCCCCTCTTGGCTTGAATAGCATTGGTGTTTGAAGGGTCTGGGGTCTTGCCTCATTGTTTTGTCCCAAGGGCAAGAGCTTGCAAAGGCATGTTTCTTTTCTATTCTCCAGACATATCAACAACTTACACTGCCTCATATTAGGACCTTAATGCTGTTGGTTCTACTATGCTTTCTAGCTCTTCATTTTACTGAAATAAATGCTCGCAATACACTTATAAGCAACCACCAACACGATTTCTACTACTTTGTAATTTACTCAGCCTATCTATTGATCATATGAACAATATTCGGAACGGATGAGTTAGAGAACGAGGCAAAGCCATCTTTAATCCTTAATATTATCAAAGTCGCCACATCCACTGACCATGATTTTGTTTTTACCAAGGAAATCATTCAATGGGGAAGTCAATACCTGAGGCAAAGTCAGCTATCCGTAAGGCTTATAATAGTCCATGTTGTTAGGGGATGGAAGACGAAAGGTATTTAATTGCCCCACTCAATTACATTTATTTCGTCCATTTTATTTTCCTGTCGATGAATGTGACTGTACATGGGGAGCCGCCTCACGGCACTCCAAAACACTAGTACTCTAATATCAAGTCCTACTAGAACATGAATCCTCAAGCCTACTCGACACCCTCGAAACTGAGGCCAGTACTACTAGTCTTGACATTGATATTGACGACCAGAGAGCACGACGCAGCCTGTCGCCGCGCGCCAGCTTTTGGTGTCATTCGACCGGATGATATGAGGACATGCATGATGCACGACGGCTTGAATTTAGTTCTTTGCAGATCGTTGCATCAATTCAGTCTCACTATATGCATGAGTTGGGTCTAGACACACGTGTTTTCGGGTTGTAGCTACTATCAATCAGCGCCCAGCTGTTCAAGTCACGGTTCTCCCGATGTGATTCCTCTTCTCTGGCGGGCGAGCGGCCAGTATTTCTTCCTCGAATTATTTTATTTTGGCGAGCCGTATATTAGCCTGTGTAGGCGCCCCTGTTTTTGGTGCTCGATATGTACTCACACGCCGGTGACCAAATAAATATACCATCCATGGGTGAATGTCAAGGCGTGTTCTGATAAGGGAAAAAAACTGGTTGTTGGCAGGTTCAACAGATTTTGATTTTGTTGCGGTAACCACCTGGCCGGCCGCGCCCATCTGGCCAAGGCCAGTTAAGATGGACCTCCAAGGAAACCATCTGTGAGTGAATTTTCAAGGCATGTTCCGATGGAAAAAATACCTTTTCGTCGGCAGGACACTGGCACAGTCCAAGAGACAGATTTTCTGTTGTGGTAATCGCTTTGGTTAGGACGAAGTTAAGATGAACCTCCGATCCATGAGTAAATGTTAAGGTGTACAGTGTTCTGATAAAAAAAAACTTGTCGTCGGCAGGTTTCGAACCTGCACAGTCAGATTTCGATTCTATTGTGGTAACCACTTGGCTCAGACTAGACTCGTGACCAGTTAAGATGAACCTCCGACGAAACCATCCGTAAGTGGATGTCAAGGCGTGTTCCGAAAAAAAAAAGTGATCGGCAGGTTTCGACCCTGCGCGGTCCAAGAGAAACAGATTTCGATTCTACTGTGGTTGCCACTTGGTTGGGACGATTGGTAAAGATTGAGTCAATGTCAATGTCAGGGTGTTCTAACCACCTTTCCGTTTTTGTCCGACAAGACCCCCTGTGCCACAGTACTGCTCTGCATCATGCCGTCCATGAAGCACTTAGGATATAGGCGTTGTTGTGCAAGAAGACAAAGATCCATATATCCTCTCCACGTTCCTGAAACTCGTGCTTTGGAGTAAAAACAACTTTGTCGTCGGTAGGTTTCGAACCTGGCCGGTCCAACTTGAAGAGGAACAGATTTCAACTCTGTTGCGGTAACCACTTGGCTAGGACCAGTTAAGATGCACCTCCGAGGGACTCACCCACGAGTGAATCCTCAAAGCGTGTTCTTATAGAAAAAGTGGATTGTCGGCAGGTTTCGAACCTGTACAGCTCAGGAGAAACAGATTTCGATTCTGTTGTGGTTACCAGCCACTTTCGCCAAGAGGAAGTTGAGATGAATCTCCGACGAACTGTCCATGAATGAATGTCAAGATGTGATAAGAAGGAAAAATCGTTTGTCGACAGGTTTCGAACCTGTGCAGCCCAGGAGAAACAGATTTCGATTCCGTTGCGGTAACCACTTTCGTCAGGCAGAAGGTGAAATGACCCTCCAGGAACTGCCCGTGAGTGAATGTCAAGGTGTGATTAAAGACGACTTCGTGGGTAGGTAATGCATTATACATCGTAGTGACAAGATACATGTATCGCATTAACATCTATCATTAAACAATGCATTAGGTCGTGGTGACTACAAGACAAGGACACTTCCCGAGCTGAGATGAACCTCCGAAGAACTGTCCATGAGTGAATGTTAAGGTGCGATAAGAGGGAAATCAAAGTTTGTCGGCAGGTTTTGAATCTGCACCACCCAAGAATGCAGAGTTTCTAATCTGTCATGGTACCAGTTGGCTATGACTACTCGAGATAGACCTTGAAGGATCCATCCATGAGTGAATGTCCAAGGCGTGGTGAAAGGAAAAGGATTGTCGAGCAGGTTTCGAACCTACATCAGATTTCTATGGACATCATTAAAAACCAGGAATAAGCGAGTCGGGCAGCTGGCGCCAGCGCCGTGACGATTACTTTGTACAGTCACGGTATAGCCGGTATAGCCACGGCTGGCCGATTTGTGCTCACACGCCGGTGACCAAATATTGACGTGCAGTTCAGTCATGACTCAGGCCTCTGATATCATATCTGCACTACCCAGTCAGTTTGAAGCTGCGCAATCTTCAGGGGATCTGTTTTTCTTCCCGTCGGAAGTGAGCAAGCATGAGGAGATCGGAATAGAGGTGTGTTTCCGTCTGCTTTCATCAATATAATGATAATTCATACGGGTGATCAATCCACAGTGGGAGATTCGCCTATGTACAGCGCTTCAAAAGAAATCGATACCTGCTTGGGAAGCAGGAATCGCACCATCTAATCAGATAGACGAGACTTCCAAGAAGTCTGATCCCTTTGCACCTCCATATGTCCCAAACCTTCACGTTGGTGATTTACGCGACGAATCATCCGGGGCGGAATATGGTGTACTGGTATGTTCAATTTTCTCCCTCCGAGCATCAGCTCAAGTGCATCCAGCTAAACAAGTACTCGGTCGTCCCCCATCATTTCCTTCTTGTGACCAAAGGTTCCCTACCAGCTACCTAAACACCATGATCATGCGCTGATGCATACGATCAACAGAGTTTATGCCGCAAACTTCACCGCTGATGCCTCATGATTTGGTCCAAACTTATCTGCTGCTCCTTGCAGCCCGGAAAGCACGCAAAAATTATTTCGCTTTCTACAACTGTGAGGATCTCTCGTGACATGACGATCTGATGGCAGGCTTATCCTGAGTATTCATCAAAGGCGGACCAAACAGTGGAGCCAGTCAAAGTCACAAACATATCCAGTTCATCGAAGTTGAAGATGATGGACCTCCAATTGAAAGATTAGCCAAAGCCGCAAACCTTGAAGTCTCAGGTACTTACTCCATACTGCTCCTGCTCTACTAGATATCTCACTCTAAGTAATCCTCAGGTAAACCCTTTTCGCTGTCATCCGTGCCATACGCCAACCATGTATATCGGCTTCCGACTCTGTCGAATGGCGCGTCACCGGAGCAGCTCGAACAAGTTTTGTTCCTTCCATTCCTATCCCTCTTGGATCTTGTGATTTCGACCGTACGACATGTTCCGGACTACCCACCTGGTACCCCTTCATATAATGTGATTCTAACCTTGGAACACATGCACTTGATCCCGCGACGCTGGGAAACCTATACCCTAGGAGAGTCGGGGGCGACGTTGAGCATCAACTCACTTGGTTTTGCTGGCATGCTGATGGTGAAAAGCGAGTCCGAACGCCAGGTATTAGAGCAAGAGAAGATCGGAGCGGTACTTAGAGGTGTCGGTGTGGAAAGCGTCCATGACTTGCAAGTTGCTGGCACATCGATGGAAGCAATGGATGAGACAGGTACTTGATAGTAACATCTGCAATCTTTATACATGTACAAGGCAATATTTCGTAAGGTTTCTACTCGAAGGATGGCAAGAAATGAATATGTTCAAGACTATCAGGCGTCATTGACCAAGAAAACCCTTCACTCTCCACATAGTGTCTAAGGAAGCAAGCTGGAGGATCCAATTAGCAGCGCCATCTGAGGTTATGGTTTCTCTCATTTGATGACTTCGAGAACACTTACTAGTTGGGCAAACCCTTCCTCTCTGATGACTTGTGCTACGATGGATTCTAACTCTGCATGGGATAGCTTGTGAAGGGCCGGAGTGTCATGCAGTGATGCAACAAGCTGGGCCCGAGTTGAATTACGACCTTCTAATGGTCGACTTTCCGATTGAAGAGATCGTGTGACGCTCGAAGGCAGTGGAGGCGGGGGCATCGTGTTTGAACTACTACGAATAGATGAGGATGGCTGGGAAGAATCAGGTAAGGTAGAGTTGATGGAGCCAGACGGCGCTTGGCATTGGCTGGACTTTGGGATAGTCATTCGAGGTGTTTCTGGAGGCGTAACGAAGGTACTATCGTGAGAGGATGCAGCCACGGATGTCGTTTTCGTAGAACTGCTGCTCAGAACCACAGGTGTGAACCTAACCGGCGTCGATGGTGCGAATGCCGGTAAATCGGATTCGGATGATGGATTTTCTGAAAGAAGTGTAGTCGGCGCTGGCCTGAGGGGAGTTCCGCCAATTGACGGCCGAGCTTGTGAAACAGTTGGGAGCATAGTACCTCGACGGGAAATGTCGTCAAGAAGGCCTGTCGTAGCTACAGTAGGGATACGAGTGACCAGAGGCTGCGGCTGTGGATTCAATCTACAAGGACAAACAGGTCGGACGGCATCGATAAACTGAGCTGCGCTCGCTGTAGTGGTAAATGTGATCTGAAAGCGCCGATATACCTAAAACAAAACTTGGTAAAATGTTTGGAGCGAATGGCACGTATGTACTGGTTGACAGGTCGAGTCTACTGTTCTCGGGTGCAGATAGCGAATTCCAACAACAGTATCTCGATAGACAGCTTTGAGAGGAAGACCATGGTCGGGTTGCCCAGGATTCGTCCTCGAGTTTGAGATCGACGAGAAGGAGAGCAAATCAAGATCCTCCTGGAGGGTTATGCTATTTAGTGGGATTCGTTGTCCCTCAGTAATTAAAGAGCCTACAAGTGTGATCTCTCTTTGATCGTCGTCCTTGTTATTAATGCTGCTGTCAAAATTCCATACAATTCGAAGGCGGACAGAAACAAGATTTCCTGCGGAAGATTTCTTCACGTCCAAGTAGAGGTTAATAACGGGGTGGACGAAATGTTGCCATTCTGCATCTGTAGCAGGGTTCTGAGAGGATGATGAGCTCGTAGGATATGATCGCGAATATTTTGCTAGCGGATAAGTAACGGTTGTTGTAGTGAATTGAGCCATTTCCCGGGTGCAAAAAGTTCTATCGCTAAGTATGAATTTGCTGTTTGATATGCCGCTGGTGTTTCTTTTAAAGTCCGTGACACTGTTATATAACGCCCAACTCTGGCAGTACTTGCTATATAGATATCAGAACCACTTGACCGTCCACCGCGTTCCGTGACTGATACGCTCAACCTTGAGCACTTAAAGATGCACCACCGAGCTTTGAGCACTCGCAATATGATCAGTCTCCGCCACTCCCGGGCCAATACGCTACATGAATACATTTTGTTTCCCCATCTGATCTAGCGACCTCTCGTCACCTTCGGCATCAATGACCGAACCCTTTAAATCTGAGTCAAGCCGCCAACACATCATAAAGCGCGACTTCTTCAGGTTCGCTTTACGCCGCTCCATACTACGTTCAAATCGTCATGGGCGTCTCTAGTACATCCTACTGTTGGAACCCTCCCGACGATATTCGCATGTGCTGGGATTCCGACGACTCCGAATTTACGAACCTGGACACAGACTCAGTGGAAGATAGTAGTAGCCAATTTAGCGAGCACAGCAGCCTGGGTGAGGCGCCCAGTGAAGACGGTGCAGGTGACTATGGCGGAGAGACATAGCAATTACTGTTCACCAACTTTTGCTTTCAAGTTCCAGATAGACCCGCGACAAAGCGTGCTAGGGCAGACAAAGTAACCGATACGGGAGCGGCACCAGTAGCAAAAGGTTCTAGCAGAAGAAAGAAAACTCCTTGTCTTATTGTTACTGTGCCAACCCATATTCTTCTCGAGGTCAGTTAATGAGCGTTGCACATCCATCTTATTTATTATGACCTCCACTTTCAATCAGATCTTTGGCCTTTTGGAACCAGTAGATCTTTTACATCTGTTCCGCACCAACAAGGCTTTCCATAAGGTTCTATCATCTAATAATGCAGTCTCAGTTTGGAAAGCTGCTCGCGTCAACCGTGGTGGTGTTCCTGACTGCCTACCTGGCATGTCTGAGATGGAATGGGCTAACCTATTATTTGGTGGTTTTCACTGTCAAGTATGTCTGGTTTCCGTCTACATCTTTTGTACTTTTCATGACCACAAGCTCAGGAATGTGGCGAGAAGGGAATGTGGCAAATAGACTTTGGTATCAGGCGCAGAGTATGTTCCCTCTGCCTCGATGAAAAGTGAGTACTACTTTGTCATCATGCCTTTATCTAGCTAACAATTTGGCAAGCCTAGTCTGTCTTGGTCGCTGCGTCTCTGAATCTGAATTTTCTAAATACGATCCGATCATGATGGATTTGATCCCATCCAGTGACAGTGGGTGCTGTCTTACTATGATTTATCTGTATCTGATGTTCCTATGCAGTCGGTGTAGATGATCGTATTCATGTCACTGACTGCGAGTTTTTTTGGTTAGATGACGTCCTGAAAATGGCAAAAGAGTTGGAGGTGTACCTCAAACCAGGTGCTGAGCAAGCATTAGAAGACTTCAAGCAATCACGCAAGAAATATGTTAATTCCGATATCGACGTAAGATTCCTACAAGTGATTTTACTAAATCTAACAACCTCGAAGCATATAGCGGTCTGTAGCGCTTGGGCTAACGAGGACGGTAAACGTCAATTGTCACGTGCCCGTGAGCTTCGTATCCAAAATACAAAGCTGTAAGTAAATCCCATCGACTCGTCATCTAATTATGTCTTGATCTTCTATCCTAGGTTTGAAGCTAGACTGGCCGATCTCGGCCACAATGCTGAAGATGTGGAGCGCATGTTCAAGCGTCATCACTATGGCGTACTGGACAAAGAGCTTACCGATGCACGTCAGTGATCTATTACATTTGAAAATATTTGTCTTCATATCGTCGATTTCCAGGCTGGGAGCGTTTGTTTCCAAAAGTCGAGCGTAAGCTTGCTGAATTGCAGGAAGAATGGCGCCTCGAGAAGCAAAGAAAAGTATCGTATGTCCGGGAGTCTCGCCTGTTGGCTATGTATCAGAAATACGTGCAGCCGTTGCCACAGGTCATCACACCTCCTCCCCAAGATTTCATGAAGCTCTGTGATGTTGCAGAATTTATCGAAAGCCCACCCACTGGGGATGAAGAAAGCGATATTCAACCTTGTTCTGCTTTCGCGGAAAGATTTCCCGAGTTTTGTGCTGAATGTGTGCATAAAAGGAAGCTCGAACTGACACGACTACTGGCCCTCTCCACTGATGTACTGCAAGATACTACGACGCTACAAAGCCAAGGAATCGATGCCCCTGATGATATGTTACTGCAGCTGGCGACCTCCGTTTTCCAATGCACTCGCCTGGGCTCCTTCCCACTGATTACGTGGGACAAGGTGCTGCATCACAGATGGTCTTCTCACAATCAAGACGTGGCCCGAAATTACGCAAGATCGGCGTCGATATCATCTTGTACATTTTCGATCTCCCAGCGTGGGGTTGCCGCTGCACGTTCTTTGTTAGGCTTAATCGGTCTCAACGCCAAAACTACGACTGCAACCACAATGGATAGTCTCCAGTGTCGCTTCTTCTGCTCCAACTGTCCACCCAAGCCAGAGAATGGAGGATCGTACCGGATGGCAATGAACTGGCGTCAGGGCGTTCGTCCCGTGTTTGTGACTTTGACGCTGTGCTTACTGTCTTCTAGGTGTTTCATTACGTCGACCAACAAGGTCCATCGCACAAAGAGCCTCGTTGGGAGTTCTTGAGTGACGCACAACTTCAAGTCATCCGAAGTTGGCGTGTGCCCGAATATCCCGGAGCTACTCAGAAAGTGTGGCGTTGTAACAAATGCGATTCATACTACGGAGACCCAACTACAAAGGTTGCCGTGATTAATCATATGAAATCGTAAGCTATCACCTTTTCTGTTTCATTTCACCTTCTTTTCACACGTAGTAGGCATAGAATCACCACTCCGACTGAAGGAATTGACTTTAGCTATGACCAAGGCGCCATCGAGAAACCGCCTCCAGCAACGAAGTTCTTCGTTACCCATCAGATCGGGAAGCCCTCAAAGTCGGGCACAACTCAGAAGTCTAAACCTTCTACCGAGTTGGGATATCGCTGTCGACGTTGCAATGGCTTAAATCGGACTTTCATGTTGGAAGGTGTCAAGCAGCACATCAAATCCAAGTAAATAAGCATTTTGTCAAATGGTCCAGATCCACCACTTATTGATTTTCTTCTTCAGGCACAAAATCGATTCCCCGAGTGAAGGGCCAGACTTTTGCAAATCAAGTAACCCCATCGCACTTTAATTCTTCGTAGCCTCCTCTTCATCTTTCGTTCTATATATGCGACCTTTAACACATAACTCCAGTGGTTACGCACGTCGTCTGCATCCCTAGCCCTAATGTTCAAGAATATACCGAGCTCGGTCTTTGATCCCAAAGAACGGTTCCTTCAGTATGCCAACTTAATGCCAGTCTGTAATTTATAGGTGAATATCTTAAATCCTTGAATATCTGACCGCTCATCATTTCCGTATCTCTTACGATATTGTCTTCGGGATGTGTCAATAGAACTCGGAGTCGTTATTGATCATACCGTTTGTGCTGGGCCAGCCTCCCTTGGGCAGCCCTTAAACGAATGAAGACAGGCGTTCCTTCTCTATTACAACCAAATGTTACAGTTGTTGCGTGTGCCCAACGTTGTCAGTTTTTCCTGAAGTCCTCATATTTAATTCATTCCTCAAGCTCACGGTTCAAACACTAAGCACTGCAAAATCCATGCTTATTGGCATGTCCGCCCTTCCTCCCTCATTAGAAGGAAAAACGTATGAAATACTCCTAGCTAATGTCCCTTCTCAGTGTCACTATATGTCGGCAAACTCTGATTCCTCCGGGTAGTAGGTCGTGAATCCATGGTGTCGTCATGGCAGGTACGGATCTCCTCGGCGATATTGACCTGGACTGGTTGAGCGAAGCCAGCGCGGCTCCCAGAAAGGTATAGAGCGCACACTACCACGATGCTGCAGGCACAGGTCCCACCGCACTGAATGATGGTGTATATAGCAGGCTTGTAGGCATTATGACCAGTCAAACCAAACGTATCTTTTCCCGTGCGCCAAAGACGGTAGGCGATCCCAGATATGAGACAAACAGTGAGAACGAAGTTGAACGTGAAACAAGCTTTCAACAAAGTCTCGGAATCTAGTGTAAGAACGACACCGAACCACATGACCATAGCTCAGGCCGCGATGGCAGTCGCTACGCGGGGAAGTAATGTTAGTACTTTAACTGCCGGTCAACTCAAGTAAACAGGCGCACAGAGGTGTTCAGTTTCCAGAATTAGCTAGCAATCTCGACGCTCGTAAAAGTCGCGATAAGTAATGGAAAGATATCTTACCATAACAATAGCAAGGATCAAGTTATGATCCCAAACCAAATAAAGCCTCCAGATCTGTTGTCAGGAGTGTCAGGTTAAACACCTCCAAACGCAGGTAGCTACTACTCACGAGTAATAAATGCAGAACAAGAACCTGAAAGAAAGTACAATAAAGTGCAATTCACGACAGAAATATGATACCCACATTGAAAAGATACAATCCTGTCATCGTCATCGACAAGGCCGTAACCCTGGCAAAGTACAACGTACTTCCGTCGGGGACGGATATTACAGCAGGATTTGGTGGCAGAGCATATAGAAGGGAAAGGATGCTGTGCACTGTCGCTATTGAAAAGTGGTAGATGCTTGAAAGAGGAATGATCCTGATCCAAGGGTAAGTGCCGGCGAATAATTGAACGAGTAATGACACGAACCAATGTGCCCTTTTTTCCGGATAAATATGGCGTAAATGCATACGCCAAATAGCACGCAGCTATTGATGGCAATATTTGAGCCCAGTCACAGTGTAAGCCTTTGAGGCCCTTCCTCCATCTTCAACTCACTTGACTCCTGTCGAGTGGAAAATCAGCATTGAACCTATAGGGTACATAAGGATGCATACCAAAATTATAGACTGTAACTATGTTGAGGTTATGAACATGTGGTCCAAGGCAGGAAGTTTTCGCATTTTCGCCTGTCGCAATCAGGTGAACGGAACAGTTCTTGGCAGGCCTCGAAGGGTGTTTAGGGGCGATCGATGGCCTTGACCCACGGTCATATTGCTAAATCCGCATCCAAGCCTGTGACATCGCTGTGGTCTGCAAGAACTATGTATCATATAGTCAAGCGCGACGAAGAACAACGACAGGACACGAACGAATCGATCAGCATGCGGCATCACTGTACAAAAGCACCAACTCAAGACCATCCTGCCAAACGCGCCTTACGCCTACCCGAAATATGCTTCCAATACTCAACACATTCACCTAAGATTTAAGGATCGGAGGCGTCTATTGACCTTGCTTCACGCCTCCGTCCTGTTGGTCTACTTGCACCAAATCGGTTAATGCAAGGGAGCACGGAGAAACCGATGGGAGCGACAACTCCAGCATCCGTAATCTCTGGCTCAGACGAGCCTCATCCAAACGCTATAGGGAGGCATGTTGAAACGACTCGGTTTGAGGATCGATGTCGATATTGCGAGCGTCCATTAATAATGCAGGTCTTGCAAGCAACCTCCTAGGGACATTGGCGGAGCGCCACAAAAGGGCAGTGACTGACCAAAAAAAAAAACCAATGGGATACTGCTGCACTGCGGTGAGAGGCATACTGGATACTCGTTGATACTCAAACAAGTGAAAGGTCTAGGTGATCAAAGGTCTGTCTGTTGTCTTACACCACCCTGCCGTCTACGTCAGCTACCGTACGCATCCCGCCATCACGCCAATCCCGTCGTCCTTGTCAGCTTGTCGTCGTGTTTATATTCGCCTGGAGGAAGGAGTGGTAGCCGTAGACTGGGAGCTACAGACAATATCATGATAGTATTGGCGGGCGGGTAGGAAATACTAGACAAACATGGAGACAGTCAGGTAAGTGTGAGAGACTTGCATGGATCGGAAGAGATGAAGGTAAAGATCCTGATGGCAGGCACGCGGGATGAATGTTGACTGTGGGTGAGATGATAGTAACATCATGCGGCGCGGGCTTGAATCAGACAGACTTTGGGTAGACTCATGGTCTAGAAACTATGTGGGGTGCTAAATTTTAATTTAAACATTACCACTCCACGGCAGTTTCCGGAGCTCTCTGCGGCTCACTGCGGCAAGACTTGCTCGTGAGTCAACCACATACATTCCTCACTTCCTATCCTTCGACCTTGAAGAATCGGACATTAGTAGAGAGTACGAAGACAGATCTTGAAGGCCACTTGATCTATCCTACCGCCGAACAGAAGGCGGAAGAGACATGCACTGGGAGGGACATGGCATTGCAACGAAAATTCGAGCAGCTCGCGCAGAGAACTCCTCTGAAGCTGCTTCCCTTAATGGGTACGTGTCCTTTGGCCCTTCGACTTGCATTCAAATGTTCAGCTCACATCATACTTAGACACAAAGCTTTGACACCAATAATTGCTGGCAGCGTATGTGGAGGTGTGCTGGGCATCGCATGGATCGCTGGCCTCATTTGGTATTTACTTAAACGCCGGAAATCGAAAGATCGGAATCCTCCCAAAGAGATCAATGAGACGGAACGATACATTATACCCCCAGATCCAGCCATCTTGCAAGAACCCAACGAGCACTGCGCACGCACATCCATCCAGCAATAATGTTATGGCAGTCGATATCAGGTCTTGGACCATATACGCGGCACATCATGATATATCTAGTCTGCAAATATCAGAATTATAAAATGGTGAAGAAATTTGTCGTGTTGCTACTCCATCGCAAATCCTGACTGAACTACATTAGATGCAGGCAGTGTGGACATCAAGGACACAATCTACGCTAGAATATGGTGAACTACTGGTTTGAATAGCAAGCAGAGGCTTCGTTCTGCAACTAATTCCTGTCCACGGATCAAGATGATGAGGTTGTCGAGGGGGACATATAGGGGGCCTACGGACCCACGCATTCCTGAGGCCCATCTCATACAGATTATCATATACTTATTTCGCGTATATGATGTGTTACCCCCTCCATTCTCGGCCTCCCGTATGGCGACTACTTCCAACTGGTATTCACAATTGAACTCCGTTACTTTCCGGTGCATGCGTGGCGTGTCCGACTTGGATGTGTATGCAGGTCCAACGAATCGATCAGAGATTCAGCCTTCTCCGTTGCATGCACACCCTAGCATCCGCAAAGTCGTCATCTCCCTTTGGGGCCTTGTCGTAGCATGCGCCGGATGGGGTGTCCTCGTTCTGTACATCTACGATACGAAGTCGAGTAAAAGCTACTCCGGTGAGATTCTAATGTCGGAGGGGTGTTCAGTGGTGGATTATGGGTCATATCCACTTGGCTGTTGTCTGCACTGTTCGGAGCACATCGCAAATGTCATTCGAGATGCAGGTGATTGGGGAAGCGGTACCGGACAAAGAGGGATTACACTGGCGACGAACCCGCGAAGTCGGGCTTCGCAAATATTCTCCTTTTTGCATCTTTCATTGCGATAGCCTGTATATATTTATGTAAGTCACTTGACCTGCCAGTGACATTAGATCTGAATTCCTGAACAATAATCATGACTTCATTATCATTAATGACAGACAGAATACCCGGGTGTTGTTTCGTGGTCAATTCCAACCGTCGACTCCAATAGTAATATTTATGTTTCCAAACCAGGTTCGCATTTACTATCTAAGCACAGGCGTCACAGCGTCCTCACACTCGTACATGGTACAGATACAGAACTCATGCGTACTGTTGTATGTGTTTTCCTGTGTCTTCAGTCTCGTGGCGCTATACCAACCGCGCGGGCCCCAGCCGGCTGCATACGGCCACTCCCAGATACTGGCCAACCTCGTGGATGAGTGGTCACCTGTGATGTGATAGGACCACAAAGAAGACGAAATCCCGCATTATCATGCTGGCAGGGTACTCACATAGACACGAGGATGGTGCATTGATGCTCTAAAATAAGGACGAGCGGTCACCGGCACCCACTGCCCGCTGTGAAGATGGGTATGATTAGACCAGGATCAGTGTCGGATCCTATCCTTCCGTCCCATGAGAAATCCTTGCTCGGAACACTCCATCACTGCTCCCTCACTTACACTTTTCAAATAGAGGTGCATTGTCGACGCGCGCAGCAAGTAAATATGTCGTGAGACGAGACAGTTTTTTTATCTTGTCCGCAGCGGTGCAGGTGATTTGGGACATTGTCATGTCTAGGCTGCAGCGCATTTATTCATGGACCAAATTCTCATGAGGCTGCTTTCAGCAAATACCCGACCAGGATGCAATGCACTTGTAGAGGATATGACAATCTGTTCAGCCGTTAGGATTATGACATGTATACTTGGACTGTACGTGTGTTCAGTATTGCGGAGATATTGGGGTGATGACGACATTGTATTTTCAAAGTCCAGATACCTGATTGTACCAACAAAGAGGCCCGAAAACATGTTAAATATTTTACTTCTGTATTTACCGATGACATGTTGACTTAACGCATAATGTTTATTGACCATGTTACTCAATCGTTTCGATACCCTCTCATACACCGTGGCAAGAGACATCTCAATCGCAGTAGGCTCCTTCGCTAGCAGGCTACAAAGCACGGTTAGCAAGCGATGTCGAATAATCAAACTAAACCTCTTACAGCAACATCACGGGCGTATCGGAACAAGATACCTCTCCGCTCCCTGAGGGCACTCTTGCCCGAGACTTCCCATGCTTTTCTTCGGCGTGCTTTCTCTTCTTCGCCGACTTGCCAGTCAATGGCCCTACTCTTTGCATCAATGACAATGAGATCGCCGTCCTCCACAAGAGCAATTGGACCACCGAGGGTCGCCTCAGGGACAACGTGACCTAGTGGGTCGGAAATAAGCCTTGGTCTTCAAGCGAAGTTTGGGTAAAAAATGCACCAATGATGAAACCTCTGGATGCCCCAGAGAAACGACCATCCGTGATCAGCGCAGTTGAGTTTCCTAGCCCAGCACCCATAAGAGCGGCGGTGGGACCTGTGTGTAAAGGGGTTAGGGGGACTGTAGAGCTTGTTCAAAATGCAAGTGTACCCAGCATCTGCAGTCAAATATGAGCATGGAAGAAATAATATCAAAAATAACATCCAACCTCTGGCATTCCTGGCCCGCCCTTCGGTCCTTGGTATCTGAATATCAAGACCATCCCGTGCTTGATGTCTCCGCGCTCAAGCGCAGGATAAAAGTCGTGCACACTTAAAGATGAATTATATAAGGCAAGCTAAGCACAAGGTTTCGCGTTACGCCATACCTATCAAAGCATTTAGCGACACCCTGAACGACCAGTGTCCGTTAGCTATGACGTCATGGAATCAACGAATAACTGTGAATCACCTCAAAACGCAAACCCTCCTTCCCTGTAAGCTTGGCGACAGCGGTTCCAGGAGCCAAGCTACCTTTGAGAATAGTCAAATGACCAGAGGGCTTAATGGGGTTATCAAGCTTCTTGATGATGTCTTGGCTATCGAAGTCGAGCTCAGGAACATCCACGAGGTTTTCAGCGAGGGTCTTTCCGGTAACAGTCATCTGGCTACCATCGATGAGATTGGTGTTCTTAAGAAGATATTTGATGATTGCGGGTATGCCACCGATTTTGTGAACGTCTTCCATATAATACTTTCCAGATGGCCTGACAATACTGTGAGAGAACGCAATCGAATTATGAATTTGAAAGTACTTCAAATCAGCAAGGTATGGAGTCTTATCTGAAATCATCTGGAAGTCGTCGATGGTTAAGGGAACATCGGCGGCACGGGCTATGGCCAGCAAGTGAAGAACAGCGTTCGTTGAGCCACCGAGGACGTTGACGATAGTGATTGCATTCAGGAAAGATTGACGGGTGAGGATATCTCTGGGCTTCAAATCAAGCTCCAGAAGACGTTTCATATACTTGGCGACTTTGAAGCATTCCTGTGCCTTCTCTGATACGCAAATTCACAACGTTACATGCAACATAAGCGTTTTCTAACTCACCAGGGTACATTGCCGGTGTGCTCGAGGAGTAGGGAAGAGACATACCCAGGACTTCAAGAGCAGAACTCATGGTGTTGGCCCTAGGTCATATGAGGAGGTTTCTGCTTAAAAGCGACGAAACACGTACGTATACATACCACCACAGGCACCAGCGCCAGGACATGAATGTCTGACGACATCAAATCGCTCCTCGTCGTTGATGAGGCCAACCGCATAGGCACCTGACTCCAGTTCAAGGCTTGGAGGTATTTGGAGCCGGATAACCACCCACCATAAGACTCGAAGGCATCTGAGATGTTGACAGTCCCGCCTTTCTCGTACCCCATGGAAGGGCAGTCGACATGGCGCGTCCCAACCTGAATTGTACCACCGTACACGATAATGGTCGGCCTATTGTGTCTAGCGGCGGCCATCAAGACACCAGGCATGTTCTTGTCGCAACCTGGTATTGAGATATTACCATCGTAATGTTGCGCCTTGCACAAATCAAGTAACTTGAGCATCCAGAGGCTACCAAAAGATGGAGCCTCTCACAAGTGTGACCTAATAAAAAAACCGAGTCAGCGTTGAATTAAAGCCTCAGGGAGGTCATTTACAGCTTCAATGGAGTCCGCAATGAGATCACGACTTGGAAGTCTGGTATGCTATATCAACAGGATATCATGCCAGTGACTTCCATGATACACACGAGTACCGCATTCCTGAGCAGATGCAATCAGATATGTTCAAGGGAATTTATCAAAGACACCTTACCATCTGTTCCCATTGTTATAGCATCACTGCCTAGCTTTAGTACATATTCATTGGGAAAATGACCAGACACACCTAACACCAATGGTGTTAAAGGTTAAGCCAACTAAACCTTCCTCCGTGCAGCCCTCCTTAACTTTCTTGGACAAATCGAGCTACACAGGTATTAATTTACCGGACACTCGCAAACGGGGAGCAAAACACACGAGATGAGAATTACATGGGTTACCTGAAAAACGTACTTCAGCACCAACATCTGCACACAGGACTGATATTATTACCTTCCCACCAGATGGGGGAAATACCAATCTAGTGAATAGTTAAGGCAATGTGAAAACCACAAGTTGTCATGAAGGTACTTGAGGCTTATTCATGTCTTCCTCTGTCATACCAACGGCATATACTATGTTACGCCTTTAGTTAATCGCACGATAAGTGACATTCAGGGCAAGAACTTACACATAGCCTGGGCTCCTCCCCGAGCCTTCAAGCGCAACGAAAGTCAGCAAATGGAAACAAGAGGAACAAGTAATCAATACTTTGTCTTGTGTCAATTGACAGGAGATCTTGTTAAGTTTTACCGGGGCGGGCACCCCAGTAGGACGCGGGACGGAATGACTAGATGCCGTTGCAAGTGAGATTCATCATACTACTACCTATATCCCAGTACATGGTCGACTTACATCTCTACTCCAGACATGACTGACGTTGGATGAAGGTGGGCAGTGGATGTTGCTAGAGCCGTATATCACCACGTCTCTTATATTGAAGCCATGCATCGTTATAGTCGGGCCGAATCAGCTTCGCTTCGACCATCGAGGTCCTATGACCCAGGAATGACCTGAGTCGAGCAATCAACTACGCCCACGACGGCCCGAAGTTGATAATTAGAGATCTTTCCATGCACGATAATAATAAGTAGACTCATGACCAGTACTTCTGACTATCTCCTTGAGAGAGAATGATTTTGATGTACGTCAGTCGTCACTCGACAGTCCCGACTTCCGTGATACTTATATTAGGCCAGCCCTCGCCATCCTGTACTAGTGACTTACTTATATATAGTGGTCCATTGGTGCGCAGGGTGGACGGTAGTACGAAGGCCAAGTCCTTGAAGTTAGTACGCGCCTCGAAAGAACGAGTCTGTTGGTATTTAGTAGAAACAACAGAAACTGGATGGAACAGTCGGCCACCTGCAGCGAAATTCGAGCGACACTTTAAACACTCATCACGATGCTGCTGAAGGAGGCTCGCAGCCAGAGACAGAAATTTTCGCAGGTGGCAAACATAGAAGCATGATTCTAAGGGTGGTAGAGACTAAATCCGTTCAAGCTGTTCACGTGACGGTAACGTTAGTAACTTATGGTTAGAAATGTAAAGCCTATGTAGAGACTCAAGAGCATTTGTGCGTTTTTCGATTTCTTCAACGAGCGCTATCGGCAGGCTGGATCGATGTTGCAGTCAAGCTTTACTGTCAGCTTTATAAAGAGACTATAACGATTCTGGCATTTCAATACAACGGTACAAGTCACGTCAAACGGTTTCGGATATCTTTATGTTTATATATACACGGCAAGGCAGGTGCACTTGCGCGTGGTGTTTAGTTCTTGCAGGTGCAGCTTCCAGCGAGGCAGTTGCAGCTGTTGACAGACAGTCAGAATTCGGTCAATGAAATGTCGCGAGACAAAACTCACTTAGCGACGCCGCAGTTGCATTGCTCAGTGTTGCTGTTGGACATGATGATGGTGGTGAGTGCGGTTAAGCTGCAAGACGGTGTCAGCCAATCATGGTCAGATCCGAGTCAGATAGCTCACCTGGTTTGTGAGGCAGTTGATAGTAGAGTGGATTGCTGGAGAAAAGCTAGCCAGAGAGGGGCCATTTTATATTGCTATTGAGCCATTAGCGCCGTGACCAAAATGGATAGATGAAAGCGTGCATTGTCCCCGCAATCCCATGTCAATGTCAACATAACCCCACAGCAAGGAAGATAACTTAAAAAGTTCAGCTTCCGCTCCAAGATAAAAACTTACGGCACATGCATGCCACCATCTAGGGTCGTCAATGGCAAGTGAGGCAACTCAACAAGATCAATTTCTCTCAACCTGATAAGATAAAAGTGCACCAGCCGGAGCCACTGTATAGGCTACTCACTTGACCAACGTGTGGACCCATCGTAATCTCGATGTGTTCAAGGCACGAGACACGCCTGTGGATGAGCTTGGAGTAAAATTAAAAAGAGAAATATACGCAGTCCTTGTGGATCGACACTCAAATAGTGGTCGTACAAGAGCGAACCTCCATGTTGATATCTGCCAGGGGGACACTAGCAGCGAGATTTGAACGTTTGAACATTGAGCCGATGAACACAGCACCATGTGCCATCGCAGATACAAGGACCAAACAAAACTCCGATTACAGTCTATATGTGGCGTACTGCATCAATTTGTCTATACCGCATTGGCCAAATTACTAGAAATCAAATCCTTCCTGTCGAAAGAGATCTAAATTTGATCGGCTCTCAGGTTTAGCCAACTCCGCAAGGTCATTGCGATCCTGAAACGAAGAGGCTCAGCATGCTGCATCTAGACATGATGGAACTGAACATAGTCACCATTGCGATAAAGGCACGCCTCAGGGTCAACCATAACTGATCACTAGTTTGACCACCGCCCGTGCTTTCCTGCATGCTAAGTGCACTCAGAAAGTGTTCGGCTGCCTCTTTGTGTGCTCCTATGTTAAGACCTATGCGTGAGATTAGCTTGAGAACGTGTAGGGATTAACTAGAAAACATACACGCTACCCCAACGTTATAAATAACACGAGTGTAAGTAGGGCGCAAATTCAAAGCTTCCCTGTACGCCCCAAGGGCTTCCTCAGGTTTGTTCCCGTTAGAAAGAGAAGACCCTAATCGATTCCAGAGTAGGTAATCCTGGTCATTATTATCAGCGACAATGAGATGACAGCGGCCGGAACTTCCATACCCCAGGGCGCTGTGATAAGGCACTCTCGAAACAATCCTTCGCACGTTCGTAGTCTGTTGTTGCATAAAATAGTACACCAAGGGCAATCTGAGTATCAGGATCAACAATCCCCTGATTATACTGCTGTCGTGCCAGGGTAAGGAAGGTCTCTGTAAGTTTCTCATGAGAGTCCCATGGTGAGTGTAACGAGACAGCCCTTCGGGTCTCATCTGATATAGGAAAATCAGGGAAACGAGCTCCTAACCATCGCAACAGCATATTATAAGCGGCCCGGTCGTAAGACTCATTGGTATATGAGATCGCCAAGGACTGCAACAATCTGTCATGAGAGGGGGCTGAAAGAAGTTTCCAGATGTAATACGCACCAGCATGCCTACTCCGTTGGCGTTGGCAGCTTCTGATAAGCGAACACCTTCGGTCAGTGCACGCAAGCCGAGGTCTTCACGTTCGTCCATGTTTCTGGTTTCGCCAAGGAGTATCCATGCTTCATATCCGCCCTCACCGAGCTCTCCTTTCTGAATAGCAGCCTCGAGTAGAAGGGCAGCTTCAGATAACGAACCACCCTGCTCCAAAAAAGCCTTTGCCTCGCTCAGCGGCGACCGACCAGACGAAGATGGGTCAAGATATTTGTTGTTTGACTCTGTATAGTTGAACAAACGAGGGTGTGATGTGTCGAATCGGACTCACCAAACACATATTCGCTCAGGATGGGTATCCCATCATCGTTATACCTGGATTCGAGGGCACTCTCATTTAAGTTTCCAAATCCGCCATTCCAAGCTTCCTGCATGGCTGTAGAGTAATCTTGGTCGAGCTCCTCACGATCACGACCCATGAGCTGGTTGAATTGTGCTTCCCATTTGCCGATATCTTCTGCGGGAGGTGGTATATCCGAGTCTTGCAAGTGATTCCAGGCGCTAAAGATATCTAAGTAGGCGCGTAATAATAATAAAATGACGAACTCCTTGAAATTCTCGTTAGTCTTCAGTTCAGAATCTCCAAGTTTGACGCTCTCCATGGCCTGCTCCAAAGTAGCCGCATTATCGTCCAATTCAACAATCCGGGAGGTGGATCCTTGTTGATTTTGCAACGGGGAAGCGTATTGGGCAAACGCAGCTTCATAGTCAGCTTCACGGGCTTTACCCTTCCCTTTGCTCGCATCTGCACTCGGGGGAGTAGTATTGAATCCTTGGAAGAATGGCTGTCCCATATTCCCGTACAAGCCCATGGGTGTTCCATACATCCCATGTGAACCGATGAATTGCTGTCTCTGAACTGTATACCTAACGTTGACTCAAAATTCAGAAGTTTACGCAGGGCAACTCACTTTCAGGCATCTGCATCTGTGCAACAGGATGTTGCATGACGGAACCGCTAATGGGTCGTTGCTGAGCGCCGCCAAATTCATTTGCCCACGAGCTTTGGGTCACATTATTTTGTATTGGAGGCTGATATCTTTCTCTGGCCCATGCTTCACTGAATTCTGGAAGTCTGTTTATTTCTGCCATGCGGGCAAGTTCCTCAGGATGAAGATACGGAGGTGCAACAAGTGCAGGGCCACCTAATCTTTGCTGTCCTTCGAAGAACTGACGTGCCATCGTGACATCTTGTTCGGCGGCTTGGGCTGGAGCTGATCCTGGAAGGTGCTGGAGCTGATGGATGAAATGAATATATATGACAGCAACTTGAAAATGTAGTAAAAGCTGACTCGAGATGATGAAGAACCAGCTACACGATCCTGTTCGCAATTGTTGTCAAATGAATTACGGGTTTTAGCACTGTTGACAGACCTGCTGCAAGCTTCTGTCTCCTTCTGTGTGTTTCAGAACTTGCGACAGCGGGTTTAGTGGTACGGCACATTCAGATCCAGAAATCAAACCCTGCAGAGACATGGATCCTCGATTGTTTGACTTCGGGAATGTTTGGTGGAAATATGGGAGATAAATGTGGTTTTGATCCTTGTGCTTTGCTTGTGTTGCTATTGATCAGTACTTTAAGCTGCTAGTAGCGCTCGCGGCAAGTCGGAACACCGAATTCACATGAACTGATAGTATATACGTAACTACACCCAACTACATGTAAACAACCACCGTAGCGCGTTCAACTAGGCTTGATGTACAGCTCATTGGCACTGAGACTTCGTAAATGAACATGATGCGTATACGGTGTACGTATCAGAGCTGTCGTAGCACGAGGCTGCGGCTGACTACAAAGTAAGTCGTCCTTTCAAAAGTCCGCAGATTTGTCTGTCTTCGTCTACCCACTACAGCCCACTTGTCAAATATTACTCGAGGGTGCGTTGTCTTCTATTTAATGAGTGCTTCAGATATTGACTGTAGTCCTCAGTTGATTCTACGGTGACATGTTGCGAATCCCAACCAAACATACCAGTCAACGACAACCTCGACTTGCTTACGAATGTGCCGTAGGCGAATTATTTGGTCGCGCTCCAATCTACGACACCATCTTCTCTTGTGTCTCGCCCCGCACGCTTGTGCGCATTGGTCGCAGTTGTCGTACTGCGTACGCTGCATCCAAGGACTTCTCACATCGTGCCTACAATATACACCGGCATCTTTCTCGCTTTCTTTCCGAACCTCTCAATTTTCGCAGCTTACAGGCGCGTACCGGGACGCTTATTGCGGGCTCGAACGCACTTCAATTTCTGGATCGGACGTTTTATCCCGATTCTGACATGGACCTTTACGTGCATCCAGGGCACGTGAGAGAAGTGTTGGACTATCTTGTTGATAAAGAAGGATATAAGTTTAGGCCAGATTCGACTCAACCTAAGGATTACCGTGAAATCGTGTCTGATGAATGGGATGGTACTCAAATCCGCGACGAGTCACTTGATGATGACGAGCTCTTACTATACTACCAAATCAGAGGAGTCGAATCTGTACTTTCAATCGAGAGACGTGGCCGGGATGGTCTTTTGAAGATCCAACTTATAGTGTGCGAGACGAGCCCATTCGATGCCATCATAAATTTTCATTCCAGTGAGTCCCGAAATATTATAGGATTATTCTGCTGATTTCTGATTACGATGGATTTGCACATGTGCATACAGCCTGCGTTATGAACTTCATAGCCTTCGACGCAGCTTATTCTTTGTATCCAGTGGGGACTTTTGAAAAGAGAGAGACTCTTTCAGTTTGGAGGGCAAGACCGTTGCATGACCTTACTGTCGAGATCAAGTACGGCGAACGCGGCTTCGCATGGATTTCCACACTACCGGCCGGTACTTCTCCACAAAATTCCCCCTTCTATCCTTTCACAGACCGCACCGTCGGAGACCGTTATACTTGGAAACTGCCTCTGGATACGCGTGGGGTCGCTTTGCGTTCACAAATGAACCCCTCTTCCTCCGTTTTCCAGTGCGACCCTGTTATCTACAACGGCTGGGCTTTGGAGCGAGTACAATACGGAATGGGTACCGTCTACAAGACAATCAAATCGTCGGTTTTCCGGTACAACTACACGACTACCAACTACAAGCTGAACTTCAAGCTTTGGTTGTTTGCTATCGAACAGGGCTTTTTGAGTCGCATACTGTTGGAAAACAATTTGCTGGAGAAAGAGAGCTGGCCGTGGTATGTTGACACTATTGTCGCTTAAGCTTCATGAAGTTTGATCTTGGTTCGTTTATGAAGGTTCGACGCTGAGCTTGCCAGCTACTGGGAAAATTTCAAGCACGATTTTTTGTCCTTTATTCGACGGGACTCTACTTAATACAAGACTTCTATCATGTCACCCAACAGTTCTGACATTACGATGTTATATTGTCAATGCTAAGCAGTCCGTCGTTTCCTTTCATGCAACGCTCCACTCCTGTACTTGTTCCACTTCTGTAGACTGTTCAACTCTTGTAAACTTTTCGTTACACACCTCATGTCTGACAATAGTACGCCGTTCAAAATATTTTCCTGAAAGTTGATATTTCTCGCCGGGATTTTCTAGAGTACAGAACGAGACTGCCTTTATTAGGGACGGCGAAGTGACGACCTTGAAACATTTTAGTCAATCATCTAATTTGGCGTTCAACACCGTCATTCATAGTACACGAGCCCCTCGACACGCTTGTCAAACGGACATGATTCAAACTTATGCCATATGATACTTCTAAACTTCAGTTGTGAACTTTTCATGCGTCGAAATACGAATGCAGAAGATAATCTGGCCAGGTCGTCAATTCTCTGAGTAAGTGTTACAGTGCAGAAGCATTTAAAAAGCTATTTAGCCAGTCAATATTACACTTAGAATACCATTTGGTACATATGCATCTGTGACGGTCAAAGTCATAAGCGCTCTCTAATAAGGATTGGCCCAAGGGGTTCCTGTTATACCGGGGTTTGCTCGCTGAGCAAGCTCGTCGTACTGAGTTGCTCTGGTATTTGAAGTGTCGAGGCGGTGGCTCTGTCCCCCTATGGGAGAGCCACACTCCGGACAAACACTGCGTTCCATGGCTCCTCCGCACTGCGGACATGAATTAGCATCGCAACAAACCAAATACTCAAATGGCGTCACCTCGGTAATAACAAATGTGTGACCGTTTGCACAGTTGTAGAAGTGTCCAGTGCTGCCTGTAATACTGTGAAAAAGGATCTGCAGCTTCGAGAATAATGACCTTACCGAAGTTGAAAGCTCGCACTATTTCCATCTGCTCCTTTAACGAGACTTCCTGATAAAACGTGGATCTACGGACGGCCTCCTTAATGGCCTCCCACTCATCCACGATCGTTTGCGCAGCACTAGAAAAGTTCTCTGCCACCCAGGAAGCCTCTTCTTCTCGGGACGGTGTGACCTTGTTTGCGAAATGCTCTGCGACTACATCCCTCATCAACTGCTGCGCCCCGCGGCCGCGCTGTCTTGCAGCCTCTGCTATTTCTGATCTTTGATTCTTGATGTTCCCAAGTTTGTTAGACATGTATAAGCTAAACCGGAAGTTCTCCAGCTCGACACGCATGCTGAGAAGAGAAGTCTTGGTGACCTGTCGGTGGGATTCTGAGCTCCTTGCGAGCTCGAGAGCCTTGGTCACATCGAGAGAACAACTCTGTAGCATGAACTTGACGTAGTTCGCCCATTGCTGAAAATGGTACATCGGATAGTCGACTTCGCGCTTGCCCACCTCTTCTAGCCACGTGCGACCCAGAGTAATCAGAGTCAAACGAATATGCAACGTGCACCAGAAGGCTTCCACGATGAACCGTCTATCAGCTAGCGGACGCGGCTGGCCGACTTGCAGTCTCGCGAGCCTCATTGCATTTTCCTGCGGCCGAACAGGCATATGAGCTGGATTGTTGACGAGAGCGGCCATTTCGCGGTGATACAGGAATGAAAATGCAGACTCCCAAGCATGTAGGTGGGCAGAGCGTGTTTCGGCAACTGCAGTTGCCTCCTTGTAGACATTGAGTAGTCTGTGGGTAATCTTACCCCAAGCTACGGCCACTGCTGAATCGATAGCATGCAAGGAAGTGTTGGCAGAGTTGAGGGCGCGTTCTGAGGTGGGGACTTCCTTCTTTGACGTCAACTCCTCAGAACGAGCCTTTGCCTGTGAAGTGGGCTTTTTGGTCTTTGAGGGGCGGATTTTGATGGTAGCTGCGTCACGGATGACCGCAGCCTTCATCTCATCTTCAGAAATACGTAGAATGGCGGTTTGGACCTGGTCAAGCGCTCGAGACATACGGGCGGCAACATTGTGCTCCAAGATATCTAAATCAGCTCGCTTGAAGATGCGACCATATCTGGGAGCTGTGATTGGCGAACGACATGTTGGACACGTAGGGGGTTTTCTGAATCCGATAGGGGAAAGCATACGAAGCCACTGTCCAGACTCGTTCTGGAAGTAAAAATCATTCATACTGCAGTGACCATCCAAAGTTTCCACGGTGAACGTGTGCTTGCACGAGGGAATGGTAATCAACATCTCGTCCAGAGTTTGCAACTCCGGTGCAACTTCGGATAGTGTGCGCTGCATGATAAAATCAACGACATGGCGTTTCTTGTCATCGGAGGCGCACTGCGGGCAAATTTGGATGTCGCAATCTTCCCCGCAGACTTTCCACGATGTGAGCACGAGGTTTCGAGGAAGTGATTAACCACTCACCAGAAGGACACTTGTGTCCACAACGCAGAATGGTGTTGCAAGGTACATCACAGGGCAACCTTGCACAAACCTAAAAATGGAGCATCAGAAAAACACGAAACAGCTGAAGCTAGGCGAAACACTGACAGAGCCACATGGTACAGGACAGGAATGGTGCGGGCAGCTCCTGAAGATGTTGATCAGCGAAAATATGGATCCCAATTTCGAGAGGTTTCATTTACCATGTGCATGACTCTTGACACGGTGCACAAGGCACCGAACACACCAATTGACACCGGGCATGAGAGCAGGCTTGTCTACATGGCTTCCTGCAGGCGACGGTGTGCTTGTGATCATCAGAACAAGCTTCCTGACACAAATGCTCGCAGAAAAGTGGTTTCTCGCAGGGGTGAGCAGCATGCCGTGCCCTCGGTGTATGTTCTCCTGCGGAAGGTGTATTTTTCTGCTGGCATTCGTAGCACTTTGCGTTGCATGATCTTCCACAGCAACTCATAATCTCGTTACATGGAGCCTTGCAGAGATAAGTAGCTGGATTAGTCGAACACGCCATGCGAGCAGTATGCTCGCAAGAAGGCAATTCCTTGTCAACCACGAAATCACAGTAGACATTTTCCAACGCGCTCATCCCGTGGCTAGAAATAAAGCATTTGTATCAAGTTTTCGGCTAGAGATGGTCAAGACACACCATGGAACAGAGGCCTTCAGGTGTCCACACGGAAGTTGGACATTGGCTTCTGGGAAGAAACAATCGCCACATGGGGAAGCGCATTGCTTGGTACATGGATGGCCCCTTGTGCAAAGCCTCGTACATGACTGCATGCACGTTACGGAAGCATGTTTCTGGTCATCGCTGTGACACTAAAAGGAATGTTAATATCAAATGTCACACTGAACGGGAGAGCGTTACCTTGAATGGACACATGTGACCACAGTTCAAACGGAAGTCGCAGGGTCGCATGCATCCTCCTGAAAACATGATTCAATACATTGCTCGAGTCCAAGGAGCGATCATACATACCATCAGGTGCGATTTGAGGTAGTTGACCTGGTTTGCAAACATACTTGAGGGTCTCCGGGTGTCGATGACAAATGATAGGAAGTGCTGGACCAAGGGCTTCGTCCCTTTCCAGTTCCTCGATGATCCGCCGCCACATTCGACTCCTGGAGGACAGGTTGGTGGCGTTCCCAAAAATGAAAAGACCTTCGCGTGCACGAGACAAGGCCACTAAAGCACAATGATCAGCGTGCCACACCATTATACCACTAAACAGCTTACCATTCGTGCGGTTCTCAGACTGTACATGAAACCAGAATTTAGAGCGCACCTCGAAGTTGTATCCCTGTTACTCACCTTTAGGAAACCGATGCTAGGTCTGGATCCGTGCGTGAACCCAAGCATAGCCATTTCATCGTCTAGTTCGCCGGAATTTCGAACCAATGACAAGATCACGATCTATGAGAAAACATTCAGAAAATGAAATGAGACTGATGCAGACACTTACTCTACCCTCTTCGCCTTGATAGTTGTCAACCGTACGCAATCGAACCTAGAGCTGATTGAGCGCACAAAGAGACTGCCTCGTAATAACAATACATACCCTTCTCGTGACTTTTACATGTTCAATCGTGATCCCACAACTCAAATCATTTTCATCATCTCCCTCTTGGTCAGCAAGAGCAGCTTGGTCGCGCTCATCAATCACAATCGCCACCTCGTTAGCGAGGGCATCTCGTAGCTTGGCAAGCTGACCAAGGTAGGCACAAAGAACCACGATGTCACCCTCTTCAGAATAGCAGCCTTGCCTGAATAAAACAGGTCAATCCTCAAACTACGAAGAGCTTTGTGTGCTCGGACCTCAACAGATACAACACTAGTTCGCGAATCATTGCTACCTGTTATGGATCAGCGAACGGCTAAATCATCAAGGCGATAAAGACCCTTGCCTCGAATAAATTGTACTTGCTGGCGGAGTCTTCTGCACCCTCATTTTCCCTATGGTTGTGATTGAAGAAGAACAGATTCTTCGCAATGCCGCGGACAGAGGGATAGTGGTGGACGAGTTCATGATCTTCAAGACCGGGGTAGAGCGTGTTCCTGATAGGGAGTCAGTACGCGCCTGATATGTAAGAAGAGACGCACCTAATCAAACTCGAAATTGCAGGCCGCATTCGGCGTTGTACATCAATCCGGGACATAGCCAGCCCGGAGCTCGAAAGACGTTCCATCAGGGACATGTCAAACTTGTAGAGATCTCGCCCTCTCTGGCTGTCCATGGACAACGCTAGTCGGATGTTAGAGAACATATAATATTTTCACACGTGAAGTGCTCACAGAAATTATTGAGTGTCGGCCGGAGTTGTAAGGGGTCACCAATCATAATAAGGTGCTCAATCGAGGACACCAAACTTCCGAGCACGTGAGCCTCTAGAACCTGTCCAGCTTCCTCAACGAGCAAAACTCGAGGATTCAAACCCTGTAAGAGCTCAGATCAAACGAACACAACGTCAATCTCATTCGCTGACCTCTAGGAGCGTGGCCAACTTGGCGGCACCTAGTCAGGGTCACGTTGTAAGTGGAGATGCTTGGCTGAATACCGAAAACACACATACCGGTCGTGGTACAACCAATGATATCAATATTGCGCAGTAAATTTCGACGGACCTAGACAACCATTCGAACTAACTGATAACCAAAGTGAAACAGCCACGCACCTCTTCTTTGCCTTCGTTACATTCTCGCAGTATACCCTCGTGAAGTTCACGAAGGCGCTCAAACTCGCCTTTCTGTGTCTCAGCCAACGCTATGCGCGTATTTTCAACCCAGAAATTATGCAAAATGTGCCGTTCTGCCCTGCTCATGGTCCAAACGTCATCGACATCATCGAGCAGTTCATTCAAGGGGCGATCGGAAGTAGGAACGACAGGCCATTGCGAGCATCCGATGACTTCAAGGAATCCTTCAGGGTCCCTGAAGTCTGCCTGCCCCAGGCCAGCGTCGTCACGGGGTTCAGGCTCGGGAGACGGAATGGGGGCAACAGGAGCTTTGGTGGGAGCAACAGGGACTTCCTTCGAACTAGCAGTTCCGGGAGATGGCGGCTCGATCTTAACTTTCATCCAAACGTCCTCGACTGGTAGGTCTTCAGGGAGCAACTCATCATCATGCTCCTCGCTCGTCATGTATTCATCATCTGAATCTGGTAAAGAATCCTGTTCTAAAAGATTATACTTGTTGCTTGTCGTTTCGTTAGGCGGAGGTGTGGTTTTCCAAGGTGCGTATGAGCCATCATTCAAAGCTCCGATGAATTCCAAGTCAGATCCGTCCCTCCAAAATGCATAGAATGACATGTCCTTGACAAAAGTCTTGCCTCGTCGGCCTTGTTGCTGCCATTCACCTGCACCGTCGTCGTCGTCGCTGCCGAAAAGGGACTTGATGTTCTGAATCCACATTGGCGGAGAAGCTAGGTATTCGAAGTGCTCCGGATGCAAGACTGAGATATACTTAATGACTTCGGTGGAGTTCGATTCCAAGTCGTCCTTCAGGACCTTGAACATCAAGTTCCTAATACTTTCTTGGATCTCCTTGAGTTCCCTGCGTTTGCTGGAAAACGTTCTGTTGAGGCGAGACTCCTCGTTCACCTTTTCCAGCGTCTCGATCGAATATTGTGAAATTCTCTCATCCGCTGAGCGAGAGCCCAAACGGACAACCTTTTTGGTGATGTCTGCATCCAGCACAGAGCTAAGCATATGATCCAGTGCGTGATTCGTGAATGCGATCATCAAGATGGGGCCGACATCATTGGCTCGCAGCACACGGAGCAACTCGACACCGGTATAACTCTAGATGTGCGAGTTAGAGCGATCTAACAGGTTGTGTGAGAGTTGTTACCTTCCCTGTCCCTGGAGGACTGAACATACTGTCAGGTCGTCATTCACACTCATTGGGTGCAACACACTCACCCTTGAATTAAGGACACCTCTCTCGTCAGTGCATCAACAACTGCATCCGCCTGGCTGGGGTCAAGGCGGCTACTCCGCCGCAGCTCAGCACGCGCATTTTCGATAGATTGATGATCTGTCACTGAGAGCGTCAAGTCCTCCACGTCTGTCTTGTCGGGGAAGAGACATGAAAGATTGAACGCGAAGCCAGGCATCGTTGAGTAACGTGGAGGATCCACTTTGCAAGTATTTAGAAATCCTGGTGGCCGGTGAACTAGATAGCGCGGGAACGGGATTAGCTCGGGTTCGCGTTTCAGAGCTTCGAGGAATGGTCGGATGGCTTCAAACATGACGGAGGATTCGACTAATAACTTGATGTGTTGTCCGGACATCTGAGGGTTCCTGAGCTCCTGCAAAATACGCAACTCTAACTTCGTGTCGAAGAAGACGATGCGAAGCTTCACGCGATCTGGATCGCGCTTCGCATGCTCAGTGAGATCTCTGAGGGAGCTGGCGATCACCCCAAGGTGCACAGAGATATCATTGCCAGATTGCCACACAAGGGCGATCAAGCCGCCCTGGGAAAGGCGCTTGCCACCCTCCCAGAATGAAGTTCGCATATGGGAGTTGTTGGAGCGCGCACGACCCGGGGGCGTGTCGATGACGATGCTTGCAGAGATACCTCTCCAGTCAGGTATGAGCGACTCAAAATCAACGCCAGTGTAGACGTTAAACATAAGACTGTCCTGTGTGTCCGCTTGGCCACGGTACTTTCCTCCCCTGTTCTTTAGAAGCTCTGCGAGCTTTGTCTTCTTGCGCGGCTGTGTTTTGAAGTCATCATGGACGAGCTGAATAGCTTGACGCAAAGGGGCGCTGCACAAAGTTCAGTCAGCGACTAACCAAGATTATCCAGACAACAACATACGTTAACTCTTCTCGCAAAAGCCTGAACTGGATGTCGAGCAAGCGTTGCATGCTCTCCATAGGTGCTGGATGAGGAGCACCGAAGAAGTTGACAGGCAGAAACGGGGGAATACGGCTCATGAGTTCTTCATGAGTGGGAGCAATGCGAATGTCATAGATGTCCTCAAAGTCATTATCGTGACGAGGTCCACCTTCACGTACGGCACCTGGACCTTGATATCCGCTATGGAGAGCAGCAAGGATGCCCTCATTGGAGGGGGCCGACTGTTTTTGACGATCAGGACGTTTTTCTTTTCCTTGTTCCCGTTCAACAATGGAAACCAACTTGTGAATCTTCTCGTTGAGAGTTTGAACGAGCAGGTCTCGTACAGTAGGCTGCAGGCCTCCAAGAAAATTATCGAATGAAGGCGGATTAGCTTGAACACCAGTCTTCCACTCTACAAACCATTTCTGCAAGTTCATGACCAAGGGTGCCAGCCGAGGATATGTCGCAACAGCGTTCTTGAAGCGAACAAGAAACCTAATGCGGATTGCAGCAATAATAATGAAGGTAGTGACAGTTCCTTATTCGTGCAGAACACCAGCGATGGATGCGAACGCCTGTGCGTCAACAGGATCATTTCCAAAAGCACCCGGGTCACTAAAGGAACGGGAAGCAATGATACTGTCCATGGACTTCTCGACAGCATCTGCAAAACTTGGAAGGTTCTGTAAAACCGTCATGTACAGTTGACTAGCGGCAGCTCAGTGCGTTATGTCACGACGAATCGAAGGTACATACTTTGCTTGAGTCCTTAAAGTGCTCTGAACAACGAAATCAGAAGACATATACTGCAACAACATCAATACTAGCGCGGGAGTTTAATATGTTGACGTACTCTAAGCAGGGGGATAAGCCCTCTCTGAAATGAAAGAATTTCGCGACCCATCGTTGTTTTTGAGGAAACTTGGGGCCAAGTCACTATCTCGGCGACCCGAAGTCGACCAGTGTTCTGCGAATTTCGGTTGAGTATACATCACAAGACCCTGAATGAACGTACCGAAGTCAAGGTTTCGAGTAGTAACTAGATTTATCACCGTCAACACAACGATTGGATCGGGTAGTAACACCATACCTGTCCTTCTTCTTGAGTCTGGATCTAGCAGTTAATCAAGACGAGTTGCGTGACATGTCTAAAACGCACCCATGAGCCATTTTGAATATTGGCGCTTGACAGTGAGACGAGAAAGCCGTAGACCTCAGGTGCAGTCTTGAATCGAAAGTCTTCTCGGAAGAATCTCCTCAAACGACTTTGGGTCTCTGACGGAGTCAAAGATGTTGTAGCATCCTGAGGGAAATAACCATCGGTACCACCTCCTACGAGTTTCGATAGACCTTTCTCTGTAAGGAATGGGGCGATGAATGCTTGCACAGCCTGTGTGGGGATCACGAAAGGCTGCGGAGATCGCCTGCCGTCCTGACCCTGCGGGAGGGTATGTGCACCACGGCAGCCGAACTCTCGAAAACATCGTCCTGTCTCCCAAAAGAATCGGCACACTCCTCGAGGAGGTGGGCTTGACGGTGGCATTTGGCGTTGAGGGCCTTGAGCATTGCGTCGTGAAGGAGATCCATCAGAAGACGCGCCCGGTGATGACGGTCTTCCATCTCCTCCTCGATGCTGTGCATTTGGAATGTGTTCAAAAGTACAAGATGTGCCACGGCGACAGCCGCCTGGCGAGTTATAAAATCTACAACTTGGGCGTCGAGACATGTTGGGTTACTAGTAGTAGCACCACAGTTTCTAGCTGTGCCGCCTTTTAAGTGAGAGGATCATGAGGTGCCTGGGGGACCTACAGATGCAACTGATGCCACGAACTAATTCAGGAGCACTAATAGAGCTCTTCTGACACGAGGCTTCACAGGATGTGTTCAATTAGTTGATTTCCAGTTGATACACGTCCTTTGAAGCCAATGTCTTGGGAGATCTGTCTCTGGTGCAACTTGACCTGGCCTTTCTAACCTGAGATGCCCATACGATTATTCGCAAGTGAATAGATTGTTGCAATATGCACGTCAGTTGTTCAAACAAGTCTTTTGACAGACGCTGCAGTGACTAGGAGTTGGTTGAGACAACCCCAAGATTTGGCGGAGTTGTAAATTTTAATAACCCTATTTGATCAGCGAGAGTCACAGCGGCATGACCGCGGCCATCTACCTTGCCTTAACGGATGGTCTCAGTCAAGTCACTGGCCTCGTTTGCAGCCTCGAGGAGATAAACGTCACTCATGAAGAATGCCAGCCATACCCAAAGAATGTGGAAGTTCAATTAAACATTGAATGGAACGACTCACAAGGTTCATGAGTCGTCTACTAAAGTTTGCCTAGGAACATCACATCATTGCCTCGATTCTAGATTAAGTTGATGGAGCATGCCGCATTACACGTTTCCACGGCACGTTGCTTGGGTAGGCTGTAGCTGCAGGGAAAACCTTTTATCTCAGAACTCGCCTTCACGTACATCGTCTCTGGCAGCTCTGCCCAATCTATTTTGCCTCAAGTTCAATAGGGCATTAGGGCCTCTCGAATATGACGCAGCATCAGGCAGCATCACTTTCACTCGTCCTATCTACGCTGGTAACGTCATCTCCACAGTCCCGGTGCGTTCCCCAAGCTCTTCACTATGCACACTGCGCATTTATGGCTGCGGAGTAGGACATGCAGCGGACATCGAAATCGAACCCTCGATCCTGTTGAGGGTTCTGATAAGTACAGCCACGGAACATATTAACACCATCTGATCGATCTGATTCAATCAATAGGCGTTGCTGACCACATTGTTTCTCAGGGGCGAGCCCTAGCCCTCTCAATCTACCTGTATCCACTTTGTGTTTTTTTTTGGTGGAAAACGCCTAAACACGGTTGTTTCTGGTGGTTCCTTCGCACGGTCCTTGCACGGGTACGGGTAACACCGCATATGCTGACAGGTTTGGAGGGTACGTGTACGGTGTAGGATAGTCGTCTTGAACATACCATGACCCCTCTGATCAGGCCTTACCGCGGGTTAGCAGTATTTGGGCGGGTATGACTTGCAACCTTGACAGTCAAGTACTGAACACCGTGCTATTAATTGATTCTCCGCGTCGCCTTTCTCTGAGAGCTGGAGGATCACAACTGAATAGTATACGATTTCTATCATGTCTTGATATGAGTAGAGACGGACGGAAGGACTGCGAAGACAAACGAACGGCTCAGTCTGATAGGAGTGGAACGACGCGGATGCAAGGACTTATATACCTATCCGTGTTATCGATGATGTAACCGATAAGCGTGCTATTGTACGTGTACGCAGTAAGTAAGCGTAAAGATAAAAGAGTGAAATCATTCTAGCAATTTATCGAGCTTACACTTCGCTACAGAGAAGCTCGAGTCACTACCATAAAATCAAGGCAAAAACTCGAGACTCCACCAAGTTGTCTCCATGAAACCAAGCTCATAAAGAAGGCATCTGATGCCTCGTCTACCCAGAAGGCTCTGACCTGCCCCTTGAAGAAGGTCAAACAATCATTCGCGTCTCAGTCTGCTCGATCGAAACTCAGACACCGTCGATCGCACAAGAGTAGATCACTGGTCAACAAAAACTACGACTCCAAACCCCCGCGCAGCCCCGATTCCCATATCTCCCTAACCCCCTCCCTGAACCATACAACATTCCACTCCACTAAACCCCTGCGCATATCATACACCGTCGTCGGAAGGAGTGCGAGCAATGCGAGGTGCGGGGTGACGAGGTGGTACGTGAGCGTAGTCCCTGGGCGTGAAGGTGAGAGCGACGTCGCTGCTGAGGGGTAGAAGTGGGGCTTTGAGGGTGGAACGGGGGATGACGATGAGGTGAGTGGCGGTGTTCCGGCGGGAGTGATGCCGGAGGTAGGAGTTGATGTCGTGGCTGTGGGTGGGGGTGTTGGTGCTGGTGTTGGGGAAAACCGACTCGTCCGCGGATCGTTAGAGTTAGACCTGGTAGGATGGTTCAAGGGTGGGAGGGAAATTTGTGATACGTACGTACCTGTAGAGAGGTCCAAAAGAGTTGAGCATGGATAGATAATCGCAGCAGAGATTGTGCGTGGCTTTGTCTACTGGTGAGGTATCTGTTGCGACGTGGATTTTACTGGATGTGTCGAATAAGAAAGCCTTTGGAGATGCTGTATTCTGCGAGCGATGAGAGGTGCCCGTGAAGACAAGTGACAATGAAGGCACATACAGAGCAAAAGACATTTAATAGTTCTTCGAGATATGGCAGGGAATCGATCAGTTTATGAAGCATACGAGAGAACGCCTCTCGGAGAGAATGGTCATATATGGAGGTGAGATGGAAATTGAGAGGGAATTGCTCAAATTCGGGAGATTCGTCTATGAGGCGGTCCATGACACGTTCGTGTATCTGGCGGAAGTTTTCTGTGTGCTGTTTCAGTTACGAGTAAAGAATGGATGCGGGACTGGCGTACCGATCTTGTCGTCCTCTTGAAGCCTTTCCGCTTTGTGCACAAATACTTCAAAATTTATGTCGGGGTTGATTTGGCATGCAGCGACTATGAACTCTACGAGCTTTGAGACAGGATGTTGGTAGAGATCCTGCGCATATGAATGAGGACAGCAGTCAGCAGATAAATACAGCGCACGTACTCGAATGTCTATTACGAAGACTATAGTTGAGAAATCGACGAGAGATGCGCCTAGTGTGTCGACGGTAACGTTTCCTGGACAGTCCCATATCTCCAACGGGATGACAGTGCTGAGAGACGGTGTTCAGTGCTAAGCACGAGAAGAAGTCATGGACGAGTGCACACTCAATGAGATGTTTTGCAACACGCATGGTAGGCTCGAGGTAAAAAGTCTGTTTGACTGGGAGATCATCGAAGAGGACTTGGAGTATGGAGGTCTTTCCACTCCTGTGATAAGTTAGAACGGGTAAAAGGAGAAAACGTAGAGATTCGCCTTCTCATTCCCAGAAAGAGTATTTTTGTCCTGGTTCCATTGGAGCTTGAGGAAGAGCTCATTGTACGTGGGAATGTACTAAATTACATAAAGTAAGCTAGTAAGTCAGAAGATAGATTTGGCAAGAGCCTTTGAATTCAACAAGCACAAACTCCTTTTCAACCGGGTCTGATACCACAATATTTGGATGCTTGTGTCATGACCCTTCAATCTGACATGCAGACGCACTTACTATGGTGCCATGACCGTTTGGATCTATGACACCGTCAACTTTTTTTGGTGGAAGTTGAGCTTGGCTGTGATTGGCTCGCATTTGTCCATACGAGATTCGATGGTTCTCGATTCCGGCCTTCGGAAATGGATATCGCTCAGCCTTCTGCTGGCTACAGTTGACTTTTCCAGCCCCAGGGTACATTTGACGTTTTTTACAGGGGTCACTATTACTCTGTGATTCCTGCAGAGAATATAATTTCTTCTACGCCTGTTGTTACAGACGGAGAAGGTATTTCAGGTACCCCAGCGGGTTTTCTTTTTCGTGTAAGCTTCGCAAATGGGACACGCAGCCTTTTTCGGCAGCAACCGAAGTCAAGTTTCTACTCACCCGAGGCGTTTACAGCATGTGCCTTACAGGTTGTGCAATGACCCTGGACAGGGCACGCTCACTGTGTGTCCACACGTTAACGTCGATGATGGCATGTAGTTCAGGGCGTGGGGCAATACGTATACTATGCCATCGTGTCCCACAAGCGCTTAGTCATCCTCACCGCCATACCCCTGTGCCCCAGGACAGGCAAACTATGTGGACGGCGGACGCGTATTTTTGTTGCTGGTCTGTGAGTTCGAATGCTCTGCGTCATACCGTGTTTCTCTGCATTCAGAGTTTTGTCTCTTATTTCCTCACTAGCACCATTATGGCAACCTCCGCTTCCTTTCACGGCGTTCTTCAAAATGAGAACGGATATTAGCATCATGTATCACATCAGAGGACTGGTGAGCTGCAGATATCGTCATATATGCCGATATATGATTATATTTAGAAAAGGTTTTCGTTATATAGTCATGTATAACCTCGGAAAACCACCGCAATCAGCATAAGGCACCCTGGGGAGACTCACGAAATCTCTAATGGGCAGATCCATCATTTGTTTGGCTCAGTTGAGCCCAGTGCGATATATACTTCAGGTCGACCTAGACTTTAGTGCACCTTCCCCATTCCAGTACCCGGCATTGGGTAAGTATTATCTAACGATGCTCAACGATGAACGTGGACTTTACTTGGCAATATCAGCCTTGGTAGTAGCTGTGTTAAGCTACTGTCGAAAATATAGACTCAATCTTTCGCGCCCCCCGCTACCGCCTGGTCCTATCCCCCTTCCAGTACTGGGAAATGTTCTCAGTCTTGATTCCGCTCGGCCCTGGTTGACCTTCAATGCCTGGAGATCCACATATGGTTGGCACGTTGTGACAGGGATCTGTCCATGACAACTCACTTTGTTCCTTAGGTGACATTATTTATGCTCGTCTCCTTGGCAAGCCCATCATCGTCGTTAATTCTGAGGAGGTCGCGAAAGACCTTTTTGAACGGCGTTCCAGCATATATTCAGATAGACCCCAGTCAATTGTTTATGAAGCGTGAGTTACATCTTGGAGTGTTGGTCCGCATCAATCACCAAAATTTTGTCAGCTTCGCTTCAGATTTTAACACGGGGTTCATGCCATATGGAAACAGGTACATGATAGGTTATTCTATGTTATGTTGACATGTCTGATAAAAGGCAGGTGGCGCCTTCACCGACGAATCTTTCATCAGGCATTTCATCAAACTGCTGTACCCGCTTACCACGCTACGCTACTCCGTTCCGCCCACAAAATGATGTTCGGTCTTCTACGGGACCCTGAAAATTATCCAAACCATTCTCTGATGTCGGTCGCGACAATTTATCTGGTCTCGCGTTGAAGCTGATTTTTTATTAAGGTTTCCTTTGACATACATGCTATCTATAATATATGACTGTGAAACGACAGCTAAGGACAAGCATGTTGCTAACGCCATTACAAGGTATGGGAAACTCATAGTCGAAGGTTTCGCACCAGCTGCTATGACTCTAATGGAAACATTCCCTTTCCGTATGTTTGCACATGCAGTGATTGCATGTAAGTAACTCAATAATCCTTCTAGTTTTGCAGCTACCTAGCTGGTTTCCCGGTGCCACGTTTAAGCGAGCATCACTCAAGTGTATCCAGGCAGGCCATGACGTGAAGGAGATACCCTTTCAATATGTCAAAGAGAGGATGGTGAAGCACCCCACTAGTGGAGGTACATCCAACTAACGAAATGCTGACAGTCTGCCAATGACATGGGACCGTGCTTGGTGGCTGATGCTTTGAATAGGACCAGTGAAGAGGACGACGTCACTATAACTGCAATTAAGGAGGCTGCTTCCGTTGCATTCACAGGTATGCAAGCTGAAAAATTCTTTCCTCTCAATACCCATTTTTGTCTTCAGCGGCGACCGATACGGCGAGTTTCTCCTGGTCTTCGTTTGCCAATCATAATCAGTTTGCCCTTGACTCAGACCACTAACACATTACTTGTGTTTCTTCTTGCTATGGTGCTCAACCCAGAGGTGCAAGCAAAAGCGCAGGCGGAGATCGATCGAGTCGTTGGCAAGGATAGACTCCCCAATTTCGACGATAGACCGGCGTTGCCTTACCTAGAAGCTATTTTACGTGAAACACTCAGGTGGTACCCAGTGGTTCCATTCGGTTTGTCCACAACGCAAAATCATTTCTGAATATCCTCTGATAATTTTTGCAGGCATTCCACACGCAACAACAACCAGTGACATCTACAATGGCTATTTTATTCCTGAAGGTTTGCATCATACTGATTTAACGACGGCCGCTGACGATCTTTGCTAGGTGTTGTTGTATTTCCAAATGCATGGAAAGCCCACACTATCCTTATCCTTAATGTATCTAAATAACGAACCTTTCAGGGCAATGACGCACGATGCAACGAAATATCCCAGTCCTGACGAATTCAAACCGGAAAGATTTTTCCAAGACGACGGGACTCTGAACAGCGATACTATGCGTTTAGGCTTCGGCTGGGGTCGCCGAATTTGGTGAGCATCTATTCGCACTCCTTCGCCCTCCGTTGAAAGAAACTTGACAGTGTGGGACGGCATCTCGTGGACGCGTCACTCTGGATCGCTATGGCGAATTTCCTCGCGTTTTTCTCGGTCCACAAGGCTCTTGATGAACACGGCATGGAGATTCCAATCGCTCCGAAGTTCACCACTGGTTTCACAGTGTTTGAAGAATCTCATCTGTCCCAGAGAGTAGTCTGCTGACTTCTTGTTATTTAGTCGTCCAGAGAGATTTCCCTGTCGCATTCTCCCGCGATTCCCTGATGTGTCTTTGAAGACACTGACGCGTTCGACTAACTTTGGAGGTCCGTTCTATCGACAACACCTGGTACTCTCAAATACTAATATACAGTGGCAGAGGAATTGTGATTGTGGTGTGGTCGGTAGTATGCAGCACGATAGCTTTCTGCTTTGAATTTTTTGCCTGTGTAACATGAGATTGCGACCACGTTATTTTGACCAAGTCTATACCGCGATGTCTGTTGAATTCGTTAGGAATAGCTACAGCCTGTATTCACTTTGAACATGCTTCGGATGTGTCATGCTGTGCAGTCGAGCACAGCTACCGCCGGTTACCAATTATGGCACAGCGCCGCACAATTTGTCACTATTTACGTAGCGAGGCACGAACGGAGGAAATAGAGCTAAGAGTTTGTTCAGCCACGAAATTTAGGCCAACTTAACTTGAGAAATTTGCTTCTAGATTTGCTTTGTCATCTAAGCTCTGTGTGACATCAGTGTGACAATCAATAATCAAGAGATAATAAACAGTCAACATGCCAGCAACTTGAACTCAGACTAGATCTTCAAGGTCCAGGGTTAATACCCACTCAAAATTCAGTGGTGTCCTCTCCCTGCCTTCATATACATCCATGGTGAAAAAAAAGCAACAGATGAGAAGAAGCAGGGTGAATCAGTGGGCCAGGAAGGTAAAAGATGTAACTGGTCAAGCGCTGATGAGTTACAGTGGCTCAAAAAACTGTCCGCATGTTTTGACATTTTTCACTATCTATGATATTGTGTGAGAACTCACAAATGGCTCAAAGACATGCTTATACCACATTGTAGTATGGCTTCAGGGCTTTCATTTGAGCCCTACACCGTGGGAATCGGTGGAGATATGGTGGAGATACAAGGCTTATAAAATCATGACTCATGCGGACAGTTTTTTGAGCACATATTAAAACTATATAAATCATCATTTATGACACCATAACAATCATGCCACCATTAAATAAATTATAAAGTGGTGTCATTATGTCATTTTAAAACCATATCTAACTATACAAACCAAAAATTTCCATATGTCATGGTTATATTCACCATGAAAGCCACCCCCCCTGCTCAAAGGGATAATATCCTCTCTCTTTCCTATTCTGGCCTCTCTGCTTGTCAAATTTCCTCTAGAACTGGAGTATCCAAGTCCACTGTGGCCAAGTTCATCAAAGAAAGTCACACAGACAAGGAAAACTTCTGTGAAGGGCGTCCATCCAAGCTCACCTCTACTGATAGGAGGGCTATTATTCAACATATCACTACAGGAAAGGCTGATAATGCTGTCCAGGTCACCTATTACATCAATTCCACCATCACATTCCCTGTCTCTTCACACACTGTGAGAAACATTCTCAAGACAGCTCATCTCAGGTCAGTAACAAGGAAGAAAAGGCTCTCCTCTCTATCACACATAAACAGAGATGACTAACCTTTGCCTTAGCCCATCAGAATTGGATTACATGGACTGGAAGCATGTTATATGATCATATAAGACCACAATAAATATGATTGGGTCAGATGGCAAGGTATATATGTGAAAAAAGAAGGGTGCTAGTCCTCTCTGCATATGTGTGATAGAGAGGAGAGCCTTTTCTTCCTTGTTACTGACCTGAGATGAGCTGTCTTGAGAATGTTTCTCACAGTGTGTGAAGAGACAGGGAATGTGATGGTGGAATTGATGTAATAGGTGACCTGGACAGCATTATCAGCCTTTCCTGTAGTGATATGTTGAATAATAGCCCTCCTATCAGTAGAGGTGAGCTTGGATGGACGCCCTTCACAGAAGTTTTCCTTGTCTGTGTGACTTTCTTTGATGAACTTGGCCACAGTGGACTTGGATACTCCAGTTCTAGAGGAAATTTGACAAGCAGAGAGGCCAGAATAGGAAAGAGAGAGGATATTATCCCTTTGAGCAGGGGGGGTGGCTTTCATGGTGAATATAACCATGACATATGGAAATTTTTGGTTTGTATAGTTAGATATGGTTTTAAAATGACATAATGACACCACTTTATAATTTATTTAATGGTGGCATGATTGTTATGGTGTCATAAATGATGATTTATATAGTTTTAATATGTGCTCAAAAAACTGTCCGCATGAGTCATGATTTTATAAGCCTTGTATCTCCACCATATCTCCACCGATTCCCACGGTGTAGGGCTCAAATGAAAGCCCTGAAGCCATACTACAATGTGGTATAAGCATGTCTTTGAGCCATTTGTGAGTTCTCACACAATATCATAGATAGTGAAAAATGTCAAAACATGCGGACAGTTTTTTGAGCCACTGTATGTCTCCTCAACTATGTCACCACCCATAAAGCAAAAGGGGGTGATGGACTCAATTTTGACAAGACATTTTGGATGCAGGCTGCTGCTGATGTAGTGCACACCACCATAATTGGTGCAGTGAAAACAGCTGAGGCATGTCAACAGAAATGATCTAGGGTATTTTTTTTGGCACTCCCTCTGTCCTCCTATCTTACTAAAACAATTCAAGATGTGTGCCACCTATTCAGTTGTCAACTGGGTCATGAACTTTTCCAGAATTTCATGGAGCCATGAGCTTGGTGCCAACATCATGCCTGAGTCTGAGTCTGTTTGGGCAGATCTCGTTAGAGTAAGTTCTATCTACTGTTTTTACTAGTCCCACTAACTTTTTCATCATCCAGGAAATCCCCCTTGTGAAGAGCTTCAAAAACAAGGGGTGGTTACTATATGAGAAGATGAATGCCATCCTGCCATCAAAGGTGCATGGCAGTCATGCATATCACCCCCTGCTTCAACATGGCCCCAACTCAGAGGTGGGTGCAAGTGCAACTAGCCACACATTCAGCTTCCAAGAAGTTGATGTGCAGGAGCAGTCCCAAGCACTGGAGAGTCTCGTGAGTGGTGCTGGTGAAACCTCTGACAAGGACAGCAACACCTTGATGATGCTGGCCCCCTCCTTCTTTGATCCTGCTAGCCAACCTGCCTTTGTTCCCTCAACACTGGGGGCATCTTCCACCATGCTAATTTCAGTGGGCAAGTGGAAGGGGAAGCACAAAGATGACTGCAACAATGACGACAACTTGTGAGCACTCATTTGCCCCCCCAATTCCTCCAAGTCCATCATCAGTCCATCAACATCAGGTTGGTCCATCAAATCTGCGCACATCAGCATGCCTGAGGCCATCCAGCAAGTGGGCTCTGAGATACAGGGTCTCTCCAAGGGTCTCACCATGTCCTTTGATCATGCCACAACCGCCTTGGAAGAGCGCACAGTGCACAGTATCTTGCACTCTGTGGATCCTATCCCTCTGCACAAGCAGAAAGCTATCCTTCAGGTGTAGGAGAAGGAGGGTCTAGAGGACCATGAGGTGGTCGCAATCATTGAGCACTTTTGTGCTGATGTTTCTATTGCTGATTCCTATCTTGCAATCAAGAGGGACAATGTCCACAAACTTTTTTTAATGAAGTATAGTACTTAGTTTGTCTGCTCCTTGCAATCTTTGTTTTTGCGCTGCTTTCATAGAATCAAATTCAACTTGTTTGCAATATATAATGTTCATGTGATCATTACATTCAAAGGTAAATGAATAGTACTACTCCAGGTCATCTACAACAACAGACTCACCTCTCTCCTGTTGAACCCTGTTGTAGTCTGCCCACATTTGGTGCATGATAGCATTGCAATGGTCGTGGGCATGAGTACAAGCCTCATCAGAGGGAGGACCCTCAGTGAGTGTGCTGGTGTGATGCTCAGGCCCTGCATATCTATCATTGTCATTGTTTTTGACTCAGTGATAATCCATCATGTCATCCGGGTCATGGACCTGGATGACATTGTGCACTAGGCACACTGCAGGGGGGATATGAGCTTGGACGCTCATGGGATAGAAAGGGGGGAGGGAAAGAATTTGGAAGCAGTTCTTGAGCATACTGAAAATGCGCTCAATAATGTTCCAGAGCATGGCATGACATAGATTGAATAGTTCCCTATGATTACAAGGCCTACAATTTGATGTCAGTACAAAAATGAGGCAATTGAAATGAAACTTACTTGAGATGGCCCCTGCCCCATTCAGCTAGGTGATAGCACACATTGCAATATGGTACAAGTAACTTGTCACAGGCTCCAAATCCTGCATCAGCAAGATAGTATTTTCTGGTGGGAATATTGAAGTCCTTGATCTGAGCATGGTAGTACACATGAGCATCAGCCGCTGATCCCTCCCAACTGCTCAAGACATAGAGAAACAACATGTTGAATGTACAAGTGGCAAGGCAGTTCTGAGTTGATGTGCCCTTGTGATTGTGTGCAGTGTTGTGCTCTTTGCTGTCAGGGTGACAAGGGATGTGAGTCCCATCGATGGCACCAATGGTGTCAGTGAAGTAGGGATAGTATTTGGAGTTTTGGAGTATCTTGAGAGGGACCGGATCATCTGCACGAGGTAGCTGAACATATGATTGATAGATGGGGGGGACATGAATGCATTGAGTATGTGTTTGAAATACCTTGAAGAATTCAGCATTTCAAAGACTCAAGACTGGAATTAGCATACTTTGATATCATTTCATTGGAGTGCTGAAGCCATTTGCCAAGGTGATGAGTAGATAGCCCTGTTACAATAGCATACAGAAAAATAGCAAGCTGCTCCTCAAGTGTCACAAACTTTGAATCACAGCACCTGGAATCATGAAGTAAAGATAAGAGTACATAAAATATGTGATGACACACCGAGTTCACAGCATATATGATCCAGGTGTCCTGTAAGTAGCTCATTGACCCATCCTAAGCCTGTGAGAATAGATGTATGGTAAGGTTCCTTGTCATAGTGTGACTGTGTATGAAGTGAAATGGCCTTTGAGGCACCTGATGAAACTACTGCGGCTGCTTGAGAGGTGCTAAGTAATGTCTTGAAGATCCACTTCTCCATCTCATCTATACTGCTGCCAACTGCAGTACTTCCATCAAAATCTTCGATGGTAGTCATCTCTTCATCAGCTGGTTCACCGGCTGGGTCAGGTGGGTTGATGGCGTTGATTTTGTGGGCAGGGTTGTTGGGATTCATGTTGTCGACAGCTATGAGTATGATATCCTTATTGATGATAAGCACAGTGCTGAGTGTGACATCTACCCGTCCTTACAAATCATGACAAAGCAAATCTAGAAGCAAATTTCTCAAGTTAAGTTGGCCTAAATTTCATGGCCGAACAGACTCTAAGTCTTTGAGCGAACAACAAATGTGGCATTCTCACCTCTTCCTTTTCCGCTGCATCAACTAGTATTCATGCTGTGCATCTCATTGACTTAGTTTTTCTTTCCCCACCCTCCTCTCCCTGAGCCATTGTGCCACAGCACAATTTGGCACCTCGCTGAAAAAACACTCACAGCAACTAAAGAAACCCCTTGGGGCCCTGAGGAGGTGAATTTAGCCAAGACATAGTGAGGCAGCCCACCCACCCTCGCAGCTCACCTTGTTCTCCTAGGCTAAAGCCCCTTCAAGGCTGGTAGATGCTACGTGCCTTTGCCCAAAAACCTTTCCTATCCTTTCTCCCCTAATTATGACCTTGTACAAACATAGCACATTCATTCAGTTTGAACCAAGTCATCATTGCCTTCCTTATGAATGACACACCAGTGTGAACCTCAAAGACCTACACAATGCTTAGTGTTGCTGCGAAGTGAACTGAAGTGGAAATTGGATGCACTTCATTAGACTTTGATGTGAATGAAGTTAGTTGAAGTGCACTTTGTTCTACTTTGTGAAGTCAGCAATAGGTGGGAAAACTTGCAGCAGTAATAGATCAATCAAATGTAACTACCAGCTACAGTATAATTTAAGACTAAGCTTCCTCATTTTCATTTGTGAGTAGCTAAGCAAGTTCATTGAGCTTGCCTGCTGCCATGAACTCATCTATGGTGTTCCTAGACACAGGCCCTGAAATATTGTAATCTATTTCTTCTGCAACTAAATGTGACATGAAATCCAGCTGGTCTTGCTTGTAAGAGAACTTGAGAATCTGTAATGCTTTGAGAACTGGTGGTGAGAGGTTAGCATGCTGATCTGTGCACATCTCTTTGCTGGATGAGAAGACTTGTTTGGAAGGAACAGATGAAGCCTGCATGGGAAGGACATCCATTGCAATGCAGCAAAGCAGTGGGAATATAAGTTCTTTTTGCTGCAAATAGCTAATTTAATGAATAAACAAAAAATGACTAAACAGTACACATACCTCTCAAAAACGAACAATATCAGCTGTGTGTTCAGCCATGGCATCAAGAGGTGCTGCTTCTTTGTAGTGCTACATTTCTCGCTCAGCATCTTTCCTGTCTTCCTCTAAATCTCATTGTGTTCACTCTTCCAGTGTAAGTTAATGTTGGAGTTGACTGGCCAAATGACAAGGAAGGACTTAGAGGAAGTGGTGTAGCCAAGTCTGAATGGGTGGCAGAAGTTAATGAGGTTGTTGTACATCAAACACTAGTGTTGATCTTTGTCAAGTGCCTGAATATGGCCATCAATGATTGCGCAGCCACAGATATAGAATTGATTGAGCACCAGGGAAGCTGTAATGTTGACATGCATGGTGTAGGCATTGTTTCCTGTTCCAAGTGCACATCTCAGCATGCTGCATGGGTATCATATACTGAGCATAGGTACCAGGTGTAGGTTTATGCAATACTGGACCCGGGCCTGGAGCATGCAGAGGTGGAGAGAAGTTTTGCAAAGTCTCAAAAGAGCCATTTGGTGTTATCAATGGCAAAACTTGTAGACTGTGACTGCCAGAGCTCTCAGCCCTTGGTATGCCCAGTGTTGGAGGTGAGTATGAAGGAAACTGTGATTGACTACTGGGAAGACAACCTGTTGGATGGTACATGGAGAGTAGATATTTGTTTCAAGACACAGACAGCAAGGTTATTATAATGCATGTGCACTGTGGCAAACTAGCACAAAATTTCAATTTAATGGCAGAAGTAACTTAGCGAATGTTTGAGATCATGTACAAGAGGCTCATATTGAATATACTTAGGTGTACAGTGATATTTTACTAGTGAAATATGAGACACCTGAGAAGTACTTTGATGACTCTGAAAGCATTGACTCTATGCCAAACCAGAGAAATGCAAGTTCCACTCTGATTCCATAGAATACCTTGGCTACCTCCTATCTCTGGAAGGCCTTACTATGTCATCCAATAAAGTCAAAGCTATCATTGACTGGCTGGAGCCACAGAAGGTCAAGGATGTTCAATCCTTCCTTGGATTTGCAAATTTCTATTGTCATTTCATCTTCAACTATTTGGACATTGTCACTCTACTCACCTGGCTTATATGCAAGAATGTTGACTGGGACTTTTCTGAGGATTGCCAGAAATCATTTGTTGCACTCAAGAAAGCCTTCACTTCTGCTCCAGTGCTTATGCACTGGATCCTGAACGTTCCTATTGTTGTTGAGACTGATGCCTCTGATTATGCTATTGCTGGAATACTGTCCATTGTATGTCTGGACTCAGAGCTTTATCCAGTAGTGTTCTATTCTAGAACCCTGTCTGCTCCAGAACTCAACTATGATACCCATGACAAGGAACTCCTAGCCATATATGAAGCTTTCCAGACCTGGTGACACTACCTAGAAGGCTTGTCCAAGCCTATTGATATTGTCACAGACCACAAGAACCTTGAGTACTTCACAACCACCAAACTCCTCTCTCACTGTCAGGCACATTGGTCAAAGTTCCTCCACCAATTCAATCTCATCATCTGTTTCTGGCCCAGAAAACTTGAAGCAAAACCAGATTCCCTTACTAGATGCTGAGATGTCTATCCTAAAGAGGGGGATAAGGACTATGCTCAAGTTAACCCTCATAACCTCCATCCAATGTTCACATCCGAACAGTTAGCTTCATCCCTACAAGCATCAACCTTAGCATATCCAGTGCTCTGAGCAGCTGTACTCATGGATGTTGACCAATTCTGAAATGATATCCTATCCACTCTCCCCAATGACCCTATCATGTCCACTCAAATGTCTGGTCCTCTGGATCCCAGATGGACTATGGACAATAGTGGTTTCCTCCAATCCAACAATAGTATATATGTCCCTGATTCTAATGACCTCCAACTTTGCGTCCTCCAAAACACACATGACCATCCCCTGTCTGGACACTTTGGCCAGAACTGGATGTTAGAACTCATCCAACACAAATATACCTGGCCTGGAATATGTGCCTATGTCAAAGACTATGTCAAATCATGCACCACCTGTGTCCAAGCCAAGGTTCTGAGACATAAGCCATACAGATTGCTCAAACAACTCCCTGTTTTGGAAAAGCCTTGGAACTCCATCTCCATAGATTTCATTGAGCAACTTCCAGACTCCTCTGGCTTCACAGCCATCCTTGTCATCATAGATTGTCTATCCAAGCAAGCAATATTCATTCCAACCCATGATACTATCACCTCTCTGGACCTCACTTGCTTGTTCCTACTTCATGTGTTCTCCAAGCACAGAGTCCCGTCCCATGTAATCTTGGACTGGGGAACAGAGTTCATATCTCACTTCTTCCAGTCCTTAGGAAAAGCATTAGATATGATCCTCCACTTCACATCCAGAAGGAGATGGACAAACTGAGTGTGCCAACCAAACCCTAGAACAATACCTCCAGATCTACTGTAACTATCAGCAGAATAACTGGTCAGAACTACTCCCCTTGGCTGAATTCACATACAACAATGCTCTGAGTGCTACCACTGGAGTCTTACCCTTCTTCACCAACAAGGGGTACCATCCAAACATATCCATCTACCCAGAACATGACCTTCCTCTGTCTGTGCACAGGAATATGTCATAGACCTCAATGAGCTTCATCAATTCCTCCAAGAAGAAATAACCCACACACAAGAACACTATCAAGGACCTGCAGATGAAAGGCAGATACCAGCCCCAGACTTTAAGGTTGGAGATCAAGTCTTCATCAAAGCAAAGTACTTCCATTCCACTTGTTCCTCCAAGAAGCTCTTGGAAAAGAACTTAGGTCCTTTTGACATTATATCCTGTCCTGAATCGCTGAAGGTTCAACAACTCTGCTAGGCTGCAGAGCAGAAGAAAGAAAGAGGGCTCTCACTCTGGGGTGAGAGGAAAGCCTACTAACTCTCTAAGTGTTGGTCAAAGTGTGCCAGCAATATGTTTGACCCTTAGGGGAAGCAAGGAAAGCAAAGATCCACTGGGTGACGCCTGGTCAACTCTGGTGGAGTGCAATGAGTGCACACACAGAAATATGGAGTGCATAGGTGTGCAAAGCATGGGAATAAGGCATAAGTCATGCATGAATGTGTAAAGAACTAGTGAATGGCATGAAGACATGAACTGAGGCTGCTGAGTGGACTGGTAATGATAATAGACTGCTACTGAGGACTAGGGCAATGACTCTGATAGATGCTAACTCATGGTGATATATTCTGACTGCTAGATGCTAAGTGACATGGTGGTGGTTGATGTATTAAAAACTTCCTAGGCAACAGGTAAGCTGTGCCTAGGCACACTCCCAGGGCTCAGAAGTGAATAGGGAGTGCTATTATGAACTAGGATAGTTCTAACAATGGACAACTTGATAAGAGTCAGGACCTCTGCTGAGAATCTACATAAGGCAATAAGCCAAATGTTCAGTGTAAGCTAAGACAGAGGGAGTGCCTCTGACTTAAAGTACAGTTCAGATGACTTAGGATTGGGAGTCCTAAGTGAAGGATATTCCAGGTAAAACCTAGTAAGATTAAAGTAAAGTATTATACAGTTTGGAGTCATGTATTTATAGGGAATAACTAGGAAGGTTTAGGGCAGGTGTGAGTAAGTGCAAATACAAGCATATGCCTAATACAGATGGAGCGATGAAGTCAGAGATACCAGAAAGGAAATGTACATGTAGACAGGACACATAAGTGGTGTCTAATGGCAGCAGCAGCACATGACATGATACAGTAAATGTAAGATGAGTCAGATAGAGACAATAGATGATGACAAGAGAAAGAAAAAGTACAGCAGGGCAGGGCATATCATAACAAGTGCTCAATGTATGTGTTAAGGTCACATGCTCAAGGGGGTCAGATCACAAGGGCTTGGCCTCAGCTCATACGCTGTGCCCCTTTCCTGAGTATGTGTCCTTAATTTCTGGGGGCTAGAATAGTCATCCAGAGTTTCCAGGATTTGACTAGGGCAGATAATGGATGTCCAGATGTTACTTGGACAAGCAGATAAGGCTAATCCGGATGAAGTCCAGACTAGAAACTAACAGGGGATAGACTACCCTAAGGTAGAGCCAGAGATGTAGTCTAGGATGCAATCCTAAGACTTGGATTGGAATGAGCAGGAACTAAGATGATATTTGAACTGAAGTATTTCCAAGAGTTACAGGAGGTCTATATACTGTAGGTATCATATAGGAATCAGTCAGCAGACACAAAGGCTATGTACAAAGCATATGCAAAGTCTATTAGTAAGTAGGATGGATCACAAATAATGCATATCAGAAATGAAATGTATGTAATGGTGGAGCAGGACCAGCAGCCTAAACCTGGAGCAAGGCAGACAAGCTGCAATGATGATGATAGATGCTAGCTACAAACATAGCAAAACCTAGTCTATCGCGCTGACTAAGCTGTGGAAAGGGCCAATAGGCCCTTTAGTGCATAGCTCCTGCCCTTGGGACCCCTAGTCCTAATGGATCAATAATCAAAAGGGAAACATAGTTAACCAGAGTCCAGAGACAGGGGAAGTCTAAATGGAGTTGGGTGCTGATATAGAGTTTGGATTCCAGAAGGAAGATAAAGATAGATCAGATCATTGGAGATCTGGATCTTGGATCCAGATGTCCAGAGAAGTGAATTTAGAGTTGAGGGTCTGGAATGGCATATGACAGTATGTAAGTGAGGTAAATGAAGGGTCCATGATGAAATAATATTATACACATGCTAAATATGGTCTGATAATGAGAATAAATGAGAAAGGACTCACTAGGGGACTGGTTGGACAATGGATGGATGCACTGGGATGCTGCATGACATAGTGCAACTAAGCACATGCATGTGAATACATCACGTAGTGTAGGAAAGTGTCACACCTCTGGCACATTTTGTGGGACAGTCATAGATAGTGAGTTATGCACTGTACAAGTTATCATGAGTCAAAATATGTGTGATATATGCCTGGAGGAATCTCATTCTCTATACCAGAATCCATTCCAGATCCCCTCTAGGAGGATGGACTGGAAGTCCCTCTGCTGCTGGATGAAGTCCTCCATGTTAGTATTCATCCACTCCATCACCAACCTACTCCCTTCTGCAGCTCCAATACTCTCCTGGAGAAGTCCATTGGTCCAGGCCAGTTCTGCTACTATGCTGTTAGCAGCAGCAACCCAGGCCTGGTCATCATACTCCACACTCCCCTCATCTGTTTTGATCACAGTCTGCAGATTGGAGATGTCCTCCACTTCTGGCTCCTCAGGAGTAGGGCTTTTCTGATGTCTTTTACCCTTGGATTTCAGAGATGGAGTTCCCACAGCATGCTACCTCTTCTGCTTCAGCTTCCTGGGCTTGTCCACACTTCCAGGACAGGAGGCCCTATCCCTCCTGCAGACATCACAAGAGTTGATCTATCCAGATGTCAGTACACTCAGTTCCAGACATCTGAGACAAGGAATGTCTCACTAACATGTTAGACTTGGCATCCTCCCAGGAGCACACCTTGTTCTTATTGACACAATGAGTGTAGGGTGCATCCTGAGCTCCAGACATGGAAGCAGACTGGGACTAGCATGTTCCTTAGTTCCAGTTCCAATAGAGGCATCATTACTCACCCTCCTGGCCACCTCAGCCCTCCACCTCTTCTCTTCCTGTGCTACCTGGAGCTCAGATTGCTCTATCTGTTTCCTATCCTCCTCACATTTCCACTCCACTTCCTAACACTTCCACTCTGCTTCCTGGTGCTTCCGCTTCTCTTCCTCTTCCTCTCTCTGAGCTGCAGCCTCTGCAAGTGCCATCTGGTGCTGAAGTTCCACAAGTGTTTCCCTAGCAGATTTCTGACCACTGGATTTGTTGCCAGACATGATATTTCAAAGCTAGTATGAGTGAGTGAAGTAGGGAAAGGAAGGAAGGCCCAGGACACTTTGGCATCTGTATATCTGTGGAAATCCAAACTCATAAACTCCACCCATCAGCTTCTCCATTGATTCTCACCCTCATATCGTCCAGTCCAGATTGTCAGATCTTGTGCCTCTAGGGATTGGCCCTAAAGGGGGGATACTGTCATATCCACATATCTGGATCTCAGATCCAATCCACATCTCATCTCCAATCCTATCCACATCTTATCCCTATCTAACATCCCATTATCCAATCTGTCCACTCATCCAGTCCAGTCCACAATTCATCCAAATCCACAACCAGCACTCATCTCCTTTCAGTAACCCCCTGACTCCAGTACTTCAGTTATCTGTATATCTGTCCTGCTCACTGATCCATTACCTATGCTTCATTTCCGTTTCATTATTTGTGATCCATTCCTACTTACCAATAGACTATCCATATGCTTTGTACATAGCCTCGAATCCTGCTGATTGATCATTCCATTAGATACCTATAGTATACAGTGACTTGCAAAACCATTACAATGTTTGGTACTTTTTCAGTGTACACAATATAGCGCCTATGCACATGGGAATCATGCTTAGTGTTGGTGGGGGTGTGTGAACTACAGACCCTTGGCTACAGACTGACACTTAGATCACATGATTTGGCCAAGGGGATGTGAAGATATGCCTATTTTAAGACAGAGATACCATTGTAACAGTTTTGCAGCTGTTAATATAGATGGTGGGATCTCAGTCAAATCAGAGGATGGTTACTGTTATTTGCTTATACAAATAGAAATATACATAAAAATATTATGTCTGAGTTTGAAACTGCTCCTGTGCTTCTTTATTTTTAATCATTACCACCATGGGATCTCTCTCTACTACTCAAAAGAATACCATTCTCTTTTAGCTTAATGCTGGTAATTCTATTCACTCTATTGCCTCCACAACTGGTGTCAGCACTACTACTATCTCCAAGCTTCATTAAAAAGAGTGTTCCTACTTGCAAAAGTTGACTGGTGGTCATTCAACCAAGCTTTCCTCAGTCAATATTTGTCATCCTATTTGTTTCATCTTCACTCAGCAGGCAGAAACTGCTATCCAAGTGCTCAAATCTTTTTCAGATATTGTCAATTAGCCCCCTAACCCAAGTACCACTTGCTGCTACCTGAAAAAGCTGGGATGAGGGTTGTAGTCAAGTCCAAACACTCTCTACTGTCTGCCAAATATTGCAAAGCGCACTTGGACTTTGCCTATACTCACAAAAATTGGATTTTGGAGGACTGGAAGTTGGTCATATGGTCTGATGAAACCAAAATTAATCACCTAGGGTCAGATGGTTGAAAATGGGCTTGGAAAAAGTCAGGAGAGAGACATAGTGACAGATTGGTGTAAGGAACTATCAAGTTTAATGGAAGTTCTGTGATGATATGGGGCTGTATGACCTGTGAAGAAGTTGGCTATGCTGCAAAGATTGATGGTGGAATGGGTGGAGATCTTTGCCTTCAAATTTTGAAGGATAAACTTCAGAATTTCCTGGAGTTTTATAATCTTAATGCTTCTGATGTCATCTTTCAGCAAGACAATGACCCTAAGCATACCTGCAAAAAGGTCAAGAAGTGACTAGATGGGCAGGAATTTAGGACTATGGTGTGGTCTGCACAATCTCCTGACCTTAACCCATTGGAATATCTCTGGGACCTTGTCAAAAGGAGACTTGCAGAGTATGAGCATTCCCCTAAGGAAATAGTAGCAATGGTTGGGAATAAAGATGCATGGGAGCAATTTCAAACTCAGATATAATATTTTTATGTATATTTCTATTTGTATAAGCAAATAACAGTAACCATCCTCTGATTTGACTGAGATCCCACCATCTATATTAACAGCTGCAAAACTGTTACAATGGTATCTCTGTCTTAAAATAGGCATATCTTCACATCCCCTTGGCCAAATCATGTGATCTAAGTGTCAGTCTGTAGCCAAGGGTCTGTAGTTCACACACCCCCACCAACACTAAGCATGATTCCCATGTGCATAGGCGCTATATTGTGTACACTGAAAAAGTACCAAACATTGTAATGGTTTTGCAAGTCACTGTATAACCTCCTGTAAATCTCTGTAGCACCTTAGTTCAAATATCATCTTAGTTCTGCTCATTCCTGTCCTCCAGACCTGAGTACCTCTACTCTCATCACCCTCTGAGACTTAGAATTGATTCCTATAGTCTATCTGTATCTGTCTCTGTCTATGACAGTCCACTACCATTAGTTTCTAGTCTGGACTCATCTAGGTTAGCCTTACGATACTTATCCTATATCTGGAAGTCATCTGGATCCACTATGCTACTCATCTGACCCTCCAGATATGTTAGTCTTGTCCTCCTGAAATAAGGGGCAATACTCAGGTAAGGGCACAGCACATGAGCTGAGGCTGAAGCCCTTAGAATCCATTTAGCCCTTGAGTACAACCTTAACACTATGAAGGACCATTGAGCAAGGATGTCCAGTCTAATGTGTCCCTCAAGCTTTTTGACAAATTTTTCCTAAACAACTTTGCAGACAAAGAACTGTATCATGCATTAGCAGTAGCTTTAGATAGCTAGCTATAGTAGAGATTAGTAGTAGGTCAATGTGATTGTCAATGCATCATGATCATTTCTTGCAGTGTGATTTAATCTCAAACATGATTAAGGTTATCTTGTGGGCTGCATCATGTCACTCCAAGATCACCCAAATCTCCACCAATCAGAGTACTATCTCTGGCCCAGAGTTGCAAAATGTTCCAAACAGTTTTTCATAACACAACAACTACACAACATTAAAACAAGAAAACAGTAGGAGTATATAGGATTTGATATGGACTTTAAGGCTATGTAAAAAAAATAAAGAAATTTGTCAAGGCTACATTGCCAGAGAGAAGCTAGTGCAAAACAGTGTTTGAGCACAGAGTTGCAAAATTTCTCACCTGCATAGAAGTCATCATGTCATACTATGTCATGCTGCAGTTTTAATTCTCCAATGAATGAAACCAGTGCATTTGACAAGGATTCCAAAGGCTTTTGTTCAGCATTGAAACTCATATTTCTAACATAAAAGTATGCTTATGTACTGTAAGGTATTAACTAGATAGGTGTAATATATCATGAGTGACATTTGAGAAAGCCTCTGACCCACTTCTCATGAGGCTTAGTTTTGCCATGACACAATACTATTATATAGCTGCCTTGCTTCAAATTGTGTGCTTGCTGAGTGGATGCTACATGAAGCTGAGTAATTTGATCCAGTCAACAAGCACATTTTCTGATTCTGGTAATTGGAGCTGTTGCTCAATATGAGCCTTGTGGTATGACTGACTCTTGCTAAGATACTGCCGCCAAAGGGTGTCATATGGGATTTTGTGCTCTGTTGCAACAGCACAAACATTAGGAGAAGGAAAAACATATAGAATAGTGCAGGCATGTTGAATCTTATCTTCAAGCTCTTGAGAAAACTTGGAGGGTTGGATTCTCTTTGGCATGTGACCAGCACTGCAAGACTGTTCACAGATATGGGTGAGTGCGCACACATGTGTTAGCTGAGTTGCTGAGCAATGCTTTGCAACTCTGAACACAAGCTCACCCCTCCTGTCACATTTTGCATCTCAATAGTACAACATTTATGGCTCTCAACATAACACAGTTTTCATGTCAGAAAAAATTAGAGTAGTGTAAGAAGGCAATGTAGAATCACTAGTAAAATTCCTGAATTTTTTGGTGCATGTAATGGCTCTCCTCTGACAGATTGGTGCAGAAAGTGCATGTTCCACACTGTATTTCACTGCCACAAGCACTTCCAGTTCGTTTTTCATAAAATATAAAATAAATACAGCAAGCTATATACTAATCATCCTCTAGAATCATTGTGCAAAGGAAATGAGTGGAAGATGAGTGTGCTATGTTGTGATTTGCAACTCTGGGCCAAAGATAGTAGTCCATCACACAGGTCGTAAGCATTCGTAAGTGTTCGTAACGCGCGTAAACTCAGCGTTCAATGTAGTAAGCCCGAAGACTACCGAGCACTTTCACGCGGAGTTTGAAATGGTAAGCGTCTGGTTTGCAATAGACGATCGCCGTACTGATCACGGTCCAAAACCCGTCCTCAAACACCGGTAATCCGATAAACGAGACATCCTCCAGACATCTCAAGTCGGGCCGAAACCGTTGTCAGGCCATGAGGATGGCCCGAGTTGGCCCAGCCCACAGCTTGAAGCCGGGCCATGCACATCACTAGCTCGGTGATGGCTGCAACATTAACTTGAAGCGAAGATGTTGAGCAGAGTCTGGGGTCTTTTCATTTTAAATGACGTGAGGGCGTCCGGCCTTTTTTCGCTCAGGGTTCAAAGTCGTTCCAAGGAATCGAGAAAGGTCCGAATGACAACAGGTCACCAGATACGCTAGTACCACTATAGCAAGCTCCGCTCCCTTTGACAGCGTTCTTCGAAATGGAAACGAATATCAGCATCCGGTATCAGCATCACAGGACTGGTGAGCCGCAGATATATATACTTCAAGTTGACCTAGACTTTAATGCATCCTCCTCCTTCCAATATCTGGCATTGGGCAGCAAGTATTATCTAACGATGCTCGATGATGGACTTGGACTTTACTTGGCAATATCAGCCTTGGTAGTAGCTGTGTTAAGCTACTGTCGAAAATATAGACTCAATCTTTCGCGTTCCCCGCTACCGCCTGGTCCTATCCCCCTTCCAGTACTGGGAAATGTTCTCAGTCTTGATTCCGCTCGACCCTGGCTGACCTTCAATGCCTGGAGATCCACATATGGTCGGCACGTTGTGACAGGGATCTGTCCATGACAACTCACTTTGTTCCTTAGGTGACATTATTTATGCTCGTCTCCTTGGCAAGCCCATCATCGTCGTTAATTCTGAGGAGGTCGCGAAAGACCTTTTTGAACGGCGTTCCAGCATATATTCAGATAGACCCCAGTCAATCGTTTACGAAGCGTGAGTTACATCTTGGAGTGTTGGTCCGCATCAATCACCAAAACTTTGTCAGCTTCGCTTCAGATTTTAACACGGGGTTCATGCCATATGGAAACAGGTACATAATGGGTTATTCTATGTTATGTTGATGAGTGTCTGATAAAAGGCAGGTGGCGCCTTCACCGACGAATCTTTCATCAGGCATTTCATCAAACTGCTGTACCCGCTTATCACGCTACGGTACTCCGCTCTGCCCACAAAATGATGTTCAGTCTTCTACGGGACCCTGAAAATTATCCAAACCATCTTCAGATGTCGGTTATGAGAATTTATTTGGTCTCGCGCAGGAGCTGATTTACACCAGGTTTATTGTGACATTCATGCTGTCTATAATATATGACTGTGAAGCGAAAGCTAAGGACGATCGTGTTGCTAACGCCATTACAAGGTATGGGAAACTCATAGTCGAAGGTTTCGCACCAGCTGCTATGACTCTAATGGAAACATTCCCTTTCCGTATGTTTGCACATGCAGTGATTGCATGTAAGTAACTCAATAATCCTTCTAGTTTTGCAGCTACCTAGCTGGTTTCCCGGTGCCACATTCAAGCGAGCATCACTCAAGTGTATCCAGGCGGGCCATGATGTGAAGGAGATACCCTTTCAATATGTCAAAGAGAGGATGGTGAAGCACCCCACTAGTGGAGGTGCATCCAACTAACGAAATACTGACAGTCTGCCAATGACATGGGGCCGTGCTTGGTGGCTGATGCTTTGAATAGGACCAGTGAAGAGGACGACGTCACTATAACTGCAATTAAGGAGGCTGCTTCCGTTGCATTCGTAGGTATGCAAGTTGATATTTTTTTTCCTCTCAGTACCCATTTTTGTCTTCAGCGGCGACCGATACGGCGAGTTTCTCCTGGTCTTCGTTTGCCAATCATAATCAGTTTGCCCTTGACTCAGACCACTAACACATTACTTGTGTTTCTTCTTGCTATGGTGCTCAACCCAGAGGTGCAAGCAAAAGCGCAGGCGGAGATCGATCGAGTCGTTGGCAAGGATAGACTCCCCAATCTCGACGATGGACCAGCGTTGCCTTACCTAGAAGCTATTTTACGTGAAACACTCAGGTGGTACCCAGTGGTTCCATTCGGTTTGTCCATAACACAAAACCACTTCTAAATATCCTCTGACAATGTTTGCAGGCATCCCACACGCAACAACAACCAGTGACATCTACAATGGCCATTTCATTCCTAAAGGTTTACATCACGTTAATCTAACGACGGTCGCTGACGATCTTTGCTAGGCGTTGTTGTATTTCCAAACGCATGGAAAGCCCACACTATCCTCATCCTTAATGTATCCAAATAACGAACCTTCCAGGGCAATGACGCACGATGCAACGAAATACCCCAGTCCTGACGAATTTAAACCGGAAAGATTTTTCCAAGACGACGGAACTCTTAACAGCGATACTATGCGTTTAGGCTTCGGCTGGGGTCGCCGAATTTGGTGAGCATCTATTCGCACTTCTTCGCCTGCCGTTGAAAGTGACTTGTCAGTGTGGGACGGCATCTCGTGGACGCGTCACTCTGGATCGCTATGGCGAATTTCCTGGCATTTTTCTCGGCCCACAAAGCTCTTGATGAACACGGCATGGAGATTCCGGTCGCTCCGAAGTTCACCACCGGTTTCACAGTGTTTGAAATTTTTCATTTCTCCCAGAGAGTAGTCTGCTGACTTCTTGTTATTTAGTCGTCCGGAGACATTTCCCTGTCGAATTCTCCCACGATTCCCCGACGTGTCTTTGAAGACACTGACGCGTTCGACTAACTTAGGAGGTCCGTTCTATCGACAACACCTGGTACTCTGAAATACTAACATACAGTGGCAGAGAAATTGTGATTGTGGCATGGTAGCGCAATAGCTTTCTGGTTTGCCTTCTTTGTCTTTGTAACATGAGATTGCGGCCACGTTATTTTGACCAAGTCTTATAATACCACGATGTCTGTTAAATTTGTTGAGTATAACTATAGCCCGTATGCACTCTGAACATGAACGACTGTCTTCCTCGTCTACATGTTGTAAGGATGGAGCGTTTGATCCTGCGGATCCAATTCGCGTTGCACCACAAAGCATTATGTAAGTTCACAGTAAGATTAATCGTTGTGTTGCTTCTAGATCAAAGTATTTGAGCACATTAGCGCATTACACCTTGCCTGTGATAGCCTTAATCTCCGTTTTCTGAGGAGAAACTCTGATCTCAGAACTGGCCTTCACGCACGTTGCATCTGCCCGATTCAGCTCCGCTAAATCTATGTTGCTTTAACTAGTTGCAGCAAGACTGGATGCTCCGGCAGTATTTGTACCTCTCTCGAACTGGAATCCTTCCAGGCTATGCACGAAATGGGCCTCAGTGAACAACAAGGCATTATATCAACATCCCGATTGACACTGAGCTTGCAACTCTATTTTACAAAAATCCTACAGTACTTATTAGTACTTCAGCAGCTTCAGCCAACCTCCTTGTTCCACTATGAATAGACTGACATCTGATCCGAAATTAGAACTCTGCCTGGACTTTACCTCCAACATTTATCAGGTTATCTGTGCTCGACTTCTTAATCAGAACAACAACAATGCTCAAGTTGTCGAAAATTTGCAGGCTGCGTGGCTAATCACCAACAACACCCATGAAGTCCAGTGGCAGCAGCAACTTCAGGAAGACCAAGCTGCCATCACAAAACAGCAGAGCCTCATCCACAAAGAGACTAAGTGTCAACTCCAAGCCTCGCTTCTCAAGGAGGATTGGAAGCAAAATCCTCTCAAATACATTCCCATTCCTGACCATCCAGTCCCATACAATATACATGACATCCTCATTTCTGATTTTGCCTTCAAAAGGGTCATTGAAGGCCAGTATGTGGAACTTTACTACTGGACTAATGAGCATCTCCAAGCAGATGAATGATTAAATTATTGCACTGCTGCCAATGAAGGGATGGGGCATCCTGCAAGCCCTGGGAGCTTTACTACAGTGGATGCCACTCATCACACTGGCATCATTCCTGACCATAGCCTCAATGTCACCCAATTCACTCAGGCTGTGCCTCACACACTAGCATTGTTCCAACAATGTGGTTGGGCAGCCCAGCATATCCAGATGCTTACAGCCTTCTGGCAAGTGTTAATGTGTCATGGTTACTGGAATTCCAATAACCCTCTTGAGGAGCATGCATTGTTCGCCTACCAAGATAAGCAACGGCAGGTGTGGCACAGAGCCATTCCCCTCACAGATGGGGCATGGGACATTTCCATTATAGATCACCAAGAGATTAGGATGACTCTTCATGAAATCTACCAGGAAGACTGCTGCCATTGTGATGATGAATGTGATGCTCAAGTTCACTTTAATCCTTGCTTCAATCATTTATCTGCTGACACATTTTTCTTGACTTTGTGACTGCCTTGCACACTCTGCATTTGCGTGGTGTGCTACTCCCCTTCTTCAATGTGTGGACCATGTCTGCAGCACCTTCAATCTTTGTACTCCAGAGATGAGTCAGATGATCATTCATCTACCCATCATATCCAGCACCCAGGGTATTCATTCAGGCATCATCACCAAAGGCACAGAGGTTGTCGATGCTTGGCCTCTCCTCCTACACATAGCAACTCAGCTTCCTGCCAGAACTAGTTGCGTCATTTCACTTTTAATCTTTTGGAGATCACAGCTTACAGTGACCCATTCTTTCTAAGGCACAAAGTTGTGTTTTAGTCTAAACCTCAGCCAGTTTTGCTTGGTCTCCCCTAGACAGGCCATAGATGAATGAAGATAGCTGCTCTTTCTATACTGTGGCCTCCAGCTCAAACTTGCATCGCTCTCGGTGTCAATTAGTCTGGATGTTGCGATAAAAGGTTCAGCATGTTTTCCATTACATGTTATCCGTAGGACATTCGTTAATGTGGATGTGTACGAGATGTGAAAATAAGAGTGATTGGATTAAGAAAGAAAGACGGGCGACAATCCCGACGATCCACCTCGATAGGGAAGTGTAAGAAGAAATTACAAAAACTCTCTGGCGGGGAGTCGAACCCCGCTCTCCCGCGGTCGTGTTTCCTACATGACAGGCGGGTGTACTATCCGATATACTACCAGAGACATGATGTGCGTCCCTCCCTTTACTATATGGTCAGGAATTGTCGTAAACCAGAATACCTTCAGACATGTACCCGACAAAGTGTCCACGGCGTGCTATGGCAGACTACTACCCCGGCTAGTATCAACCAGTTCAATAAGGAAATAATTTCCCGGCTGCGGAGGCTACTTAATTATTAATAATTGACCGCAGCGCAGGTACGCGTGCTGATTCCAGTTTTGCAAGTCATATGCAGATCACCAACCACAATCGCACATAAGAGCCAAATCGACGCATACCAACACTCAGTACTCAGTACTCAGTGCTCAGCTTTTACTAACTTCTTCACTGTGCAACCTCGCAGGCCATGACATTCTATCACCCGACTGCTCATTTCAGTATAAAGGGCAAAGTTCTCGTCGTTGTGCGTATACCGATATCCGATTCAAGATAGCTCGCTGAAGACAAACTCTCCAAGGCAGCCAGTTGTTTCTGTCGCGAACATTGCACAGCTCGTGGCTGATCTCCTGATCGCTTCACTTTCCTTGCATCGCGTAGGCATATTTGACCCTAGGAGCTTAGTTCCTGTCGTCGGAGCACGCGAAGACGATCTTCCTGGCGTCACAACACCACTCGAGCGTATGTCCTAGTGCATGTATTGCCAGAGTCTGGGCTAACAAATAGGCTAGTTTTTGGCCGTGATGATGTTAATGTCGCAGTCATACAGCAACGTTCTCCCGCATTAAAGGTAGTAAAGCCGTCACTCAGACGTGATTTTCGCTGTGCTTATCCTGCATCCCACCAGTCCTCTAAGCAAGATTTCATTGACTCGTTGTTGGAGTTCATCCGTACCTCAGGAGCTTCAGGTGTCCTGTTCATTGGCGGAGTAGATATGTCCAACAGGACTGATCTTCAGATGCTGTTGAGTTGCAATGATTCGATGTCTCAACTGTGAATTAATATTCTTCCAATGCTTCTAGGACGCCTACTTGTCATATCGTCCCACCTGGAATACCTGATCTGACTTCTGGTCCATTGGCCGCCCTCACAACCCTGCCAATACCCGTCTACACTTCACCTGTCTCCCAGTTCCTATATACCGATGCAGAAAGGACAGCCATACCTTTCATACCAGGCGGAGGATTATCTCGCCGAATGCTCTCCTCACTTTCTGACACATGGCAAATTCCGACTGTATGTCTGTTGCAATATGTCATGGAGGGGGACAACAGAGCGGACGCCCAGCTCATGGCAACTGTGGTATCCAAGGTGTTGCAAGTAGAGGTTTCTAACTGGAAGCAGCCCAGCAGTTGGGGTCATGGTCTTTTCGGTACTCCTCATGATCAAACATTGTACGGTTGACAAGTGTATTCTACAGTCTGGTGCAGATGTTGATAAAAACAATCAAGCAATGATCCAAAAACAAATCTACACGCGCTTTTTGGTTGTCTGCGCTGAACTTCATCAACGTTTTCCAGAAATGCCAGTACGGTTTCGGCCTTTTTTCTTCGCGGCTTGAGATAACGACATGTAAGCATACGGATCCACGCCGCCTTTCTTGACGTCACCACCAGCTTTCTGCAATAAAGCATCAGATCATGTGAACACAAACACAGCAGACTACCAACCTTTGCCTTGAACTCGTGACCCAGTTTTGGCTCCATGGGTCGTTTATTTTTCTTCGTAGCAGTGGCAGCACCATCAGCCATCTCAACATCTCCGTCTTCGTCCTCATTCTCGCGGCGTCTCTTCTTAGTATCTTTATTGAACTTGATGCGCCCGTTGGGACCGCGGGTAAAGCCATCCACTGAGGTCATACTCTCCCGATATGCACTGCCAGCAACATCTTTGGCAGCCTTCCGAGAGCTGACTTCGATGTCAGACTCCTCGTCCTCGTTGATAACAATCTTTCCAGTGTCAGTGTCAGTTTTGAAGTGACCTGCATCTTGACCCGGCTTGCGGCGTCGGTTGGTTTGGGCGTCTGTAAAGAGGTAAACGATATAGCTGCAAGCACATGATGAACACCTACTGGTCAATCGTGATGCAACCCCCTGCAAGAGATCCATCGGTTCGTCATCATCCACCCGCAGACGCACACCCTGTTCAACTCCCTTCCGTTTCAGTCCCGCCGCGGGTCGAGATACCTGCTCGTCTTCGTCGCTGTCGTCCAACTCGCTTTCACTGCCATACAAAACGTCCTCAAAGGCATCGCCTGTGGGAACATTTCCTTTAGTTGCCTGGATAAGACCATCAGAAATAGTAAATGATAGACGCTCAGGAAAACCAACCTCCTCTTGATCATCGTCCTCTCGAGCTCTCTTCCTTTTGGCTCTTTCCTTCCTTTTCTTGATGTTCACCAACACCTTCGCGGCCTGATCCTCACCTGCCGCTTGATACACGTCATTCCACCCAAACCTCCTGATCATCCGCTCGAAGATATGGCGGACCTTTGCCTTGAAGTGGTTCTTGTGATCGTGAGACCAGGCGAGGAGTGCAGGGACAAGTTCTTTTAGGTGTGGTCGTAGCAATTCAATAGGCAAAGTATGAATCGCAAGCTTGATGTACCCGAGCGTAGATTTGATGATCTCACGGTTGGCAGAGGAAAGGAAAACGAGAAGAGTCGTAAAGATCTCTGTCTGCATCTGGGCATCGATGGATTCTATCCAAATCGTTGGATAGGTTGCGGCCACAACATCAACTTACATACCTCTGAACTCAAATACGAGACGGGAGACAGCGGTTACAGTGGCACTGATCATGTGTGGTGAAGCTCCTGCTAAGCCTCCTGCAACCATGGTCATGTACTCGTTAATGCTCGCTTGTGCTGCAAAAATTATGTCAATAGCTGAGATTTGCAGTGCAACCACGGTTCACCTTCGGCGTCATCCTCATCCATTCCATCCACCATGCTCCTCTTCACTACACCACCCTGGCTCATCTTTTGACCCATAGCAACGATAAGTTCGAAAGCCGCCAATCGGGCTTTCTCTGATGGCTCCTTCGTACCCAAGACAGCTTCTGGGATGAGCGAAGGAATGATGTGCAAAGACTCGCTAGGTACCCGAAGTATCAGCAGAGAGAGCAAGATGAACCGATCTTTCTTTGCAGCAGGTGCAAGCCCAACAGAAAGCTCGTCCAGACGTTGGAAAGTCTGGAGTGCATCCTCTTCTACTTTGCCCTTCTCCAGAAGCTTCGCCAGAATCTTGTAACCACGCTTTTGTACGCCGTTGTCCTTGTGGCACAGCACCTCCTGTGCGAGGCACGTTGAGAACAAAGCGGCGATGTCTTGCTCGTCAAGGAAGGAAAGGAGAAGGATTAGAAGGTCTTGCGTCATTGCAGTGGTGTTCCCGTTGTCTGATTGTTGGAGGCTTTGACGGAAAAGGTCAACGACCTTGCGGTAGGCTTTTGCAATGTCTTGCTTCTCTGCGAGTTCAGCCCAAACACTGATGACGTCGCCCACCATGCCACGATTGTCCCTATCCACGCTACCGAAGACGTTGAAGAAGACAGCAAACCAGCTCTCTACTTGTGTCTTGAGGAAAGTAAGGTTCTTGGAAGCTTGTTCGGGAGTGATTGCATTATCGGATCTCGAGGACTCTCCCATGTCTATGTCCACCTGGGATGCGATAATCTTGTTGGACTCTATCAGAGCCTTCAGGCCCCTTAGTACAGGTGGCCGAAGATCAGGCTGGCCGTAAAGTAACTGAGAAAGGAGTTGCGAGAATGCCGGTGTGAGGGCCTAAAATGATACCCGTCAATATAAAAGTTGTCATACGAGCGCCGCACGTACTGTCTTGATGTCAGAAGGTGCATGGCAATAGCCCGCAAATCCAGTCCATATCTGAGCGACAAGCACATTCCACACTTTTGCTTCTGATTGCCTTCCTTCACTATCGGCCTTTTGCTGCAAATTGAACATCCGCTCGCTCATGGGCACGAAGTATGAGACAAAATGGCCAAGGAGCGACGGGTGAGGTTGGTTGAGCATAGGCAAAAGGAACGCGCGTGGTTCTTTGCCTGCTTGGCTAAAAATGAATATTCAGCTCCAGTCCTTTTCCCCGTTCCAAAATGACTCACCGATCCGAGGGCTCTAGATTCAGAGGAATAGCTGCAAGAAGCACAGCGGGACCCACCACTCGCATGGCCGTCGAGAGCACAGCATCAGCGGCTTCCTTGTGCTCAAAACCTTTTTGGACCCGCAGATCGGCGATTTTCGACACTAGAGGCATGAGTAAAGCCTCTGTAGCAGTAGTAGACTTCGTGGGGTCCATACGAAAGCCCAAATTTGAGACCAGAGCTGAAATAACCGAGAGCAGCTCCGGCATGGCAGATGCAAAGGCCAGGGAGTCGAGAGCTTTCGTCATCTGCGAGATTATACTCCGCAGGGGCGATTTGCCAGCTTCGCCGTCCGAAATGGAGTCTTTCACGATAGACGACGTGATACACCGCGTCAGTAAAGCCAGAGATTCCGCAACAGCTTTACGGGTTTGTGGGTGCTTCGTCTCGAAGTACGACCACACCGTTTTCCACACTTTATTGAGCTCAGCGACACAGGCCGATGCGTCCGCGACGTGATATGCAAACATTGCATCTCCTAGAACACGAATCCAAGATGGAGAGGTGGAATTATCGGCTTTTGCTGGCGGTGATTCCAGGACGGCATTTAGTACGGCCGGAATTTGTTCTATTGCACTGGCAGTGTCGGTCGTAGTAGATGCAGTAAAAAGATTGGAAAGAATCGAGTATGCAGCCTGCGAGAGGTATGGATTTCCTAATCGTGGAAGGGTCAAGAGCGTAGTGGTGATGGGTGGAATGGCCTTGCGAATATTTGTGTTAGCAGACGGTGATTCAGATATTATTTAACATACATCAAGGGGAAGATTTGGAAGTACTGGGCGCAAGAATGCAAGGAGATGGATAGCTGTTTCTGCAGCTGAGGTATCGGACCCTTTTCCAGATGATTTTGATTTCGGTAGGGCGCCAGAGCTTGCTTGCTGAAGCGCAATATGAGCCCACTCAGCCACCCGCTGAGCATAAGGATGCCGAATTAAAGGACTCGGTGGGAAGGAAAGGACGTCTTTTACAATGTCAGCTGCTTTCTTGCGCACTTTTGGTCGCGGATCCAAACATAATTGCAGTATAGACGCAAATGATTGGCGGACTGCAGAAACGTCCAGTTGCGATTTGTCAAGGGCTCTGAACACAGCATTATACAGAGTCAACTGCGACCTCAGTGGAGGGGCATGTGCCATCAAGGCAGGAAAAAGTGGTGCGGTCAGAGAGAGAAGTGTATTGAGATTGGTCTGGATAACTGGCGGGGGGACGAAGGGAGCCACTAGAGCAAGAAGATACAGTTCTGCAGGTAGTACGTCTCCATCTCCGAGTGAAGTCTCCTTCTTTTGAATGCTTCCATCGAGAGTTGTGATCAATGCAGCAAAATAAGCCGTAGGTGTTCTGTCCGTACGCTTTTCCTGAAACGTAGATTCTAAAGCCTGGAGCAGGTTTGCTGGTGCTTTCTGGTGGGCAAGATTTGAGGTAGTGTGAGGCCGTATTTTAGCCAATGCCTCCTCCATGACGATCACAGCCGTAGAATCAGATCACTGTAAATGACCGTCTTACTGACATGCGGCATTGATAAATTTTGATTATGTAATACTCAAGACTACTTTGGCTCGAAGTGTAATAGACCGTTTTCCGAGTCTTTCCTCCCATAACGCACGACAGTTCATGTACACGACCTTCACGACGAGACTCGTATAAATATGTCCAAGGGATCTATTACTCCCTGGTCCTATATCTTAGTTCGGTGAGGTCAGCGACGTGCCAAGGTCGACACAATTTGACTCGGAACGGCTGTGTTAGGTTGCTCTTTAAGTTTGTGCTGAAGATATTCTACGGGACCATTGTTGTTGAGAATGCTGATCTTATACCGAAGACCGGGCAACCATGGTCCGTCCCCAGTCAGGTTATCCTCCATCAGCTAAATGGTTTCGCGACTCAGCATTGTCTGCGCCAACCATCCCAACTCCCTGACGGATGCACTGTGAGAACATATTCATATCTGTCCCGGCCAGACGCCTTAACTCATAATCTGTATGCGTCAGTCTTTTGGTAACCTCTATGCCGCCCAGAGTAAGTAACGGCCTTGAGCCTGGCATCACCATTTGACTCATTACCGTGTAGACGCGTAATATGCTGCGGCTCACGGCAAAATCCACCCAATTCGGCCATCGGACATTTACCAGTTGGCTGATTGAATCCGCAGGCACCGTGCCCATTAAGCGGCGCAAAGATCATAATAACAACGAGGTGGATAACAGTCAAGCTATGAATAAGCTAATGGACGTAAGATGCGCCCATAGTATGTATAGGGTATCTAGAAGCTCAATTAAATTTAACAGGCACTCGAACTTGGAGATGCAGTTTGTTTATTTCCGGAGGGAGCAAGTCGCTATCATCCCACTATTGCCCCCCTTAAGACAGGAGGTTTGTCGACTGATTTGTACCTGCTAATGTCTTCTTCACCTATCTTTTAGTGGCTCGTCTTGTTTCGGATGTCCTGAGCCGTAATCGTGATGATCCAAACTTTTCCATATCCATTCTGACGTGCTCAATCACTTACATGTAACGAACTCTCTCATATTTCTACCTAGTCGCTGACTTCGTGAAATTTCAGGCATCGACAACATTTCAGATCAGATGTTCTGGTGACATTCAATCCCCCGATGACATTCACTCCCAAGGTGCGTGCATATATATATCTGTGTAAAGCACTTCCTTTAGTTTCCTGTGGTTCAGGGCAATGCAGAGCTCCTCGCTCCCGTACAGCAAGATGAAATTCGGGCTTTGACTGCACGAATGCAACAACAAATTAGTTCCCGGACGATTGACTCGCCATCTTGGGAATTCGTGAGATCCGCAAAAATGGCGACACGCATATATGCACCTCTTGGGACTCGTATGAGCCTAGGAGATTATGTGCGAATCACCAGAACATTTGTCGAGGCGTTCAAAGCTTCCGATGACACTCAAAAGAGCAAACGCACTTCTGAAGATCAGTCTATCGAATTCACCAGGGAGGACATTGAGATCAACCAACTGCGTCGTGACCTCAAGGTAACACATCTTTAACGGATGTACCAGTTTCTAAATCACTGTCTAAAGATTTATCAAGACCGGCTTGTTCACTGGGGTATCAAAGATGATCGCATTGCGCGTCCCCTCCCGTTGCGAACGATCACCATGCGGATGATTATTCGACTGACGTGGTTCATATGTCTCTTTACCATCTCTCTCCCGGGCCTGGTGCTTTGGACCCCCGTATTCATTACCACATTCATTGCCGTCCGGAATTTCAAGAGAACTGGGCCAATCTGGGACACCTTTGATGAAATTGCGCAATATAAGCTTGTGTATGGGCTTTTTTCAGGTCTATCCGTCTGGGCTGCTTGTATTATATTCACGCTTCCTTCCGCCGCAATCACAACATTTCTCGTCCCTGCTATGATGTGGATGACACTGAGGTGGACGGAAGATGCGGTTTCTGCCTTCCGTGCCTTTATGGCACTGGCGAGGCTGCTATGTGTGGGGAAGGAGACGCTGAACGAGATACGAATGACAAGGCGAGATCTGTATTCGCGATTGATGAACCTTGCTGTGGGGACTTTGGGATTACCGGATGATCCCGAGAAGTTTTTCGTCGAACGTGGGGGTAAGGAGAAGGGTCGCGTAAGAAGCACCTGGGACAGTGGAGCGAAGTACTTCTCTGTCAGAAGGAGGCGGAAGAGGGACTGGAATGAGACGTTGAGGCTATATGATCAGGTGGATTATCCCGAGGAGGACTGAAGAGGGGCTATACATATGAAATGGTATATCTGCACAACTGATGTTAGCTTGCATACATACTGCTCAGACACCTTTAATTTATGAATAAGTGGGAAGGCGACTTGAATTAACATATTTACAAAATCCGTGTATGCGGTAAGTGCAAAGGTATCCAAAATATGGTACAAGTAAAACTGAAAGCGAGCCTGTGCTTGTAGAGGAAGAAGGGAACTATGCATTTGTACCATAACCTTGAACAGACGAGTATGATCTCTGACGATAACCCTGAATGGGTGTGTATGATCTATTGCCAGCAGCCCACTTATGGCCGCGGTCCGCAGCCACACCGGTTACGATGACGCCAGCCCCAACGACAAAACCTGAAACCCAAGAAACAGCGTTTAAGACGTAGCCAACACCTTTGAAGAACATATTAGAGCCAACAAGATGAGAAGACACCACAAAACTGACCAGGCTTAGCATGCTCAAAGGCCGGAAAACGGTCCTTGCGATACAGCTCAGTGACGAGGATAAACGTCACGAGTTGGAACACAGCTGCGGAATGTGATGAAGCCTCGTGATGTCATGTACTTCATGAAGACTAACCGTGCAATATGACTAGCCCCGCTACAGCTCTCCAAACCCTTCTCCTCCTAGAGTGCGTGCTCACGCCAATGAGTAAAGCGGCCAGACCCATTGCTGCAAAACCAATGCCAAGCTCGGTGAAATATTGAGCGGAGGTCCACAGAGCACAGAACAGGCTGTTTTCGTCGTCACATTTGTCTTGTACGCGGAGCGGGAACTGGCGGCATTCGTAGTCGGTGTATTCTAGACGACCGTCTTTGTTGGGGCCAGGAAAGGTAATGGTTGCACGTTCGCATCGTTCCATTAACCCATAGCGAACGGTGACTTGAGCGTTTGGGATTTCATATTTAGCAATGAGCCTTCAAAGATAATATGTCAGGCGGGCATTTGGTGGTTAAAACGTTCTCTAGGCGAACCAGTCCGGGAGACGTGCAGATAAAATGTTCTGGAAACCCCTGGATGAGTGTTGTTCATGAAATGGGACTTGAACCACCTACGATGACAAGAATGATGAGGACAGCGGCAAAGGTCGCTGCATATGACGTTTTCCTCATTGTAGCAGAGGTTTTGAAGGAGATTGCGAGTGAGTGAAGAAATATTCCTGATGCGCTCCACAGGGTGGTTATGTCTTGTTATGCCTTTTATTGTTAATATTATGTAACGACCATTTCCGGAGTATGGAGCGATGCGATATCTTCAACCATTCGCGCAAATATCTCAAGGGTGGGCCTGAAGCTCCGACAAGAGAGACAGCCACGGAAGGAAGCGCGCACGTTATATCTTCGTTTCCTATGCAGCATCATGATGTTGTAGTAGCGAGCCAAGATACGGGGACATGTATTCATAGAATTGATTGGTGACGTCGATGGTCGTCTATCATAGTGTCCTCATGCTTCTTCAAGTTCGCACATTAACGCTACAACATGTTCCACCCTGACCACACCCTTGAGGTTTCGCTACATCAATCTTTGCTCGACGTATCGCGCTTGAATGCGGACTATCAACGGCCTGAGTCGCAGGGGCCCGAGCGCCCTGAGCGAGGCACGCGTTACTGACGATTAGTGTTATAGGCAAAAGTCTGCCATTCCGCCAACTGGTTGGGCAGAACCACCGGTAGATGCGGCAGAATGTCAAATGGGGATCAGGGTCAAGGAACTTCTAATAACCTTCCAAGCTCTTAAGCACCTTATACGGCCACACATAACCTTTCTCAATGCATTCGTAGATAGCAATTTGCTATTACGCCATATCTGCCGCCGGACCGCCTTAGATACAGAATATCAACGATGATCACGTAGATCCTGAAGTTGTATTACTCCATGAAATCGACGCGGCATTTGCGCTACCGGAGCAAGAAAAAAAACCCGTGGAAGACGTGTCAGTTGATGAATTTGAAGTTTTGGAAGGTGAAGATAGTGGATCAAGACTTTAGCAAGTCATCTGTCGATGGCGAGATCATGATAGTATCGATCACACCTCGCATGATGATGGATAGTGGGATATGGACGCCCTGGTGCTGGTGGTGATACTTACCCTAAATTATCATACATATAGTCTGTAACACCTTGCCAACTTGAGGTGGCAGAATCGCTACTGGTGCCGGTTATCCCGGCACAATTGCCCCCAAATAATTATTCTGTGTACGACTCTCTTTGGATTTCCTGCTTTAGTAGGTTCCGGACGGAGCTTCACAGTGAATACGTACCCCAGAGACCCCCGCTTGTCTTGTTGCTCCCGTCTTCTTGATACATCGATGGTGACAACTGGTTAACGTCCTTGTCGATTAGTGGTTAAATCATCGCATTGTGGCCACTCCAATCTGCGAAGCCGGAAGTTCGAATCCTCCCTGGGACAGATGTTGTTTTTGTTCTGCGTGCATTATGTACACCTCAGCTTCCCTGCGCTTAGAAAATACTGATATGAACAAGATATGAATAATTTCTCACCCCACACCATATGTGCCTGCAGATGTGCTATCGATGTTATCATAACATCGATGGCAGCTGGTTATCATCATAGTTGACGTGTGAGGCCGTTGCCATGATGCACTCAATGTCATCAGTGGTGCTGCGGAGTGTTGGATCTATCCTTGTTCGGCCCGGGTGATGAGGTGGTTAAAACGTTGATGTCGCGAGTCGAAAGCTTAACCCTTGCCTCAAGTAGCACTGGTTCCAACGAATCACGCACTAGATATTACTCGTTGTCTTAGGCTCATTGGCCGCTCACCTGAGAACGCTTGAATTCGTACACATTATCCACCGACACAGAAACCACATCAACACCGACTATCTAAGCGCATCGCGCACAATCAATTCGAGGGGGGCCTAATAGGAATGAACCTCCAGTATGACACCTCGCCTGCGCCATCCTGCGTGAGTTGGACCTAATTAAAAGGCAAAATAAGATATTATTCAACAGCCCGAAATGAAGTGTCGTACCTCTGCTCCATCATCACCATTAGGCAAGTACATCAACAAGCCCGAAGCAGTGTCCTGGATGCTGGGGGGAAGAGCCAGTTTACTTCCTAAAGATGCGTGATATATGCCATACTCACATCCACCTGCCAATATCGCGGTACGATACACCCCACCCATAGGGTATTGTAAACCACTTTCTCAGACTTTCGCAAAGTTAGTATTCAACTTCAAAACAAGGGGGAAGTGAAGACATCAGCACCGACGTATCTGGAGCCGGACTGGATAGTTATCTTGCTGTAGTCGCTTACGCTGGTGGCTTTGATTTCCTACTGCAAAGACCATGAGAATTGAACGGTATATCTGTTCAAGAACTTACCTCGATGCGTGGCTCAGCCGAATCTTCGTGACGACCGGCGACGATGATATCATGAAAACGAAGCCCTATCTTTTGCTTGGGATAGGCGACATTCTGGACGCGGTATGCTCCATCCCATGGAACTACAAAACTCATGATAGTGATTTGAAGTGAAAGGCTTTCGAGAACGATGAGGATGCACTCTGTGATGATAATCTAAGACCTTTTATACTGCACTTTTCCCGGGTTCTGGTGGACGTGCAGGCGAGTTAGCTGCCATCCATTCCTGAAGGGGTATCAGATGACCTGATAGCTTGTATGGAACAGTGCATACTTGCGAAAGTCAAGCGAATAGTACCCCAAGGATGAAGTGCTTCCGTTACACTTGCTTCTGGATGTGTAAGAACTTTTTGAAATTACCCTGGAATTACTTGAAAGCCCCAACTTCCAGTCAGTTGAGCCGACAGCTTGCATGGAACATTGGATAGTTGCGTAAATCACGCGAATAGCACGGTCCCGGAGCACCTGATTATCCGTCAATATCATCAGTGCTCGCTATTGAGAGCAACGAAAGGTGAGCGTGAAACTGTCCATTGGCAGCACGACCCACTGGATTCATTCGTCGTGAGGAACTTCATATCATGGTAACCGAAACCTGCCGATCAGCGGTTTCAGGAAACTACGAGTTTCGTGGGCCTGATTGTATCACCTGTCAACCAAATCGGAGGTAAGTGAACAATTGAATCAGTACAATGAATGTTGCTTTTCGGATATCCAATGGCTGCAAAGGTGCAACTTGAAATTATGACTACCAATATTTGACAGGAACATGTATGGAGAAGTAGGCACTATGTACGAGGTGGAACTGCAAGGTACAAGAAGAAGAAAAACCAGGATGCAGTGGAAATCACTGAAGAAATAATACAAAGGCGCCAGGTAGTGGGCAGAGGCAACAAAGATTGACGGGAAGAGACAATGAGTGCAAAGGGGATCTGACGCTGGATCTTGACGCGGACGTGCCGCTGGGTCGTGATGCGCTGTTCCGAAAACATCAAGTGGTGGCGACGGGATAGCTAGACTGCAGGTTGAAGGAGCGGATGCAGAATTGGTGTCAAAGGTCATATATCATAGGTAGGATGCAGAGAGATGGTGGTGTTCATGGGCACTAGGATTGGGAAAAAAGGCAGAGGTGTGTGCAAAGAGCTCGATGAGTAGGACAACGAAGACGTGACAATGAACCTTAGTAGGTTCGTACCTTTCTCAGATACAGTTTTCGGGGTCCAACCTTTACAGTCGTGGCTAATAATAGGGGAGGTGGTTCGCTGCACCTTTGCAGCCATTGGAAATCTGATTCGAGAAACAATGTTTGTTATATTGATTCAACTGTTACTTATCTCATTCGGTTGACAGGTGGTATGATCAGGTCCACGAGGCCCGTAGTAAGCAGCCGTAAGTCAGGTTTCTTCAATCTGTTCCCAGCTTCGTAAATCTGCTAACTGGCAGGGTTTGGCTACTATGATACTCAGTGCATACAAAGTTTCTTACGACGAATGAATCCAGCGGGTCGTGCTGCCAATGGACAGTTTTGCGCTCACCCGTCTTTGCTCTCATAGCGAGCATGAATGATGTTAGGGGTTTGAAGGCCGGTGCTATTCGCGCGATTTACGCAACGATCCAATGTTCCATGCAAGCTGTCGGCTCAACTGACTGGAAGTTGGAACTTTCAAGTAATTCCAGGGTAATTTCAAAAAGTTCTTACACATCCAGAAGCAAGTGTAATGGAAGCACATCATCCTGGGGTGCTATTTGCTTGACTTTCGCAAGTATGCACTGTTCCATGCAAGCTATCAGATCACCTGATACCCCTTCAGGAATGGATGGCAGCCAACTCGCCTGCACGTCGACCAGAACTCGGGCGAAGTTCCACGCATCGAGATAAGTTCTTGAACAGATATCTCGTTGCACTACCGTTCAGTTCTCATGGTGTTTGCAGTGGGAAATCAAAGCCACCAGCGTAGGCGACTACAGCAAGATAACTATCCAGTCCGACTCCGAATACATCGGTGCTGACGTTAGTTTCACTTCCCCTTCTCTTCAGCATCCAGAACCCTGTTTCAGGCTTGTTGATGAACTTGCCCAATGGTGATGATGAAACAGAGGTACGACACTTTATTTCACGCTGTTGAATAATCTCTGACTTTGTTTGTTTCTTAATTAAGTCAAACTCACGCAGGATGGCGTGGGCGAGGTGTCACACTGCAGGTTCATTTTTATCAGGCCCCCCTCAAATTGATTGGGTGCGATGCTCTGAGTGACCTAGCGTTGTTGTAGTTTCTGTGTTGGTGTAGGTTAACGTGTACGTCACGGTTAGTGGTAGAATCCAAGTGCTCTCAAGTGAGCGGACAATAAAAGGCAACGAGTAATATCTAGTGAGTGATTTGTTGGGACCACTGCTACTCGAGGCAAGGGTCAAGCTTTCAAGTACGTTCGACTCGCGATTGACTCGTGACATCAACGGTTTATCCACCTCAACACCCGGACCGAATAAGGATACATCCAAGCGCTTCACAGTACCACTGGCATGAGCACATCACAACAGCCTCACACGTCAATCATGATAATAACAAGCTACCATCGATGTCATCATCTGCAAGCATTGGATGTGGGGTGAAATAGCTAAAAATGTGATATATTACCTGTTGTACTCATCCACTTTCCAGATTTATATCCTGGCAGTTGCATATCCATAGACGTTAACCTGCAGGCATCGCCGATCGAGGACGTTTTGCGAAACGGGGGAGCAGCGCGATATCATAATGTCACATTTTGGTCCTGCTAAACAGAAGTAAACACGATGCGAAATCACTCGGTTTGTCCAAGTCATTATGCAAAGTGCTACAAGTAACATGTTTTCATGTCGACATACCAGAGCTCTCAGAGCATCCTTTCGACATGGCCCTTGTTTTGAGGCAGCGACCTAAACCGGATCCGACCACATAATATATTCAGACAACGCCACATCAAGTGCATCAGACCATCGGTACTCCTTGAACGACACGAGGATAAGTAAGAGCAATGAGCTGCAAAGCTGATCAGGTAAAGATGTGCTGCGACTTCGAAGCTCTCACCCTAAATAGGTCAGGTGCGCGTGCAGCTAATACTTGTGGATCTTCTCCGAGACCTACGAAGCTGAATTTCGTGAAAATCGGTCAGTATCCACATATACTGAGGTTTGCACATACATAGTAGACACACCAGCCTCGATGGCAGTTGACATTGTCATCGCTGCAGAATATTAATAATCATGCAGAATTATCGAGGCGAACAACAAGAAGCACGCACAGCATTGTAGTCCGATGAGGAATGCAAACAAGACAACTGGCGCTGTGTACTGTCCATCGACGTTATATGCAGGGTGCGTCACTGTGCAGTAAAAATGGTACCGATTCCTCAAGCACATTAATTCAATACGCACAGCGCAGGTAGAGATACCCGAAGAGTGAGCATAGAAGCCCAATGGCATACGCTCCCCACATCAAAGCTGCCAAACATCATCAGAAGACGTCGGCATCCCCAACTGGTGACTCACTCATGCCAACCAATGAATCATTGACAAGCGCATCAATCCCTAAAATATTGGGCATCGTGAGAATGCTTTAGGGAAAAAAAAACAGCGACGGAACGTACCACGATCCACGAACATGGTCCAAGTGTCTTTTGCTGCTTTGATGTAAGGCTTTCCATAGAGCGCTAATAACATCAAGTTACCGGTAAGTACAACCGAACCAAATGAGGTAACTCACCAATTTCGATGTAGGCATATCTATTGAAGTACCTTACCAGTCCTTCGATGCATCCAACGAAGAACTCTGCGCAGCAAGCAAGACACGCCTCTACGACTGATCAGAGGCTACTATTTAACGTTAAAGTAAGGAAAATTCAGACTGATACTCACAACTCCCTTGCGCATTTGCATTGTCTTTCGCAGCGTTCAGGATAAGGCGGACAACTTCTAGAATAGTGACAATTAGGGATCCAAATGCTATTGACCCAAGAGAGAGCGTCGAAGCACGTCCGAAAGCGCTGAGGGTTGGATGCTTCGGCTGAAACCATCGTATAAACATAACTAAGGAGGCATAAAGCAGAACACTACCATCTGTCCTTGTTCTCGAGGCCCGAAGTAATACCAACCTGCGATGTGCATATAAGATAACGGAATCAACCGAGTCATCCAATTATGCTCACTTCCGTACGCTCCACCAGCAAGAGTGGCTAAGGCGACGTTACCAATGACTTGAGATGTCCAGAGGTACGAGAATACTGCATAGAATATTAGGCCTGCCACAGTGCTCCCAGAACAAGATGTTCCGTTGCCACAACCTGTGTGGTCGTTCAAAGTTAATTAAATTGACTAGTAATGCAAATTTACTTGGATTTCCAGGTGTCCATTTCGTATATCTATAAATGGGTTAGAGAAGCCGAAAGTTGCGCAGCAAACTGAAACACTTACATCGCAATCAGTGTATAAGAAAACCACCTACAATTAATAATATTTGAAAAGACTTCTTTGAACGTGGCAACGGCAAGCTTACACACTTAGAGCAGCTTGCGAGATCAAGGCGATGAAGGCAACAACGTAGACACTCTTGTGATGTTTGGAGACATCCATTACTACTTGCAGGAGAAGGGACGCTAGTGGAATGCGGGACCTAAGGCCCAAATAGGCAATGATCGAGAACAAGGCAATGATAGTGAATATGATGGCACCAGCTGCAGCTTCGTCGTCAAAAAGAGGTGGTCGATGTTCGTATTACTCACAATAGTAACCAGTAGTCCAATAATAAATGCAAATGGCACTAGAATGACGATCAGCATAACACTTTATCTGAGGCGTTAGAGCGAGCTTACATGTTAAGTATTATAGACAGCACGAGAGTCATGTGCATCAAGGCCCGTGTAAAGATGCGTGCGAGTATCAGGTAGGCCATAGACAGGACAAGAGCTACTGCAGTGACAAATAGCAGAAGATAGGCAGTGTGCCTAACGCAGTCAACATCAATTCAATATACCGATAAATGTCTACAAACAACACACCGATTGAGGGTCACCTCCGAGCTAACCTGAGAGCCATTGCCTACACCACCTCCGAGCCCATTATTCGACACGTATCCTGAGAGGGCAATTATTGAAAGCGCGACAAACCCTGCAAACTACCGCGGAGTTAGAAGGAGTTCACCAAGAAATATATAACGTAGACTGACCTGCAGAATGAAAAGGATCAGAAAGAAAATGTCGTTGACCCGTTTCTTCGGCTGAAACCGACCGTTCTCGAAAGGAGTTTTCTGGTTTGCAGATGATTGTGGGTCTGGGTACTGCGGTTGAACGACTGGTTGCACATATGGCTGAGAGTGTCCAGGCGTCGGCTCCCCACCAAGAGCGTAGAATGGCGGATTCCCCTGTCTATGTTGCACTCCCCACTGATCCTTGTTCCAAGCAGCCATTTTCTGAGACAATGAGAAAGCGAATAAGTTGCGAGAGGTAACTTCTCGTACATGCAGACCCCTCGAGGCAAAGGAGGAACCTAATTTGGAAACAGACTGCGTCGATCGCCATCTCCAAGTTTGGCATCCGGATCGAAACTATTCTTGAAAGGCAAGTGAGGTACGCCAGACGGCAATTGTCTGGTACACAAGATGCGTTAGTTGGATCGTGGGGAAAGTTAGGAACATCATACGCAGGACTATGCAACAACCTGACAGCCCTCTCGTAGTTAATTAGAGCGTATGAGAGAAACGAGGCTCGGATGTCACCGATCACTCACCACAGATGATAAAAAAAGCTAAAACCAACCAAGTCTGTCGAAGACATCCCCCTTCCCACATGCACGAAGCACGCTCCAGTAGGGTAATTGAGCAAAGGCACATACCCAGTGGGGTAATGGAAGCTACTCACTTCTGCACGGAGGTACTTGACTGTTTAAGACTCGGGCCCCAGGAGAAGCTATTGCTAGTGGACTTCTGCTTCAACATCGACAAAATAAGCATGCGTCGATGCCTCTCCACAATACTGCCAACGAGATTCGAACTGAATCGGTCACTAACGTGATTTCCCCTGAGTCGACTGATGACGCAATGCAACAGATTCTATGCACCATAATCACGGAAATTCCATGCTCTCTGGTTAACACCCAGCAGGTATTGGAGCGAAACAAAATTTGGGATGCGGCCCCGGGTGCGTCACAAAAGAAGTCATGAGAAGTTTCTTGATCTCGGTGCATTATTTCCTTCTCAGCAGTAGTACAGAATGCATAAATATAGCATTAGACTCATCCATATCTCAATGAGACCAGGAAGTGACACCAATTTGGTCACGAGTTACAAATCTTAGCACATACCACTGGACTGGTCAATGACGATGCTAGGGGGATAGACGTTGTGATGGTTATGCACTAGCGGAATAATGAAAAATGTGCAGGGCCAGCGTGCGTCGCGTCTGCTGCAGGGTCACGATGTGTGAATGAAAGACATGCGAAGTGGAGTCTGGACATACTTGGATCACTACAGGGCAAATTTCCTGCGCGTATAAATGGTACGACACGTTGTTCGACTCGTGGCCGGTAACATGTTCTATCAAATATGTAAAACCAAGGTAAGTAAAAATGAGGGCAAATTCTTGGCGCATCGTTCTCCATCGTCGTCGGGTACTACGACTATCGATGGATAACGGCTTAGATCGAAAAATTACAAAAAAAGTGCAAAGTTTAGACAGACAATTTTCGGTACCGCTAGACTGTCAAGGAGACCATTAGGAAAAACCATTAGGAAAGGCTTCAAGCTGTGTGGATGATATGATCGTATATTAAGATTAGCACCGAATTTAGTTTTGTTGTGAAACTGTGGCACTGATTTACGTACCAAAATTCCGACTCCGGTGTTTTGATTGCGGGCGCTGTTCTTCTTCCTAAACTCTCAACGTTTCTCAACGTGATCATCGTTGGCGACGTTCTCTATCTCTAAAAACGACGGCGAGCTCATTATTATAAACGTCCAACTCACTAATTGAACTCACCTTTTACAGGTACATTTCAATTCAACTGCGGGGACGTCATTGTCCCTTTGCAACGGTGTCTGCCATTAATCACACCCACCTTACTCGTAATCTTCATCCCAGCGTGCATAAGCTCGCAAACTCATCAAGACCATCCACCATCTTGCTAATGAGCCTATCTTTCGGCGGGCTTGGCTTGATCTCCCTATGGACCCCCTTGTATTTCTGGGATGACTCCGCTCGTGTTCGTAGTGAATTCAGGTCATTCGTCTTTGTTCTTGTATTTGTCGCTGTAGTGCTCATACTTGGTGAGCAATGTGGTCCAAGCTCTTTCATTGCGCATATTGACCATTTTATTTCTGCTTGTCTCTCACTCTTGCATACTATCATTGTTCACGGCATTCGATTGTCCATCCTTATTGAACCCACAAATCTCCAGCGTATCTCACGAATCCCTCAGAGACATCATTCCGTGCTTATCTAACTGAACAATCCTTCCGCCAACACCTCAGCCATCTTGATGATACCACAGACGAATCTTCTGATACTGATGCTCAATACTCTTCACGTCCCGTGGACCGCAATACACTGACTGACCGTACGCCTCTTCCGTTTCACTTTGCAAACCGTGCTTCGGTATCTCTACGCACTCCCAAGCACATCTTCCATAGTGTTGGCATTTGTACAATCGCCACCACCCGCGGAGCTGCTGGGGCTCATGGACGCAGTTCAAGCACAACTAGTCCACATGGTAATGGGAATTTGTCGGGTGTTGATCACGATGGATCGGTAGTTTCAGATTCTTGGTTTATTGGAGCGTTTGGTCACTGGTGGCGAGGCGGCCTTGTTGATTCGTGGTATCACGATGCCATGATCGGATCGAAGGATGCTGAAGGCTGGAGCTCTGGTATACTTGGATTTAAGGCCCTCGACAAGTTTAACGAATTCAACAGTATGTTTTTTTCGATCTCATATTGGTTCTTCCATTTTAATGTAGAAAGAAGGTCGACCATTTGCAAAGTCGGTTCCCTGTCCCAGGCTTCCGTCACGTGGCACACCACCTAGGTTGCGTAATCGTGAACGTTTCGCCCCGCGCCTTGGATTAATTCCTCGCCGTAACTCGACCCCTCCGCCACTTCCCAAGTCAGCTTCGCTCCCCCTGCACACAGATCACCGAACGCACGAGCACAACCTTCCAGTATCTCAACCGGTTTCCGACCAGACCTGTATTAGCGTTTACGTACCGCCTGTTGCTCAAACCATCTCATGCGGCCCTTCGAGATCTCTATCCATCGATGACTCGCCGATGATTGCGGAAGTTTTGAGGCAAATCACTGCCCAGCAAGCTTTCGTGGCAGAACTAGACACCCAAATTTGCGAGGTCCAAACAGCGGCTACTGCGTCCCATGATGTCCTAGAGGCTGAATTGGCCGAGCTGCGCATACGCAAGCGCGATGAAGATCAACGCAAAGCCGAAGGGAAATCTCGTGCCAAAGTGCTTGAGGATGCACGACGCTCTGCTGAAACAGGGAGAAGAGATGCCGAGAAGAAGCTGAAGGCCGCCCGTAGTGTGAAGGAAGGCGCTGTGAGGCGCATCGAAGAACTGGAGAACGAAATTGGCAGGTTAAGAGATCAAATCGAGACAGACCGAGCGACTTTGCTTGAAGAAGCTGAGATCGAGGACGCTAGACTAGTACAGGAACTGGAGCAGGAGCTCGAGGCGAAGAAGAAAGAGGTTCGGGTTACTGAGGACGTCGTCGCCGCACTCAGCACACGCGCAAAGGAGCTCGAGGCTAAAATTACAGAGGCTCGCGAGCGACTTGGAGCCGCTAGGGAGCGGACGGAGATTCTGAAACATGAACCACTGTTCGTCCCTATGCAGGTTTTGAGCAGCGGACATACCTCCACGCAAGAGCAATACGGTCACAACAGTGGTCACGGCAATCCAAATGATTATGACATGGGTCAAGCAGATGCACCATCCTGGTCTTCAACTTTCAGTCCCTTTGATGAACCGTTAGACATACATTCTTCACCAGGGTCTTCGGAACGCGCACAGAGCGGTCTTGATTCAGGAGAATTTTCACGCTCTCCGAGACCTCCACGACTTTCATTGGGATCACTATCAAATTTCAGCCCCAATGCAAGCGAAACGGGTGCTGTTTCGCGTCGCTCCAAGGGGTACGCCATCTTTGATGAGGACATCGCTTCCCTCGCACAACCATCACAATCTGGTCAAACTGCTCACGGTCATTTCTCCCCCCATACAAATTCGACATTCTCTCCCTTTGATGTTCAAATACCGTCTTCAGCATTTATCCCAAGTAGCCTCATCAGCGTGCTAGACTCCCCTCTGGTGACTGGCGCGGCATTGGAAGAGCCGGAAGTACGCTCAGTGCATCACCGGTGTCGCTCACTGGACCTTCGCCCACACAGGAAATGAGCGTTGAGTATGATCCTTTCGAAGTTCGCCACCACACTCAGGCCATGTATGACAAAATGAGCATGCCTCACCGCACGAACTCTGATCCCTCCGCCGCACGCGCGCTGGACAACGCGCTTGTCAACGACACCGCTACCATAGGGTTGGATTCTGGACCACGCAGGTGGTTCTCAGCGTCTGCCAAGGATAAGCAACGCAAGGGCCTCAATCCTGATGCCAAAGTTTTCAGGCTTCCACGACGACATGCTCCGGCTCCGTCTGAACGCACCAGTGCCCCTCCTACAGCTTGCTATGATGCACTTAACCCGAATGGGCTCATGACCAGCAATTCCTCGACTCCATCTGCCCTCCTCCGCGCCTTTGCTCCTTCTCGAGCGGAACGTGAAGCACTTCAGCGCGCGCTTGGTGGTTCGACTAATACGAGCCTCGAGCGTCTGCCAAGCCTCAGCGACGTCGGAAGTATCCCATCTTCTCCGGTGCATACTAATGCTGAGGCCCGGCCGGTGCCAGCGTTTGGGGGGAAGGGGGCTGTTTTACCTGCGTGGCTACAATCGCTGCCGTTGATCCGGAAGCCCAACTTTAGCCCATGGGAGGACGAAGAACCTGACTCTGTGAGTACAGGCGGAGAGGCCAAGAGGAAGTAGACCATGTGTAGCAAGCGGGGCTGGCGAAAATTTGTACAAACCATGGTGGTGAGTCGTCCTGGGATGGCGGGGTAGGTGTTCGTGGTAGAGCAAAAGGGGTGGGTGGAGTAAGTGTATCTGCTTGTCAAGTACCTGTTCGTCTGATATATATATATATCGCAATGCACGAATCTGTTGAACCGTTTCACTTTGGCAAGTAGCCACAGCCAGTCAGGGCGATCAGGAGTGGCAACCTCTCAGTCTCGAGTCTCCACAACCAAAGGTCCTATTTCTGGGGTTGACTTATACGTGGGCGCAATTGCTATCTTGAAATCCGACACGTCGGCTACTTGGTACTAGTAGACGTCTCCTAGGCAGGGGGAAGGCAGTTGTACAAATGTGGAGCGATTGATATACGGTCAACATTTTCGGAATCGCGCGTAGGCCCATAGAGAGGTGCAAGCATCAATTCTAAACCCCACATATCTTAGGAGGTAAATTATGTAGATATAGCTAAGCTACCTATCGATGATGGATATAACTTGACACATGAACACTATGACCTTGGCCGTGACTCTCGTCCTCCAGAATCAATGAACTCCTGCAAGCTATTCGAAACAGTATATCCACACTGTTTCAGCTCGTCCAATGCTAGCGTGTACCGCGAGTCACCAGCAGCGACGCAAGTACGAATGATGGCATCGTAAATGCTCCGTGGCGGTACGAACTTCTGCGCTTTCATTTCCTCGAGATAGAAGAACGCGTCTTCATATGTGGCCTGTGTCAGGCAGAGGATGATGATCCGCTCGTAGGTCGTTGCATCTGGCTTGATGCCCAACTCTTTCAGTTCCAAGAGCAGTCTATCTCCGAGTTCACGGTGACTGGCAACGATACAGCCAGAAAGGAGGGAGTTGAAGGTGTCAATGTCAGGGACGCATTTGTAATCGGGAAAGGCCTTGTAGGCGCCCACGGCACGCTGCAGATCTGAAAGTGATATGGCAGCGCGGATGATGGCATTGATGGCGGTCCTGTCGATCGTCTTCCCTTCACTTCGCAGCTTGTCAAGCAGTTCCCAAGCGCCGTCCACCTTGTCAATATCCTGCTTCAGGAAGTCGTATATCGGCCGGGCTGTTATCGCAGTAGGGAAGATGTTACTACTTCGCATCAAGTCGAGGGTACCGAAGGCATCTTTTAGCTTTCCGGCCTTACACAGTGCTTCCAGGAGGGGCGCAAAGTGGTGCTCTTGCCAGTCAGCACCCAGAATTCTGAGCACACGAATGACATCTGTTGCTAGGTCAGAGAGTCCGTGACGTCCAGCAGTATGGAGAACATCGAGGCAGAGGCCTTCGTCTGGAGTGACATTAAGGTCGCCTACAACCTTTTCCCAGCATCGTTGAACACCTTCAGCCTTCCAATCTAATGTCAGGTGGAAACAATACAGAACAGAAATACCACACACGTAAAGAATTTCAGCAGATGATGCTAGACATCTCATCCATGTTTCCATGCTTAATCTCCGGACGGAGGTTGCTTCGAAATTCTCTGCCAGGTCGACTGCGAGTCGGGGAAAGCTGAGTTCTGCCGCCAATCTTATCACATCTTGGGCGATCGTGAGCTCAAGGACGAGTCCCCGGGTCCCCATTTCATAAACACATTGCAGTGCGAATTCAAGATTTCTTTTCTCCGCCGTTGTGTAGCGTTGGATCATCAACTGGAAAGTTTGTTCGTTCGGAGGGATATTTTCTGCATCCATCTTATCGAGGATATCCCACATGGCTGTTGACTGCATTCGACGTGATGCCTGTGTTCAATAGTGAAACGATAAGGTAAGGTACAGTCGCCAAAGAGATATGGACGCACATGTATGAGGTGATGGAAAGTGTTTCGGTCGGGTGCAATCCCCATAGAACTCATATCTTCAACAACAGCCCAAGCCTCTAGCGTCTGACAATCTTCCGCAAGACATGCCAGCAAGTTATTGTAGACGATGATGTCTGGTTTTACGCCCTCCTTCTTCATTTCTCCGCACATTCTAAGAGCATCTACGGTTTTCTTAGAATTGGCGATCCCTGTAGACCTGAACTGGTAGCGTGCTATGGCACTACCACGCGCAGTTCCCTGAAAAGTTTGGTCGGGAACGAAGGACCATGGTTTATTCCGAATTGTAGACGAGCTCGAACGTGTAGCAGACTTTGCTGCAACCTGTTGGGTGCTCTGACATCCTGCATGGGGTTTCAAAACCGCGTCTGCCAACGAGTGGTAAATTTGACTCACGAGAAAAGGTCACGGGTAGTACTCCAGTGCACTCGGACTGGGATGACCACAAAGCAGCCTTCCTGGAGACTCTTTTAAGAGAGTTTCGCGATGTGGAAGCCAGCATCTTGGACTTTGGCCAGTCCGCTTCCACAAAAATCTAGACAGTCAATGAGCCAAACACAGTTCAATAACCTTCCACTGCGACACAGCCACCGCCTAAGCAAGTTGTTCTAAACCGCGACCGGGTGCCTGGTCAACACCTTCTCTTTCCATTTCTTGTATATCATCTAAAGCTTGGATTATCATGGTGCGTGTAGTCTACTGCTACAACTACCTTGCGATGACTCAATCCGGAAAAGTTTTACTCGGAAGCTATTTTATCGCGCCGTGGGCCACTGGCCAAAGTATGGCTAGCCGCGCATATGGAGAGAAAACTCTCCAAAACACAGACACTACAGACGGATATCGAGCAGGCGGCGGGTGCGTCATTATATGATTCGTTTCTGACGCGTTAAATGACACTTCACACTCATCCCAGATGCTATCATGGGACAGGAGGTTGAAGTCATGGCACTACGTTTAAGCGGACAGTTATTGCTCGGTGTTGTTCGAATCTACAGTCGTAAAGCGAAATATCTATTGGATGATTGTAACGAAGCACTTCTCAAAATCAAGATGGTAATGTCTCGTCCTTTTGGTACCACATAAATGTTGACCTCGTTCCAGGCATTCCGCCCAGGTGTTGTTGATATGACGGAAGATCAACTGGCTGTCAACCGCAATGCCATTACACTTCAAAGCGGCAATCTTGACCTGGACGTTTTGCTTCCAGATATCAATTGGTGAGATCCTCATGCGTTCTCTCGTCTCTTATCCCCCTGGCTTATGCGCTGGGCTAGGGATATTGATTTTGAGGATCGTATTGCTGAACCTCAAGGTCATCATGTTGCACGGCAGGCAGATATCACCCTTCAAACTGCTGACGACCTGCAATTTGACCTTGACGATCCTGGCTATGGTTTTGATCTTGGTCCATCAGATGGCATCGGTTCACAGGACTTTGGGGAGCTTGATCTTGGACTCGACTTTGGAGACGGACCGGTCAGTGTTATCGACGGGGGCGTAGAAGTTGGTCGTGATGCCCCGACTCCACGAAGTGCCAGAGAGTCGTTAGATTCTAGAATGATGGGAAAAGGTGGAGAGGGTGAAGATTTCTTCTCGAACAGAAGTAGAGAACCTTCCGAACATCCGTTTGGCGCCGACATGGATGTGGACATGGGTTTTGGTCCAGACATGGGAGGTATGGACATTGACTTGGGTATCGATTTCGGGGACCGCCCCTTGAGCGATCGTGAAAAGACTCCCGAACAAACTAGGTCTCCTTCTCGAATGTGTACGCCGTGCCTTGATATTTTCCGGTTGACTTTTTTGACGTTCAGCAAACAGCCTCTCCGCTCACCGAGCCTCCGCCAACACCGCCGCCTGACCTTCTCCTCACACCAAAGGCAGCTGCACAAGAATTAGCTGACTGATACAGCCGCTGCAAAGGCCAAGCGCAAGCCCAAAGAAAAGAAGCAAATCATTGATTCTGTTACTGAACTCACCGATGGCCCCGGAGCTAGAGCTGGTCGTGGTCTAGGCGCGCCCGTTATCAAGGATGTTAGTAATATCCTTGCAGAACATCCATCTCTCCCTCGTTCCGCGATTGTGATGAGGCTCATGGAGATCCGCGAGGATCCCCTTGCCTACTTCCTTCCCACCAAGGTTACGCCAGAAGGCACTTTCTTCCTCGCAGGCCCCCCTGGACTAGCACCTGAACTATCCGACTTGTTCATGCGTCCTCTACAGACCGGCCTCCCATCGAAAAAGAGGGGTGCATCCCCTGACAAGGCAGGGAGAAAAAAGCCTAGGGTTGAGGGGAGCATACATGAGGATGAGCTGGTCGAACAAGCTCGGCGGGATGCCAGTATCGCTCCGAGCATCGCACTTGCTAGTGAAGCTCTTGGTGGTCGTGCCAGTATGGCTCCTGACGGTGGCTTCGACTTTGGCGACATGACAGGCGGTTTGGACGAATTTCAGATGGACGTTGGTGGCGAATTCCCGGTGGCACATGACGAATTGGGATTGGAACAAGACAAAGGTGCCGCAACGGAACAAAGTCGATCGTCCACGCCAGCCGTCGATGGTGAAGAAGGTGAAGAGACCTATGCTGATCTGACGTGCCCTATCGCCTCTTTCGATGTGCGGCCCTCGCCCACTCAGGCTCAGGAGGCTGCTGGTGATGGCGAAGGCACAGGATACAGCAAAAATACAGTAAAAGCGCTCGGCATCATTCGCAAGGAGCTGAAACCCGAAGATCGCGAGGATGATGAGGAGCGAGTCATGAGCTTCCGTAGGATGACGGAGAAAGCTTCTCGGCGTGCTGCATCTGCATTCTTCTTTGAGCTTCTTGTCCTCGGAACTCGAGACTGCGTAAAGTTATCGCAGAGCGCCGCCTTTGAGAATATCGAAGTCCGCGCTAAGGACAAATTATGGGAGCGTCAGCGGCACGGATCTATCGCTCCATCTATTGCATCTGCTACAGTATTCTAAGTGTATTTATCTTGTTTCTTTTGATTTTCAGATCTTGTTTCACAACTATCTACGATGTGTTACTAGGATTTTTCATCAGTTTATTCTATCTCGTGAGCTCGTTACACCAAGCTTTCGATGTTTTGTTCTCTGTAGCTTTCATAATTTATACTGTATCTTCCTATACATCCTAGATTTGTTTGCCTCGATCTGTATGTTTCCCTTACCTACCAAGAAATCGGGAATACAGTCGTAAACAATTCAGTCGTAAATGAATTCACAAATAGTGTGCACCTTTCGATTTTGCTATTCAGACCCTACCTCCATCAATACGTACGAACGCCAAACCGCCTCGCGTTTGGTGAACGCACGGTCACCGTCATGTCAAGCAAGGCGGCTTAAAAATCATACGGCACTGAGAAACGCTTCCTCCACACACCCCCTTCTAATTGCAATCATGATTGGCAACTCTTGGTGGACTGACGTGGTACGCCGAGGGGAAGAGCCAAAACTTTGCCCTCCTCGCGTGACCGTCTGCATATCGGGCGAATCTATCCCTCAAGAGGATTCCATCGAGTGGACGTCCGCCTCCAGCAAAATCTTTAATGTAAATAATGCCACTGCAGGCACCACATACATTGGTTGCTGCGTTGGAAAGCATTCATCAGTGGTGTAGACGAGAAGAAGAAATTTGCTAAAGTGCTTGTAATACTAAGATCGCTGCCGCTTCTGACGATGAGCTTGGACTCGTTATCGGTTCTTTCCCGAGCCGTCCTATCAAAGTGATCAGCAAGCGAAGTAAGAAGAGACAGAGTGCAAAAAATCTTGAGCGTGTGTGGATTCACTGTGGCTCATGATCATTTTTCACCGTGATCCTCCAGTATGTATAAACCATGGTTCGGCGATTTCACTCTTCCATCGTCTGCGGTTTCAGACCGTCTCGACGAAATATCTCTGCGTTTCCGGTTCAGGTTCCTTTTTCAAGGGTTTCGATGGTGCGCATTTGATGGGGATCGATACCCGTGCACGATTCAACACTCCATCATTCATTGCACGTACTGCTAGCTGTGGTCAATTCTCTACCCACACTTGTATTTTTGCCTTTGCTGACGTTTTCATCTTAGTTCCCGTTCCAGTCGAAGCCTGTCACTTCATTCCCGGGTGGTGAAATATTTTCCTCCTGACAGTGCTGCGGAGGCACCAAAGTCTAACTGCGCACAATTGCGTGGCGTCTTGTCGAAACCTAATCCCCACATATCAAAAATCTTGACTCTATACGAAGAAAACTTCAACAAGGTTGATCCAGTACACATCTTTTTCGGACCAGACCCCTCGCCGTATGCCGATGTGTGGTGCGCCAAGGTGTTGGGCTGCCCACCTCCAGAAAACCAGGTTGCGAAACGCCGTTCAATTATCATGATACGACCAGATGGTGTTGTGTCCGTCATGATCTTCTTGGTCGATACGGCAAAGACCGTGAAACTGCTTTGTTCTTTAGGCTTATTACAGTTGTCATCTCAATTTCTCCTTATCAGATCTGAGCACCGGGTTCGCCATATTCTCGAGTTTTGCACGTGGCGGCCCAAAAACACCATCTCACACCTATTTCTTACTTGGACTTCCCAAGATCTACCAGAAGATCAGTCCCAACCGAAAAGAATGAGCTTTGTATTTTCATTTGGAAGAAGGATGGGAGGTCTAGCATATGTCACTCCTGCCAATGGGGTATCGCCAAAAAGTATAGGGCGGTGGGAGACAAATTATGATTTACATGTATGTATTAACCCCCACACATCAATCACAGGTGCGCCCTCGATTACTGGACCAATTTAAACTGTTAAGGAGTCTGCTGTTAGCCGAAAACCTGTCACTGCCGCATACTTGACAAGATTAGAAAACTGGCTCGCATATATCATATTATATGCCAATATTTTGACTGCAGCCGCTCTCTTCCAAAACGTCAAGGACCTTGGTCTCGCCTACAAACACTCAAAGAGCGTTACAGCCAAACACGAATGACAGGTCTGAGCATGTAGCCCTGTTTTGGGGTATTCGCGTTGTCATTAATGTATTCTGTTGCCCATGCTGTCTCCAGTGAGGAAGTGGCTTTGACGGCATCAAAGAGATCTCCGACATAGCCAATTCCCTGAGTGCACCTTCGTGAAGCTTGCAAGCTTCCTCGTAAATTGCTGCAGGCACCGGGCAGAGATATCAGCAGATCTAGAGGTCAACGCAAAACTCAAGACACCATGCAGGAGTGGCCCGCCGAGGCATGCATAACGAAAAGAAGGGGCTCGGCGAGCACTGAATGACAACTTGACAGGCTTAAGGTGTCAAATGATTGTAACCGAATTCAGTGCTGTAGCCGACGGTAGAGATATCAGACTGTAAATGACCAGCGAGCTGGAGAACCCCGGGTCTCAGATTGAACTCTTTGCTTCGGTGGTGTTCGTGCGTCTTACGCCCCACAGTCTGCACCGTGTCATGGTTATCATCTGCTCAGGTTAATTTTTGGAGTCGAGTTGTCTATCAGTCGACGTTGGCCACCACTTATGTTTCATGTTGGTCTCGACTAACGGAATGCATTTGGTGATGCCGTTATTCCTCCGAAGGTCTGAATACTAATTCATGTTCGGCCATGTGCCATTCGCATCAGGGCCAGGTCAGTTTTTCAATCCTGACTCCCGCTCCTTTTACATCCTTTCCGCTCCCTATAAGTCAGAACAACCAGATCCTGTCCTTTCTTTATCAACGATGTATACTAGATGTGTCATACTCGTATTCGTTTCCTTGGTGGTGGCGGTCAACGCCCAGTCACTGCTCCCATCATTCACCTACAGTTTGATTGTCTCACATGTTGGTTATGACTTTCTAGGTAATTTTTCTTGGGAGACAGCGGACGATCTGACGCATGGCCGTGTCAACTATGTTGACCAAGCTACTGCTCTCAAGGATAATCTGACTTTCGGTGCGTGTTTCTTTTCGCGCAAATTCATTTGCTCAAATTTTCTCAGTTTCGGACTGCAAGTTTGTCATGCGCGCTGACGATACGAAAAAAGTTGCAAAATCTGCCCGCGGGCGAGACAGCATACGCATACATTCGCTGAATGCCTACGATGACGCTTTGTTCGTCCTCGACATATCTCACATGCCCGAGGGTTGTGCAACGTGGCCTGCGTGGTGGACATTGAGTGAGAAAGGGCCCTGGCCTTACGGTGGCGAAATCGATATCATCGAAGGCGTCAACCTCGATCAACGAAATCTTGCCTCGCTCCACACCACACCGAATTGCACTATGCCAAAGGTTCGGTTACAGACAGGGTTCGCTATTCTGCAACCGTCATACATATCATTCGCTCAAGTTGGTTCGTAGGTCAACAGAGTCCACTTCGTGCGACACATCCGTAAACTACAATCAGGGTTGCGGTGTCTCTTTCTCTGAGCAAGATTCTTACGGAGCAGGCTTCAACGCAGTGGGCGGTGGCTTTTATATCATGGAAAAAAGCAGCACCAAGGGCATCTCAGTCTGGTTTATCGCCCGCGACAGCTTGCTGCTTCTCGGTGGCGAGCCCCCTTGGACGTGGTGCTTCTATCGATACCCGATGCGTACTTCCCAACAAATATAAACTGCGACTACTCCAAACACTTCAATGCACATAGAATTGTTTTTGATCTGACATTCTGTGTGAGTGTCCCTTTTATGTTCTGTGGCGTCGTTATGACTTATCCATAAATCTTGCAGGGCGACTGGGCAGGGTCTGAGGCAGTGTGGAATGCGTCCACATGTGCAGCAAAAGCCTCTACCTGTGATAGCTGTAAGCCCCCCTTGTAGTGTTTATCGCTCGCAATCCTGATACATAATTGTTGCAGTTGTTGACAGCAATCCCGATGAGTTCGCCGAAGCCTATTGGGAAATCAACTCCCTCAAGATATATACACCTCATGGTTTTTTGCGTTAGTTTGACGCCCGCATTCGTTTTTGTCATACATCTTCCTTATACCATACTATACAGCTAATAACGTAGTAAGTCTGGACGATTGTTTCAGCATTATAGAAGCCTGTCATTTAGCCCTTGTATTGTTTAAGTTACCCGTTAGACATTACCCTGGAGCTTGAATACAGGTTGTCGATATGCCTCGGAATATTTGGTACGTCATACGTGGTTGACAATTGCTTGCATAGCATTGACTAGCCTGCAGGCCCAGGGGCCGTATCCGGGGCCCAGGATAATTTTATGGGTGGCTCCTTGCTATGTGTCAGCCGCATCCTAGTACTGTACTTATGACATGGCTCTAGCTGTTCTATACTTTCTACTACCAGCCGACCACCAAGATGCGGTTCTTCAAATCGTTCCGGCTGCTGCATCGTCGTACGAAGTCTGAGGGCGACGTGTCCCACATGGTTTCCTCTCCATCATCGTCGATTGGGTCGTCTTGTTCAATGGGATTCCGACAGATGCAATATGTCAGGCCTACATCGTCTAGCCTAATCAATGGTTCAGCGGCCCCGGTATTCGTCTCCCTCGAGGCTTCCCTACCTTCATTCGATCCCGCTCAGCTTTATCAACCCCGGCCAACTCGTCCCCTAGACATGCACACTGATGGCTGCATTCACCAGCCTGAAAGTGATACTTTCCGCCTCCGTCAGGCCAATTCCGAACTCGCAGCCGACCTTGCCGATGTCACCAACGATCTTTCGCGGACCCGCAACGAGCTTTATACAGAGATGACCAAACTTGCCCGCTTCCAGCATCAGCTTGCGCGTGGTATGGACCACATCCAGAAGCTTGAATCAAGATTTCAGCGCCTCGCTGGCCTTCTCGTCGATATTGGCATTCCGTACTTCACCGTTCAGCGGATCTCTGATGCACTGGATTCTGATCTCGGCACCGCAGATCATCTCTTGGTCAATGCTATAGGTGACGCTGTTCACGACCCAGAAGCGCTACTCTCGAGGTTGAAGCCCGCGGTCATTGGTCATCCTGTCCTAGAACAGTATCAATCTGCGCTGCACATGACTCTTAGCGTGCGGCGCAAAGTCCGTGCGCAAAAGAAGGTCTCCAAGTTTTGGAAACGCCTAGCTCAGGAAGATGACCGCTATACAGACACCGTCACCCCGTCTTCGTCGAACATGTCCTCTGTCCACGAGCCTCTCACTCCCGCCCGTCAACACGCTGTCGACTCGCTCATTGCTCGTAGACGAGAGGCAAATGCAGGCGCTGCTAGATATTTATATGGTGGGGCTTCTGTGCAAGGTGGTTTGGTTATACCTGTTTCTGCCTCTGACGTTGGATCTGCGGCGAGCTCTGCGTCGGGATCGACCGTTCAGTTGCAACATACTCCGCCTTCGAGAGCACGTTTTTCGATATCTGAGCTACGTCGGCGCTCGACCCCCGTGGTTTTGGGTGACATTGATCTTAACGTTTCCCAATCTTCGGATGGACCTCCAGAAACGGAGTCTGAACCAGAGGATCCAGAACAAGATGGATCTGACGACCAGAATGCACGCCCTATGGTAACTCTCAGCCAGGACCTCATTCAGGTATGTCAAATAAAAACATTCTACAGTCAAAAGATAGTGATGATGGCACCAATAGAATTTGAACCGCGTCGCCCTTGGACGTGGACACCGCCGTAACTCCTCGGCCGTGTCGAGGTCAAGTGTTCCATCCCGCCTCTCCGATTCCACACCCGCCTTCCCTTCTCGTAGCGCTTCGTTAGGCATACCCACATCTACTTGTAGCCTTGGCTCCGACGCGCCGTTCGACAATTCCGCATTCCATAGTCTGCTTTATGGTATCGGTAGCACCCCGACGGACTCAGACAGGCGTCAATGTTCCAATACGCTTGCAAGCGCCAGGAGGAACTCACGCTTCCTCGAGCATATCAACGAGTACTCGACCGGATCCCTTGCTATCTTTGACTCTGCGGATTCTTTGGGATTGATGAACTCGACTGGCTCACTTGCCGTACTCGACACTACGGCTTCCACCACTACGAGGTCTCCTGGACTCTTCGGCACTAGTGAGGAAAGCAAGGACTCATTGTTCATGTCTACCCAGACGCCCACAACAGGACCTACCACGCCGAGCAAGACACCACCTACGGGAAGCAGTACACCTTCATCCAGTGGGAGCAAGCTGCCCGTATGGAGACACCTGCATAGTCCTGATGCTAGTCCTGACGCCTTCAAAGTTTCCCTACGCAACCCTGGGGGAATCATAAGGCGGTTGTCGCCGAGCCCTGAAAGCTTCGTACGAAAGCTTCGGAACTTGGGTTCTCGTGATGGGAGCGAGAATGCAAGTCCTGAGAAGCCGTCTGGGATTCCTATTATGCAGCGTAGGATGACGATCAGGGGGCGAGTGAGGAAGTGAGTGGATGTGTCAGTAGTAGATTTCGGATTTCGATCGACTGCTACTATTTTTTCTTCTCCTTGTTTGTTGTAAATACTCGAAGGCCATGTCATTTTTCCTTTCTTCGATACACTTGCAAGTAGTTGATGGTCTGGAATTATTTTTGAGTTATGTGCTTCTGAGGAAGGTCGAGGGAGGCGCGGCTCTGAGTCGGCGGCATCTGCCGCACCTTCTGTTCACTGAGTTACGCGGGCTTGAGGTTTGCTTTTTAACCAGGCACATGCGTAGCTCGCATTACTCTTTCTCGTACTCTCATTAAGCCCACGAGACGATGTCGAAGCTTCAAAGGGCTGCACTCATCAGGTTTCCGGATATTGCTTTTCATGATAAAAAAAGGCCTCGCCAGTCCACACCAGGATTCATACCTATGTGCCCTATATGGAGTCCCGGCACCCAACACTCAGTTGCATGGTCAAGAAGCTCTCCGTTCATCGTTCTTCGGTCATACGGGTTACTTTTTCTGCTTTGTATCGCTTCAGGAAGTTTACATGCGCCATAGCTAGCTATGATGCTCACTGCGACACTAATGTGGGCGGGAACCATGCCTGGAGAATATCTACATCTGTTTTTACACGCCGACGCTCTCGGCTGTAATCAGAGCTCGACAGACGATGAAGACACATGTAGTCCCGTCTTTTGTGGTGATCGGACAAGGTCAACAAGCTGGAGGGCAAATGAAATTGCTCAATGGTACCGACAACGAACTCGATCTTGTTTGTGGACCTATTCTATCGAAGGACAACGCTATTATTCTGTTTGGCAATGAAGCCGCATAATTATGTGCCCTCGAAGCTTTGCGGCACAGAGCAACCTTACAGTTCACGTTTCGCCATAGGAGACAAACCCCTCGCGCTACTTAACATCATGGAGAACTACACTCTGCACGCCGAGTTTCACACTCCTATCGGCGATAAGGAGATGCTCGACGAGATCATTCACTTCACAGCTGGTCTCCAGTTTTTTTAGGTTTCAAGAGCGTCATTGGCACGCTGTGGGTGGTCAACGACACTGAAACAACACCTTGTGGAAGCTTTCTACGAGCAGATGTTCGAGAATTTGGGGGAAGGTCGTGTTACGGACTGTACGATGGCAGCCCGGGCACTTAAACATGTAACATGCACCGTGAAAAAGAAAGTGCTGCTCGGGCAGATGATTATTTTTATTCACATTGGTGTGTAGAATCAAGCTGCGCCTGCTTAGGAATGCAAGTTGATCTCCCTTCGTTAACGTATGCTTAATGTAAATTAGTCTTGTGCTCTGATTTTTAAGAGGCCGTACTATCATATTTTTTTGCATGCAGCGTGCCAGGACATGTGATATATAGTAAGTAATTGACTACTACTACCGAACGTAAGTAGCCACTTATAGAAGGAACGATTGCTTTCCTTCTGCTCAGTCAATACAAGTATCTTAGGGGAGATAAAGAAAGCTGCAGTCATGCATATGCTAACGTCCATCAGGACATCGAATGGGAAGATCGAGATCATTGATCAATTGCTCTTGCCACATACGACAAAATACGTAGAGATCACCTCTATCGAACAGGCTTATGATGCTATCAAAGACATGAAGGTCAGAAAAAAAACATATATCCACTTCACGGTTTCTGATGAATAATAGATTCGTGGTGCTCCGGCCATTGCATCATTGGCATCACTAGCTTTTGCTGCTTACATTCAAACCGGTCTCGACAGTGCTCAGCCACCAGCCTTCCTCCTGTCACCCGAATCACTTTCCGCCCATGTGATCCATAAACTCGACTATCTCTCTGGCGCACGTCCGACAGCTGTTAATTTAGGTACAGCAATTCGCCGCCTGAAAGCGGTCCTTCAGTCTTCTACAGATGCTGGAAAATCCGTTGGACTGATCGCAGCAGATCTGATTAGCGAAGGGAAACTTATAGCCGATGAAGATTTCGATCGTAATAAAAGAATGTCAGAGCACGGCGGTGAATGGCTTGCAGAACTTGACAGGGGATATGGAGGCAGTGGTCAAGAACTTAATATCCTCACCGTGTGCAACACGGGCTCCCTTGCGACATCGGTATAGCATCTCTTGGTTAATCTATCCATTTTTGACAGCGATAAATGTGTCACAGGGCTACGGTACAGCACTCGGGCTGATTACCTATCTCCACGAGCAAAAGAAGCTAGGTAAAGCATACTATACCCAAACCGCTCCATACCACCAAGGGTCCCGGTGAGCCGCCGATCAGTCATTGCATCGCCAACAGCTTTCGCTAAGGCCTCGCACCTCACAGCCTTACGGCACTAGAGCTCAAGACAATGCAGATCCCCTCAGTGATGATTTGTGATACAATGGTTGGTTCTCTATTTCAGCATCATAAGATCCATGCCGTCGGTAAGAACCATTTGAGGTCAACATTTCTTCCGATCGCCTGATCCTTTCCTAGCGGTTGGTGCCGATCGGATAGCGAGGAACGGAGACACCGCGAACAAAGTACGTCATACTTGTTAGCCAAACTCAGAGTTGTCAGAGGTTATTATTACCCTTGTAGATCGGGACTTATAACGCGGCCGTACTTGCGGCACGGCATAAGATTCCATTCATTGTTGTTGCCCCGATTAGCACTGTCGATCTCGATACCCCAGACGGCTCAAGCATTCCGATCGAGCACCGCAAGCCGCTCGAAGCTTGCCTCGTGCGCGGGGCTGTTTATCCCTTTGATGTCGATGCCGAAGGAAAGGTCAGGCAGGAGACTGTCATGATTACCCCGAGTGGCCTCGAGGGGATATACAATCCAAGCTTTGATGTCACCCCAGCTGAATTAATTACCGCGATTGTCACAGAGAAGGGCGTCGCAACTAGGAAAGAGGGCGAGACTAGTTTCGATCTAAGTGGGGTCGTATGATCTTACGAGATATCAACTAGAAGTAGCATGTACATGTACTCACACAACGGTTCAGAAATTCAGCTTAAACAGCCAGTGTTTATTGTTTCCGAAATACTCTCAAGATCAGTGTTGCAGTCTGTATCTCAATGTGAGCATCCAGAAAGCACGGCTGACCGTAAATTTCTCCCGTGAAACTTGTGTGAAACAGACTTAAGAAATGGGCAGTGCCGTAAACTCGTGTCCGACAGCGCCTGTTGGTTGACAAAATTTATTTTTCTCTGTATCACAAGCCAATCCAGTTCATGACGTATCACTGACTTGTCCCGCCGGGTGATGATTTCAACCTTTCGCCTGATGCCTGAACATCGTGGATCAGACTGGGATCGTCTGCCACCCATGGCACACCCTTTAAAAACCTGTAATACCGTAAATGTTCCTTAATTTGCTACAGAAATCGGATGACCAGCTCTGAGCTAGCTAATTCGACTAGGTATATTCCAATCGAATTAGGTGTTCGATACAGATGCCGGAGTTTAGTAACGACTGCGGCGCTTGATAACGATGTGTATAGGCCAAGGCATGGTGATGCAGAAGTCGACAAAGAGACTCAGGGGACGTGAGTGCGGCCACGCACAAGTTCGATGTCAGTTTACATACCAAGACAATGATGACCAGCCGAACATGATTAATCATGGCCATGACAGTAGAAATGGTCGTACACCAAATAAGGCAAGTGCTGTAATTAGAGAATCACATGTAAAAGGGGGTTTGCTGGTAGTCCATGCTTGTCCCACCCCTCCTTACTCGCAACTCATCATGATTGACTATCTTCTAGGCAGACCAAGTCCATCTTGGAAACGCACTCAGGTAGCTACAACCATAACCTCGCGCATTCCTTTGCTTATCAGTGAATACAAGGTCTTTCTCGTCATCATCTTCTGGATTTGGCGGTTGGTTTACGGTAGCCCCAATGCTCCACGGTTTCTGTGGCTCAGAAGAGCCAATAGGCATTTGCGTGAGTGGGGTGTATGCATGTTCATAGCCTCCAATTTCATATTGCCTTTAGAACGTTTCTCGCCCTGGCAGATCATCGTTAGTACACTTACTGCGGTGTATGCAGCTCGAAATTTGGACAAGATTACCGGTTTTGGAGGTAAGTTTAGAGAACGCTATCAGAAATTGATTAGTCTCATTTAAGCTTGAAATCTCGCAGCGCCGGAACCTCTGGCTCGTTTAGTGAGTCCCTGCCCTTTGTTGGTGTTTGACAGTGTCATAACCATTGGAATGCAGTACTCGCCCTCATACTATCGTGCTACATGGATTGCGATTGGCCTTGATGCTGGATTTGCTACTGCTATCTCCATACGCCCTAAATGGCTTAAAGACTTTTGCTCTATCTTATTCTCCATCTATTATATCATCTACGCCAACGAAGCTGATGAAAAGGTACTTCTTGTGCATGCAACTGATATCAATACTATTCACAGAACACGCATGTCCGTAGATCCGTAGGTACAGAGCTGTTCCGACCGTCGAGATGCTCAGAACTACTTGGGAGAAGACTACTAACCCATATGTAAGACATCCTCGCACTGCTTTGACGCTTGTAGTATTAAAACATTTCTAGCTCCGTTTAATTGCGCGGACGCCGCAAATGTCTCTATGCAAGAAATTTCTACTGCCGAGGCCTCCCACGTCGACATACGACCGTCCTTTAAAGGTGCATGTGTACTTTGCACCACCTGCTCCTCAGCTTCAGCAAGCCACGGATCTCATACTTGATTTCCCTGGTGGTGGGTTTGTCGCAATGACGCCGGAACATCACGATGAGCGACTGCGCTCCTGGGCGCTACGCACAGGCAAGCCAGTACTCTCCGTTGACTACGGCAAGGCACCAGAATGTAATATCAACACAATGTGCCTGTCTTCATCTTACTAACTAACGTACTAGATCCATACCCCTTCGCGATTGATGAATGCTTTGATGTCTATCGGGCTATTGCTATGTCTACTGGACGATGTATTGGCATGTCTGGTAAGAAACTTAACATTATATTGACAGGAGACTCTGCGTACGTCAACTCATTTGTAGTTGCATGCCGCTCATTCACGGTGTTTTAGCGGTGCAACACTTGTAGTGGGCGTGGTGATCAAGATTTTACATCACAATGCCGCGCTCCCTGCTACCACAGCTCCTCTTCCCGCACCTGTCGCGCTTGTGCTGAGCTATGCAGCTCTAGACTTCAATTTTACCTCGTGGATGTCCCCTGAGAACCTCCAGGTCCTGCGCTCGGAGCAATCCTCGGGTAATCTTCCGGGCATACATGAGTTAGCATCGCAGAAAGACCACTTGCAACATGTCAGCCCGCTGAGCATGGTGGGGGACCGCAAACACGGGTCCGGACGACGAAAATTACATAGACGCAGGAGCTGGAAAGATGCGCTATTGGATTTTACAGGGGTAGACGCTGACGCCGTTAGGTCGAAGCAGGTACCAAGTCGGCACCACTCCACCTTGGGGATGAAGAAAAAGAGCTCCGTGGTATCGTTTGGAACGCGCGCTAGGAAAGAGAGCGCGCGAACGAATCCAATGCGACACGACGATAGTGGTTTTTGGGCGGGTTCTGAAAGCGACGAGGACGAACCTGTGAGAGAGGAGGACCGGCCACTTGAGATCGTGTACGATATGTGTACCCTGAATGTGTCGGCAGCAGCGATGGTGCACACTTGCATCAGACGCTCGAGAAGCAGCAGGAACAACTCTCTGCAGCTGTGGCGGAGGCTGACAATAAAGCGACGTCTACCAAAGGCGAAGACAAGAAACGCGAACTGATTGGCACCCGATTGACAATGACTAGCCGCACGGGGTATTTCCAGGACAGAATCATACCTCCCAGCATGGTACGTACTTTGATCAGTCTTCAATCCCATTCGGTATTTATTAAACTCGACAGATGCGCGCCATGGCTATCCTTTATATTGGTCCCCACCACAACCCGGATTTTGCCACTGATTATTTTATCTCGCCTATCCTCACACCTGCGAAACTTCTAGCGCAGTTCCCCCCGCTTCTGATGCAATGTGGTGAAAAGGATCCATTTGTGGACGACACCGTGATTTTTGCGGGGCGTGTCCGTGAGGCCAAGCGTGCGCGTAAAATTGAGCTGGAGCTTGCACTTTCTGGGAAGAGTGCCCGATTTGGGGAAACGCTCCAAATGAGCTCCGCGCACATCGAAAGTGACGAGGGGCTGGAGAAGTTGAAGAAAGAGAGGGACCAACTTGCGAAAGAAGCGGAGGACGATTGGGTGCAGATGGTGTTGTTTTCTGATTGGAGCCACGGGTACCTTCAGATGATGTCCCTGATGAGTGAAGCACGGGCTGTGGTAGAGGATCTGGCCGACTGGATGGAAGATGCGTTTGTGAGGTACAGCGGTCAAGAAAACGGCAGTCCTTGTGGCAGGGTTGAGGTCAACCCTGTTGATCATGCTGGAACAAAGAAGATCCGGTCACGGAGAAATTCGCCGCAATCATCGACTGTTGGTCCGAAACGGGTGAATGGGGAGGCACACACCGATGGGAGCCCTAGCCCATTTACATCTGAAACGGAGACGGACGACTCGGGTATCACGTTTGTGGCTCGGAAGCGGCTTACTATGACGCAGGGAAGCTCTGTGGGCTCTACACCTCCGATGAGTTCGCGAAGGGGATCTGGAGAGCTTAGTGAGACGTTGTTGCAAGCGCAGAAGATGGGGCAGTTACGTCGTGGGGATGAGAAGCAAATTGACACGGCGACTAGTACGACGCCTCAGAGCGGTACGCCTCGTGGAGGGAACGGAAAGATAGGACAACGGATCACGGAGAGTGAATTATTGAGACGGAGGAGGTTGTTGGATGCACATATATTTGAAGGACAAGGTAGTTGATAGTAAATCTAATTATGTTCACGGGATGGGAAATAACGTTGTGACCGGTCGGGTGAAAATGGGAACCGGCGGCTGTGGCGATGAGAGCTGTGCTGACACAGCCACTCTTTGAGAGATCTTTGTCAATCCGAATCGCAGAAGTCAGTCCTAAAGGTCTGCTTGCACTGGATTTTTATTAATTTTCAAGTTCTAATCATTTTAAGAAAAAAAAACTTGGTTCTGGAGAGAGGCTGTGCATTCCCTTCAAAAGGCGCCAGGGAGAGCGCTCCAGATCCAGTCATCCGTTCCCCACCCGTTGTCCTGAAAAGTCTCAGCATCCGCTTCTGTTCAGAACTTCCGTTGATCTTTACAACCTTCAAATCAAAGAAGCCCTCTATTCCCTCGCCTAAATAATAAAAAGGTCCTATCAATCATGAACCTGGATTCGACACGGTCGAACTGGTCGACATCTCCCACATCCACTCAGCAACAATTTCAACCTTATAACAATCATCATTTTATTTCAACAGAACCCATGTCTCAACCACCACAGCAATCTTTTCCTCCAGGTGCAGGTCCAAATGACACCAGTGCTCCACCAGACCAATACCCTCCAGGTCACGCGTACAGGAGGAGTCAGTCAAACTCTCCGTTCCGACACACCACACATCCAACACCCTATCCACAACCAAACATTCCACCAATTCAGCCTCAACCGGAGTTAAAGCAGGAGTCATACTACACCCCAACATCAGCAGAGTTATACACTCACGCCCAGGTCCTCGCATCCGGTGCGGGAGAGGGGTCGGCTTCCGCCCATTACACTTCCCCAACCGCAATAACTCGTCTCCCCCCTATTTTACAAGTAGAGAAGAAGCAGGTCACGACATCAGCAACACAGGCTGCAAGTGCAAGCAGGCGGAGGAATGAGGCCCATTTCGCCTGTCCAGTTCCAGGTTGCGGGAGCACATTTACGCGTCGATTCAATCTCAGAGGTGCCCAATTACACCATATGTTTGTATTCTGTAATAAATCATCATCCACCAGGTCATCTTCGATCTCACACCGAAGAACGCCCATATGTGTGTGAGTACCCCGATTGCAAGAAAGGCTTTGCAAGACAACATGACTGCAAGTAAGTCTTACTCACTGACCCTTCCTCATAATACTCTCTTCTACTTCTCAATCATATAATTGGCTTCGGCCGACTGTTGTTCCTTATCGCGTCATCGATCCTCTCCCCATTATTGACTCACCTACGACATGCTCACGTCATGATCTGCACAGGCGACATCAAGCACTACACGCCACGCGTTCACAATCCAACATCTGTCAGGGCTGTAAAAAGACCTTCAGCCGCCTGGATGCCCTAAACGTAACTTCTTCATATCGTTATCAACGCTCATTCGCTAACGTCGATCCCTATTTGCTTCCATTCAGCGACATCGTAAGTCGACATTCCCGGAGTTCTCGACAATTAAATACTTACTATTCCGCGGTCTAGTTCGTTCCGAGGGTGGTTCTGAATGCAGACAGATTGTAGAAGCCCAGCAGCAGGCTGCAGCACATGCTCAAGCGATCACACAATCTCAGGGTCCTCCGCTACCTGGCCACCCTCCCGGCAATCAACCGGGACCCAGTTCAAGCACTTCCAGTTAATCAACTCCAGTGGTTGACATGCATGGACTCCCAGAACACTTTTAGATATTTCTCCTTCATGTCTTCATGATTCCTCAGGATGTAAGATTATCTGAGCTATAGGCTCATCATCATTCATTCCCACCGATGTACACACTCTTGTATCGATCCCAACTTTTTTTCTCCCTTCAGTGGGCTTACAGTTAATATACTTTTGCTCTTAATGTTACCCCCATTATACTGCGATCCGTGGGAACTTGCAGAAACACGTGAGAAATGTACTCTCCCCGGCTATTACAGGGTGTAGATCAGGTGCATGACTTGGGACTCGTCCAGCACTTCTCTTCCTCTTCCATCACGATGTCGCTTGCAATGCTTGTCGGTGGAGCTGAATGCGGGCCGTCAAACCCACTTCAGAGCCTATCCAAAAGATTCGACCAAGACCGCGGAGTGCAGCAGGTGCGTGCGGGGTTATGGGAAGTCTTAGGGTCATCAACCATTCTACCCCACTGCAGGATTTCATCGGTGGCACGCGTGCAGGTTCATCTCGAGAGGTAAGAATACAATCTCTTAATCAGATGAACCCGATAACATCCCACACACAGGTGTTCCGCACCCAGCAAGCTACTTCACCAGAACTGCAACAGCATGCAGAACGTTTCTTTAATTCGACGCCTGCACCCCCGACCCAACTTGTAGTCCCTCAGCCTTTTAATCTAGCTGGATTAAACGATGCTCTCCCACAAGTTCAAGCATCTGTTCAATCACCGCAGACCCAGAACCCATTTCCCTCGGGCTGGGCCAGCGATTTTTTGGTACAGCAGGTGCAGACACCTGCATCTATGATCAAGCATGTCGAGGCTCAGCAAGATCGAATGAAGAGTCCTATTTCTGCGCCTATGAGTCCAGGACTGCAAGGTGCGTGCTTGTGGTGGGTACAATGAATATATGCGGAGTTCAAGTGTTAGGTAGTATACCCTGGAACGCCTCGCATGCAGGTTATAGAATGAGTCCAATGTCGGGCATGATGGCCGCAGTCCCGATGCCAATGCAAAGATCTGCTTTGCAGACTAATCGTGCGTTTTATAGTTTGATCGAATGTAATCAAACGCTCATAGATGGTCTGAAGAGGTATCATGGGACAGAGAGTTTCAATCTCAAGAAATGAGGTTAAACGCGCATGTCGCCCCAGCTGCGGAATCCGATCACGTTGCATTGAAGCCTGCTTCGAAAGATGACATGGCACAGTTAGCAGCACGCGTCATTGATGCCGTCCAGGGCGAGCAGAATCCCAAATTTCACCACAGTCAATTCATGAGCCTTATGCGTCAGTTCCGGGACGGCGAAGTCATCGTTGAAGAAGACAAGATCGTTCCGAGCGAAAGTAGCACTACTGCGCGTGTAAACGTCAAGGGAAAGGGGCGTGCAGTTGACATTCCTGTGCGAGAAGTTCAGGAGCCCGTCCGGGTACACTCAGTACCAGCGAGTTCCATCCAGGGTTATCAAGGTTCTTTCGAATTAAGCGAGGCGTATCGCCACCAACGCAATAACAATTATGCCGACGATGCTTACTTTCAACAAGAAAACGAAGAGTTCTCGAAGTACTGGGACGCTCATTATACAGGACCTGTGCCCCACACTATATCCGCGGGCGAGCAAGGTTCATGGCATGAACTCCAGCGCGATTGGGATGCCTTTGAAGCCACCTCCACGGGAATTAAAGCCTTGACAAATTACCAATTTCAGGAGAACAATCCTTATCTCCTGGGCGATTCGTCAAGGACGCGTCATCATGGAATGCACGTGAGTGAAGTTCAACGTGGCCATGATGTTAGTCACAAGACGTTTTTTCTGTTCACATGTATGCTGACTCCGCTTTCATCTCAAATAGAGCGTGCTCGAACTAGAAGCGGTTGTCCAGCGCGATGTGAACAACGCCGCAGCATGGTATGAGCTTGGCGTCAAACAACAGGAAAACGAACGTGAAAAGAAGGCTGTGCAGGCCCTGGAACGTTCCGTTGAACTCGATCCGACACACCTTGGCACATGGCTTGCCCTCTCCGTTTCTTACACGAATGACAATAACCGCACGGGCGTTTACAACGCAGTTAAAGAATGGGCGATCCGCAATCCCAAGTACGAACATATGGTACAGAACGCCACATTGACATCGGCTAAATATGTATCCCCTCCCGATTTCGAGGCGTTGATAGAGTGTCTTATCAGTATGGCACGGAGTACTGACGAAGTGGGAGGTGTGGATGCGGATGTGCAAGTGGCACTTGCTGTGTTACTAAACACGACAGATGTACGTGCTTACGGCCTTCGATCGTTTCCATCTGTTCCGAGAGTCATGGACTGATTACCTATCCTGTCAATTGATTTCATAGGAATATGTCAAGGCGCAAGATTGTTTCCTGACGGCATTGGCGGTCCGTCCGAATGTGAGTGTTTCAAAGTTGAGTTTATGGGCGCGCGACTGAAGCATATTATTACTAGGATTGGCTTCTGTATAACAGAGTGGGTGCCACGATGGCAAATAATGGGCAGGCCGAGGAAGCACTTCAGTTCTATTATCGGGCACTGGATCTAAACCCTGCATATATACGAGCAAGGTATTGTGACCCTATCCTCATAGTTGGTTGTTATGGGTGCTGAGTGAAACGCGTTATGTGGTAGGTTCAACCTGGGTATTTCCTGCATTAATCTTCGGGTGGGTCTTGCTTGTTCCGGGAAGCTTTGATGCTGTGCTGTTGTTGACATTAGTTTGACAGCGGTATGAGGAGGCGCAGTCCCACATTCTCGATGCGTTAGTTCTGCAAGATAGCGATGGCGTGGCGGATGATAGTGGCATGAATGACAAACGTGGTGTGACAAACTCCACACTGTGGGATAGCCTCAAGACGACTTGTTTGCACCTTCAGAGGTCTGACCTTGCAGCGTTATGTGATAAGAGAGACTTGGATGGTAAGTTTTGGGACACCATCAGATGTTTCCGATATGGGGCTGACGACAGTGTGATGTACAGGATTTAGGAATGCGTTTGAAAGCGGGCCCTGATAAGCCGAGTCCCCGACGGACGATATGTGCCCTAATGTGTCCTGTTATTTCGTACTCTGTTTTACTGCGTCTAGCACTGCTTCATCTGTATTTTACCTCACGTGTATTAACTGGAACCTATGAGGCTGTCAGTTTGGAGTAGTCTTCGGGCTAGAAGCGTTTGAATCAAACCTGATGTGCTCGGACCGGTGCTCGGCCCATGAATAGCTGTGCCCGGGGCAGGTATACCGAGCCGTCTATTCCTCTCAGCCACCAATAGCTGGAACCACGGCAAGGTCTCTGGGTCATTAGGCTGGATTGGTTGCTCAGCCACTTTTTTCATTGCGAGGATAGTCTTTTGCTTGGCTTCGAAACGAGACTTTTGGTCTACCACGAGGTCTCGGATTTCTTGGACGTCAGCATCTGACATTGGAATCATGGTAGGTGTGCGTCTGATCATAGTGTAGTCGATGGGAATAGCACGCTGGATAATCTGTACAGGCCCGAGTGCTTAGCACTAGTTTGACGATGTAGACAATGATGAGCGGTGATAATGAGGTATCAAATAAGCGCCCTCAATTTGGCGCTGACAACAAAGACGTGTTCACCACTGTTTGGTCACTAAAACCGACACGCGAAGCGGAACACAGCAGCAGCGCAGCAGAAAAACCTTGAACAAATACCGTGCCCGCAGACCAACCACAGACCTTACTTTCAACCAACTACCATCCAACCCAAACTATTAAACAGTTATGGAAGCTGCTATTCGTGTCGCTGATGCTCTCAAGTCTTTCCGGGTACGTCGTACTCTGCATGAAAGGAAAATTTGCCTTCCGACGCTCAAGAATTTTATTCATTGACAGGAAACCCGCTTGAGCACACTCAGAACTCCTGCAGAGTTCTTTGATATCCATCGAATTTCAAGACCTGCAGATTTTAACACGGCAGTATCGGTGCGTTTCGTGTGGTTGTTGCATACCCCGAGGACGATGCTGAGACCGAACTCGCAGCGACTTACATATAACACTCGGTATTTCTCAGGGAACTACACTCTCATCGTAGCTGCTCTCGCAGTATATTCCCTGTGCGTAGCAGTCCCAACCCTGAACCCACAACTAATATCGTCCCCTCACCTAGTATTGCAAGTCCCCTCCTTCTCTTATCCCTCATCTTCCTCTTTGGAGGCTTTGCTGCCATCAACCGTTTTGGTGCGACTCCTCTATTCTCTTTCTCCTTTGATTTTGGGCTGATTTTGGGCTTTAGAGGAAGTCTATGGACAATTCGTCACTCAAAAGTCCCTCTACACAGGGCTTTTCGTGGTCGGCATCCCCCTCTTGTGGTTCTCCTCTCCTTTCATGACTTTGTTCTGGCTCATTGGAGCATCTGCATTTCTCATTCTCACCCACGCATGCTTGATCGAACCAGGTGTCGAAAGTGAATATGCAAATATCGAAGGAGCAGTGTAAATGCCATGGGGAAAGAGAATGAGAACTGAGCGTGGTTGTTGTATTCCTTCGAGATTGGACTATTTCTATTGTTTTCTCGAATCCCAATTCCGGCCGCTCGTTGATCCCTCGTCTTTCAATATATGGGCGCGTATTTCCGTTGCTCATAAAGACGTGCATAGACTGTACGAATTGGAATGAGACGGACTGAAAACTAGCTTCATTGTCTACGTTTAGGATACCGGTACTAGAATAATGATTTTATGATGACAGTGGCAGCGCAAGTGAGATCATGTGCAATATAAGAAGTTCATAATGTAATGTACAGAGTTAAGCCATCCTCTCCAAGGAATGCAGTATCTCGATACAAATGTAGATAGATAGACAGATAGATAAGGGAATCAATATCATCTAGGTGGGACATCGGGTCATAGGAGCGGTAACCATTGACCTGTTGCGTGCCTGTCGTCAGTATATCGATGGGAATCAAGAGATCACTTGCCTATGACTATGCTGGGAAGATCAAAGATGTCCCTTCGTATTGAGAAACAAAAGGTCGAGGGGATCGGCGCGCCGGAGGGCTTGAGGAGAACGCAATGCGAGTATACCGATTTGGTCGTATTCTCAAAGGCATGAGAGGCGAAGTTTTCCCAGTATTCGACGACGGATTGATTTTCGAATAGCTGGCACCAACGCTGGATCAACGTGATTTCGAGAAAGAGACAAAGTATACAGACTTCGTATATGTACTTGCGCTTTCCGACAAGGTCTTCCAGACGCCATTCAGTGAGCATGCAGAACTCAGGTGCGACGAGACAGATTTCGCCGGTTCGCCTCCAGACCACCGTTGGTGTGCCGCTGTACGATATAAGCTTTTCGAGTTCCTACATGGGGGATCAAAACCAGCGTCATGTAAGAATAAAGTAATACACGTACGAGCAGTGATCTTTGGAAACATTTCTCGACGAATACTTCGTCCTCATCCGTCATAGGCATTTGCAGAGCGATAAGCGATGGTCGAAAGATGGCGAGTGCTCGGACAATGCGTAATATGTCATTCTTTTCAAAACTGAACGTTCGAGGGTCCCAGGGGCAATCCAACCCAAGATAATATTAGGATTTGACCACACAGGCCAGGAGCTCTCTACTTCTCAGCACACAGAGTATACGCACCGACTCGGGAGATGCTTCATGAGAAAGTGGTAACCTTCAGTATAATCATAAGGCGCTGTGACGTTGATGGTCTGAATGGGAAGATGAGCCAGGCACATGATGAGAAAGCAGACACGAACAGAATGATGATCACCGCTTTGAATCGTAGGTGATGGTGACGTTCGCGACGAAGACTCGTAGGAGTGAGAACGAGTATCCCTCGATGGCGTGCGCATTACGCTTGAGGAACCGAGACTGATAACACCACGCGAATAATGCGGTGCAAGCGGGTTATATGGAGCCGATAATTGCGGCTGTGGTTGAGCGTAAGAGTATTGCGGCGCTGGCGACGAAGTTCGACATAGTGGCGCAGGATAGCTTGCAAGAAAGGTTGGCGACGGTTGAGAAGTAGACAAGCTATCCGACTGCGGCATCGACAACTGAGGCGGATCGCCGAACGGGGAGCCAAAATTGCTTGGCGCTCCCTGCATATACTGGGGTTGTGCGTGAAGTGGCTCAGGAGACCACGCCGAATTTGGAAGTGGCTGGGAAACCTGTTGCTGTTGTTGTTGCTGCTGCTGTTGTGACGGAGATGGTGCTGGACCGGATTCCGGAGGACTTGGATTACCCAAGATTGCAGAAAGTATGGAGTACTCTAGGTTGGCGGCCTCGGAGCCGAACGTGAAATTGGGATCGAACGACACATTAAAGAGTGGGTCGTGCGATTGGAAGGTTTCAGCTGCAAGCAGTGTCAGAATATCACACGACTAGACAAAAGAGCCAAGACGTGTTACATGTCGGTTGGAGCGCGGGTGCGGGCTCTGAACTCGATTCAGGAACTCTGCCCTTTTTCTTAAGTTGTTCTGTCATGGACACGTGATCAAAATTAACCGGGCGAGCGGAGATACCAAGAAGCACGCACGAAGTTCGTCATCGTCGAGGAGATACTTGGCTTTCTTGCGGTGACCTTCTGTACATGTACTTGCAATTCCGCGCTTGACACAGCGCTGACAAGGACGAGCTGTTAGAAGAAACATGTAAGGTTTGACATGTGCAAGATCCGGGCAACAAACAGGTGACCTACAATCATCACATGTTAAATGTGCTTTCTGACAGTGCGCGCAGGCACGATTTGCTTTCTTTTTCTTGGGACCGTCCCTGCTTTTGCGGGGAGCTTCGGCCTCATCATCGCGTCTGCGTTTCTTCACAACGACTTTGTCTTTTTGTGTGCGGTAATGAGAAGGGCCTGCCTGTGGTTCTGGAGTGACCATCTGGGAAGGATTGACGTATACGCTAGATGGTGAAGGAGCAGCAGTAGTCACAGGGGATGGGTCGACCAAAGTAGTCATTTCTGAGGATGTAGTGGCGAGTGCGGAATCTGCTGCCATGAGAATTGCTATGAACACATATAATGATCAGCAAGGTAAACTGTTAAAGACTTGTAAGAAGTAAGAGGAAGACAGTCGGTTGGAAGCAAGGGAAACTTTGACGTCGGCCGTAAACCGATGAGCGACTGATATCCTTCCTTTTACATCAATTCTAATTATTGCCAAGTACATACTTATAATATTTTTTTACTATTTCACTTACATAATCAAAAAAATAGCCGTAAACCGGTCGGCATTGCCGATGACGGTCCGGATTAATTTCGGCTTGACACTTCGTTTAACATGAGGCAAAAATTCTATAGGTTCAAGGACAACAAACCATCAGAACTTGGTCTGGTAAACTTGAGCTCTGCTTTAACTTGGACATGCGTAGCGACGTGACTGCTGTGAAACAATTATTCACTGGGCTGGTTTCTTCATTAGGTCGTGAAACCGCTACACGCGAACTCAAATGGATGAAGCAAACTCTGATTGCATCTCATTCTCCCACACTTCCCGCGATGCTCCAGCGCAGGTTGAGTGGAGAACCACTCCAATATATCTTGGGTGTGCAGGCTAGTTCATCAAACCCATGTGCAAATAAACTCATGCAGATCTCTAGGCACTACGCCATTTGGTCCACTTGACCTGCTAACAAGGCCTCCAACATTAATACCTCGTCCTGAGACTGAAGACTGGACTCTTCGTCTTGCGGATATGTTAACGCCGACCCCCCTCCGTCCGCTAACCGTCCTCGATCTATGCACTGGCACCGGTTGCATACCTCTTTTATTATGTCATCTCTGGCCACCAGGCAGCACTCGTGCTTATGGTATAGACGTATCTCAAGACGCGATCCGCTTAGCCGCAGATAATGCTGCACGTTGCAACATTCCATCATCCCAGCCCTCGTCCCTGACTCCATACAGTCAAAACGTATTTATTCCAATGCTTGGTGATCTCCGTGATCCAGACGTCTTCAAAAGCCTCCTGCCGCCATTCGATATTATTACGGCGAATCCTCCTTATATTCCAAAACGAGAGTACGACGAGCTTCCTGTATCAGTCAAGGATTACGAAGATCCTGCCGCATTGCTGGGAGACCTCCCAGATTCCGAGGAACAGGATGGCCTGTCCTTCTACCGTCTCATTTCACAACTTCTCAGACAAAAAGGGATGCTGCGTGACGGTTCAATCGTGGCATTGGAAGTCGGCCGAGCTCAAGCAGATGCGGTCGAGGGTATACTCCAGCAGTCAGCAGGCTTGCGAAACACGCAAGTATGGAAAGACCCATGGAATGTCAAACGTGTCGTCCTTGCACGCGCTTGAGGATACTCACATCCACGTGTCATGTCCTCGAGTGATCGACGCTCTTCTCATCTCCAGATGCGCGTAATAATAGCAATCTTACTCCGTTTCTGCTGTGACTCATGACGTCCGAGATATGAAGTCTCTACCGCTTCCCTCGACAACGACGTGGTTGTCCCATGATCGAGAGAAGCCTAACTGCTGGTTTATTCTCCGAACGGAAACTCTTCTCCGGATATTTCACGGCGACCACACGTGGCATTTTGCCCACACGCGGGGAATACATACGGGAATCTCCCGCTGTGAAGGGCGAGGCGCCATGACAATGACAATGATTGCACGTGGCGCTTATGTGGCAGAGTAACCGCACTTGATTGGCGATGATTGTCGTTTGATCATGCTGACTGATTTGAAGGTTCGCAATTCAATCACTCAGGAGGTTTGTAATTCTGATTGATTTGATGTCACATTCGCAGAAAGCCGAAGTGTAAATGCTATGGTGAGTGCTCTCACCGTGAGCAGCTTGATGAAAATTTTGATCAGCCCCATGCAGACCCCTCGCCTTGCGCATTTCCGCCGTGTCTGATTTCACCTTACCTCACCACATTCCAAAGCCCCAGCAAGTGCCACATGTTCGTCTGAAGATGTCTATCCCATAGTTGGTGTTGAAATTTGGCATGCCCCTTGCTGTTCTCCCGATCGGTGGAGGTGGAGAGATTTTTCCCAGGAGGGAAGCGAGAGCGAGTCAGAATATATGTCTGATGAGTCCTCGGGGAGGAATGATGGATCAATACCTGGACAGCAACGTGCTGTATTCTAGGCTTCAGACCATCGACTTCGACTCCAGAATGCAGAGGACGACATTGGTGTGGACCTCCTTGTAACATTTGCGTTCCGCAGCTTCGTCGCCAACCCTTCAGTATCAAGCAAACAGCACATCTTGGTCTGAAGGATAGCATACGTGATCCCTCAGATGATCTTAAGCCTTTGGTATCGGAAATACGGCGAAGACAGCCAGTTCTGGCAGTTCCACCTGTGGTCATGGCGCATGCCAGGGATATTGGTGGGGTGCGCTTCTAATAGGGTGAGCTGGTGTATGGGCACTCTTCTATCAGTCAAGTGCGCGCTACATGTTCACACCCAAAGAGCGTTCATCGCGATATATATTATTATTGTTAACCTGATTGCATGGTGGATTGCCTCATAACCGTGCATTGTTCACTCCTAAATGCGAGCTACATGTGCTCGCATCGAGAACGGTTGGACGCTGATCAAGTTTTAGTATGTACTTCACGTAACCTTCCTAATCGACACATGTGAGCGCTAAAAGTTACAACCTACCCTGCGAGGATGAACTAGCAGCATGCTGAGTAGCGGAAGTCCCTCGCCGTCAAATTTTAACCCATGCTGACTAACGATGTGCTCTAACCTCCTTCCGGTGCGGTCCAACCGAATTCAGATTTTAACTTGAAGCTTCACGAGGTTAGCTATAGCTCCTTCGATCACCTTGATCATTATTATGGACTAGTATGAGCCAATGGATATTAGTTCTGTTATCTGGAACAGACCACTGCCTGTGGCGCCACTGCTCGCGTGTTTGAATTCACGAACGCCCAAATACGTCCGTGGATTCCACAGCAAGATAAGATAGTCGTTTACCGCGGCGGGAGCCGGCGGAATAATTCATCTTGTCCTACATCCACCACCTTGCACGCAAAGCCTAGTATGGCATACGAGAGCATCCCGCTTGAAGCTTTCCATGAAACATTCAAGTCTAATACTGGTGTGTATTGTATTTGCTCTTTGTTCAATCCTCACGCAACCCGTTGAATTTAGAGCTCTCCAGTGTCGCACTAGGAGGAAAAGTTGTGACAGTCTCAGACGAGTTCTTCGCTGAGGCATTTCACCTGCTTGAAGTCGAGGTAATTTCCATGGCCAGTGTGAGTTTGCGAGATAATTTCAAGCCCCCCTCAACAGCCAGCTCCCAGCCTCAAAGGGCAGTTTGGCCCTAATGGCGCGCTGTACAGCGGCTGGGAGACACGGAGACATAATCCTTCCTACGACTGGTATGTTGACGAGGTATAATTCGTATAATATCGTGATATAAGTGTTCTCCGCACAGGTGTGTCATTAAACTTGGTACGTTGGGCACGATCGTCGGGTTTGATATCGACACAACCCACTTCAACGGTTTGTCTCAGTCTTATCTTTACACAATAAATGTTATCGATAAGCTCGTCGTAATGAGTAGGTAATGAAGCTCCTGAAGTGTCCGTAGATGGCATTATTGATTCATCACTGGATGAACATGACGTGAACAATGCAAAGGTTCGTGTCTATATCTCGCGTCCCTTTTCCTAAATATATATGACGCTACAGTGGACGGAAATTTTACCCCGTGTCCCACTCGGCCCGTCTCAGCGGCATCTTTTCAAGATAGCAGAAACCGAACAAGTGAAGTTTGTGAAGTTAAACATGTATCCGGACGGTGGTATTGTGAGACTCGTGTCCAACTACTCGAATGTGAAACTCACGTATTTAATTATAGGCGCGTTTCCGAGTCTACGGTAATGTCGCTCCTGTGCAGCCTGATGGCCCTCAAGAAGTATTCGACCTTGCCCATGTCTTCGCTGGAGGTCGTGTGACATTTATGTCTGATCAGCATTTTGGTGTTGGCGCGAATCTGATTCTCCCAGGCCGAGGTGGGTGTCTCGCGCTTTTCGGGAGTTTGATTTCGGTACTATATATGTGCAGGTAAAGATATGGGTGATGGTTGGGAGACTAAGCGAAGCCGGCAGAAGGGCCACAAGGATTGGGTGATCATTAAATTGCAAGTCACCAAAACTTCCCAGAGTCCCATGGATTGAGCTTATGGGTGACTATTTAGGGGTACACCGGGCCATCTGGGAACAGTCGAAATCGACACGGCACATTTTAAGGGCAACTTCCCGGAGACCTGTGAACTCCACGCTTTGTGTAGCGAAGACGAGGTACCAGATAGCGATGCTGCCGATTGGACACAGATTTTGTCCCCAGTCAAGCTCGGACCGCATCGGAGGCACTTCTTTGCACTGGAAGCAGATGTGTCTATTGCCTATACGCACGTAAAGCTTACCATATATCCTGATGGTGGTATCAAGCGCGTACGAGTCTATGGTACGAAGGGACCCTGTCCCACTACAGCAGACCTTGCGGTCAGACCCAGTAACACAGCACAAAACGATGCTGCTGTGCCACTTGAATCGGCGCCTGTAGCAGTCAAACAAGTCAAAACCATACCTGTTCTCCCTCTTACACCAGAAGCTTTTTGCCCTTTGGTCAAGTCATTCAGGCATATGGTGACCATACTGCAGCTCCCCCAGGGACTAAGATCACGCCTGCGAATCAAGGATCTGCAACCAAATTCCATAAGCTTTCACTTTTAGAATCGTCGTATCCGGCTGGTCTGGGGGCTAGCAGTGGGCTGTCTGTCTATCGCTGCAATCCGACAAAAGTTGTTAACGGTGGTGTGGAGCTCAAGGTCGTCGAGCGTCACCCATACACGAACCAGGCCTTCATTCCTATGGGAGGGGGAGGTATACAGGGTGACGAGGCGCTGAAGGAGCCAGGTAGTGCATACCTTGTAGTGGTCGCCCACAATGGAACAGACGACAAACCCGACTTCAATACTCTTCGTGCATTCGTAGCGAGTGCAGGGCAAGGAATCATGTATAACACTGCAATTTGGCGTAAGTGACCTACCAACATTTCCCTTTCCAGCTTTTACAGTATGTTTCAGATCAACCGATGACGGTTTTGTACAAGGTGACAGGCTTCTTTATTTTGTTCTAGAATACACGAGCTCACCAACTTTCTGGAAGCCAATGGACTTCACTTGCGTGGAGACGCAAATTGGGAATGGCGACAAGGCGGATTGCGAAATTTTGGAGTTGGAAGCTAGCGAAGTGGTTATTTTGGCGCTTCCGCGTCACTAGGTAACCTTCCTCCTCGACGCAACAAACATTCGAATAATCGATCGACAGAGCGTGATATCAGATGGGAGTGATGTGTATTATTTAGGCTCTAGTGTTGTTCGAGATCAAGCCACGATCCAGGCTTGTAAGTTCTATGTAGGTCAGTGATGTGTCTATTAATGTAACAAATCTACTTCTTTGCCTGTGGCATCGTCTTGCGGTAGGCCTCTTCCAGTTCCTTCTGAACGTTGGGTAGCACAGGCATGTGGTTCTACAAGGACAACATAAGCTTCTACCCTTTAACCGACAGGCAAAACATACCTTGTACTCCATAGTAAACTCGCCCTTGCCCTGCGTAGCACCGCGGAGCTGACTCGAGTAGCCAAACATGTCATTCAGAGCGACTTCTGCAATGCAAACGAACTCTTCATCGCGGACCTCACTGTCGATAATAGTACCTCGCCGTTGATTCAGTCCACCGATGACAGCGCCTATAGAAGAAATTGGAGTTCATCCATGCAACCAAAGGGGTTCTGACGTACTCTGGAATTCAGATGGGGCAACGACCTCGACAGTCATGATAGGCTCGAGAATGACCGGCTTTGTATTTTTATAAGCTTCGCGGAATGCACCGATAGTGGCGTTTCGGAAAGCAAGTTCAGATGAGTCCACAGCATGGAAAGCACCATCCTTGAGCACGAAGCAGCAGCCAGTGATGGGGTTACCTGACAATGAACCCTTCTCAAGCGCCTCGTAAAAGCCCTGTGCAACAACATGAGGATACAGTCAATCTTCCAGTAACTCCATCAACGTACCTTCTCCACAGCAGGAATGAAATTAGTAGGGACATTCCCTCCCATGACGATATTCACAAAGTCAACATCACGGCCAAGGTCCTCGCTGTATTCCATGGGCTCAATGTATCCGATGACACGTGCGAATTGCCCTGCGCCACCAGTTTGTTTCTTGTGCGTATAGTTGAACTCCGCACGCTGCGTGATGGTCTCACGGAAGGCGACGCGAGGTTTACCAGTGGTACAAGCAACATTGTACTCACGACGCATCCGCTCGACGTAGATCTCCAAGTGAAGTTCACCCATACCAGAAATAATGGTCTGCAGTGAAACTTGAATAACGGAGTGATATTGCATACGAGCATACGTACCTCTTTGCTCTCCTTGTCCAGATGAACTCTGAACGTCGGATCTTCCTTCTGGAATCTGTTTAGGGCACGAGAAAAATTGGGAGTCTCTTTGCCTTCAGGTTTGATTGCGAGGGAAATCACGGGTTCGGGGACGAACATCGACGTCTTCACAATAATATGGGTAAGACCGGCACCAACAGGAGAGCGTTAACGTGCTTACCATGGAAAAACTAGTTGAACCATCGGTGAAAGTGTCACCAGAGGAGCATTCAACGCCGAAGATAGCGCAAATCTCGCCGGGACCGATAGACTCGATATCCTAATCCACAAGGACATGAGGTCTGAATCGCGTAAACTGCAAAGATGCGTACCTCCATTTCGTTACTGTGCATACGGACTAGTCGAGGAACCTTGACCTTCTTGCCAGTGCGGGCGTTATAGATGATACCGCTCTTCTTCAGAGTGCCTTGGTAAACCCGCATGTATGTCAGCTGACCGAACCGTCCCTCCTCAAGCTTAAAAGCCAAGCCGACGAGAGGTGCATCTGAGGCAGGGACAAGTGGAACGGGTGGGGCAGATGCAGGCTGAGTTGTATCATGGGCTGTCACGGTTCCTTCAGCGGGGTTCGCAAGATAGGCGCATACACCATCGAGCATGGGCTGGACGGCGGTGTTCTTGATCGCGGAGCCAAGGAAGACTGGTGAGAACTTGAGACCAACAGTGGCGCGACGAATGGCCGCAACAAGCTGGGCAGTCGTGGGAGTCTCGTCCATGATCAGAAGTTCACCCATTTCGTCATCCACTTCAGCAAGTTGTTCGAGCAACTCGACACGCTTAGCCTTGGCGAGATCGAGCACAGATTCAGGAATATCGTCAGACTCTACGACATTAATGCTGCAGTATATGGTCAACACAGCCGGGGAAGACAAGTTATTAGAGACATACCCCTTTTCTCCTTCATTGTAAATGGCTTTCCAACGTACAAGGTCGACTACACCCTTCAGCTCGTCTTCAACGCCTATAGGCACCTGAACCGCTGCAGCTGCAATCTTGAGTTTTGACCGGATCTGGTTGATAACTCGCCATGGGTTTGCGCCAGGCCTGCGAGGGAAAATCAAAATTCGAACTTCAAATCGATGAATCGGTGCTTACCTATCCATCTTGTTGATAAAGGAAATCCGAGGAACATTATACCGTCTCATCTGTCGATCAACTGTTGTAGTTTGACTCTGTACAAGTAATGAAACGTTGTTGATCAATTTGACTATGTTTTACACACCTGTACACCAGATACAGCACAGAGAACTAGAATGGCACCATCCAAAACACGGAGGGCGCGCTCAACCTCTATGGTGAAGTCTACGTGGCCTGCAAAGACCCGTCATTTTCAGCACGGAGATAGTCAGGCGACCAACTTACCTGGGGTATCGATGATATTAATTGCATACTTTTGTTTCTCGTTTGTCACAGGTGAAGTTGCTTCCCAATCACAAAATGTAGCAGCACTTTGAATAGTGATACCCTTTTCGCGTTCAAGCTCCATGCTATCCATCTTGGCACCAACAGCATCCCGACCTCGAACCTTGACCGAATAAAAAATAAGTCGCAGTCCCATGTGAACAAATTTGACTGTGAAACAAATGCTATTTGGAAACCAAAAAGATTCACTAACTCACCTCGTGAATTTCTCGAATACGACCGGTATAGAACAGTACACGTTCTGTGAGAGTGGTCTTTCCGGAATCAATGTGGGCGGAAACACCAATGTTCCTCTGGAAATTGAGCCTTTGCACATCTTTCCCTGTTAGCTGATATGTGGGATAAATCGGTGGCTCATATTCCACCGGTGAGGACTTGGCGACCGCAGCTGCTGCTGAAGCACCGCGTCTGCCTGAGCATGATGCCAAGCACTTCAGAGAAGTTCTGGATGATCTAGAACTGTATAACGCCCATTGCCATGAACTGGGCAGCCTCCGGACAAATGTCTGCATGACAGGTCAGAAGGACATGCAAAAATTAGGCGGGCTGGCGATAAACCCGACAACCCGCTACAGCCATCGGAGTTTCAAACCCAGATACTGTTCATTGCTAAGGTCCACTTTGAAAGTGTTTATTCCATTCGTCGCGTCCTACCAACGCCTCTTTTCATCCATCATCATGTTGGAATCAAGAAAGAGGCCCTTGCCAGACGATGGAGAGGTTGCTCAAGCAAAAAAGCGGGTGTTAACGAGCACGAGTGGGAGCCCGGAGGTCAACGGCTTGAATGCTAATTACGACGCAGAAGAACCTGCAGACAACCACCAGTTAGAGGTGATTTTGGCATTCCTTGTAACCTTACGGCGTACAAAAACCTTACTCTTTATTAGCTATTTCGAAAGGAGGCCATCTTCAGGCGTATGAGGCACTACTCGAGAGAGAACGAGCGGAATCAGGCGCGCATAGCTCAACTGGAACAGAGAAGAAGCTCGTGCGAGGCAGGTCTAGTAGCTATTGCCGCATGCTGGAAGCAGGTATGTTATATGTTACTGCCATTTCAGTAGTGGGCATCAACTTTCTGGTGGGATAGTTGGTAGATACTGTTCAAACCCTGACGCCACCAGAGGAACTTCCAGCCGTCGAAATCGATACGAAAGGTAGGTCAAAGCACTCCCTCCACAACTTGGTTCCTGTTAAACATTGTACCAGATATTTTTGATTTGTCACAGCACATTTCAACTGACTCGAGCCTCAAAGCTGCACTGGAGAAGAACATGCCTACAACCGAAAAACTAATTGCAAGTTTCATGAAGCTAAATCCGGCCACCTTCAATGATAAGGCATATCAACGCAGTCAGACATCACAGACCGAGGTCAGTATTTCCACTGGGCCATATCATACCATGTTGACTTGACCTAGTATGTTGCTCTTCGCTCCGAGATAGCACTGCTGCAGCAGAGGCTTGACGAGGTCCAGTCAGAGAAGGAGCAACTTCACGACGACCTTATTGCTGCGGAGATCAAGTTAGACCGTATGCAAAGTGGCACTGTTGCAGCCATGCAGACAAAAGGCGGGGCAAAGGATGAGGCAAACCCGGACCAATCATGCCCAGCGGAAGGAAGCACCCCAAATCATGGGTCATCAACTCCACCAGTCAGTAATTATCGGTTCTGCTCACTATTGCATGGAACTCACGTTTACTAGCCGCCTCAAATAAATGGTCATAATGATTCATCCCTGTCAGATATCGAAGCTTGTCGATTGGAGCTCAAAATTTCCTCCGAACGTGCAAGTAAACTAGAGGCAGAAATTAGGATCCAGGCGGAGACCATAGCGAAGCTCGAGGTTGAGGTTTGTTAGACATTACCTTCCGCAGGACGAAACTTACATTAAAATATCAAAGCGCGCCGCTCCAACAGTCGAAATGGTCTCTGGGACTGTGCATTACAAGATACTATCTGAGCGTAGGGATCAGCTGGAGCACATGAAAGCTGAGAACGATAGCAGAATAGGACGGTTGGACGTCACAATACGAGACCTGCAATCAAGTCGGACACAATTTGAGGAGGAGACTCGGGTAGGTTATTCCACTCTTGTTCTCTTGCCTGTTCATTTCATCTTTGTCAGGCTTCTGCGCAACAAATGAACCAAGAACTCAAAGTTGTACTTGCTAAGCGGGATGCAGATCTCACTCGCCTTCGCGACCAACGTGAGCTGCTGCATGCCGAATTAAATGAACTTAGAAGTCGTGAAAATATAAAATATCAGTCATCTCGGGAGCTCAAGGCCCTCGCCGAATCACGAGCGGTGCGCCAGTTACACACAGATTCATACCAAGTTGTTGATACATTGCGAATAGGAGAGGGTGACGCAACTTGAGTCGGAGGTCAGGAGACATAAGGCGAAATTAGCTGCGCATGCCGGTAATGAAGATCTCATGAAGCATTTCTGGGAGGGAAAAGTTGACGATCTTCAATACGTGGATGGTCTTCGGAGGAAACTGATGTGCGTGTTATATTCTAAAGTGTAGAGACGGTACAATTGACATCACACAGTGAAACCGAATCAAAGCTCACCGCACTTCAGCAATCCATGTCCACCATACAAGAAGAGCAACCTGATATTGCACGTCATATTACCTCAGAAGCAGCTACCCGAGAAGAGCTTGCTGCCGTCACGACAGAATTATCACGGTATCGATCTCTCCTTGGAGATCCGTCTTCTTCAGATCTCGCCAGGCAATTGCAAGCGAAGGAAGATGAGCTCCAGAAAATGCGACTTCTTACAGTACAACATCAGCAGGCGGAGGACCCAATTTATGCAGAGATGGAAAGGCTTTCGGGTGCATGGGAGGCTTTGGATGGGCAATTAAAGAATAAGGTGATGAGCTTAACAGCGGCAGAGGAAAAGATCGCTAAGAGCGCACACGAGGTCCGTCGCCATTTCTCATTCGTCCGGCAGGTTAAGTGAACACCTGGCATCCAGAAAGCGAAGGCGGATAACAAGTACTTTGCAGCCATGCGCGACAGGGAATCAGTCGAGATTGAGCGGAAAAACGCCATCCGGAACCTCGAGAAGCAAGCCAAGGTTGTCGAACGATTAGTTGATAGCGAGAAAAACCTGCAACAACAAATAGTGCGTCCTTTTTCTTTGCATTCTGTCTCTCCTTCGTTTCTTACTATCGTCATTTTGACTCAGGGTCATCTCGAAGCAGCCAACCAGCGTCTGCATCGAGTGATGGATGAAGCAGAAACAAGATTCAATGTTCTCGAAACCGATGCCCTGATGTATAAGAAGCAGGCCGAATGTACCGAAGAGATGATGAAGAATGTACGATTTTACATCGTTGTCTGGTCCATATCCGTAACTTCTCTGCCTAGGTTCGAAAGATCGCTGACGAAAAATACGCTCATATCCACCACCTCAAGGGCTGTCTATTCAAGAGGGATGACGACCTAGCTCGTATGAAAGCCGAGGTTAATAAACTCCGTGTTGAGATGAAGAAGTTGAAATCTGCTTCAGCAAGTGAAAAGGAAGCAGACCTTATGGAAGAGGCTGCGTCTGTCTGGGTATGATGCACCCTCCCCAGTGTTTGGAAGTGATTATTGAATGAGTTCACAGAGGCTCATTAAATGTTCGACATGCAAAGAAAATATGCGCGGAGTTGCTCTCACCAAGTGCTCGCACAGTACGTATCATTGCTAGCAATCGATAGCGCATGAACGAACTAATTCACTCCTTTCCAGCGTTTTGCAAACAATGCGTCGAGGCGAGGATCTCGACACGTCAGCGGCGGTGCCCACATTGTAATTCAGGCTTTGCACAGAGTGAGGTAGTGAACGTCCTCTTCCAATGACTTTCTCTCCCACTCCATCCACCCTTACTCAAATATAGACTTCTGGTAATCTTCGCTGCCTGGCGCCTTTTTTATTGGACCGAATCTTCAGTCACGCAGCGATGTATTGTAGCATATTTTATGCTTTTTTATGGAATTCTCGTGCCAGGTAATGTAATGATATCTTTTCATCTTTGACATCTATGCGGATGAATGAAAATCGCAAAAGGGTCAAGCTGTGAAGCGAAGTGCAAGGCGTGGGGATGACTGGCTGGATGCCACGGCTAAGTGAGCCCAGACACCATTCTGCATTGACCACTACACAGCGAGACGGAACCGCTTTATAACGAACCAACGATTGAGGCTCAGTTGGCGCGTTATTAAGTATGTCTAGAGGATAATTAGATTTCGAGAACCATCTGAGAGGTTGTGTGGCTCGCAGCCTGACTCGGAGGTGTCACTGAATCTCTCGACATCCCCGACTCCACGAGGAATCATCTTGGTTAGTGTCCGAAGCGATGACCTCCCATTGTCATATCAAGCGATGGAGGTGAAAACATCTTCTAGGCAATATTCACTTATGTATTTCGTGCAGAATTGTCAAATTGATGGAGCACTGGTAACACGATAAAAGCGATGGAACAAGACATAGGCACTGCGCAATGCACTGAGAATAGCTACCGCTTGACCCAGGCATACTGTAGACAAGGTGAGCAAATGAGAGAAGGAATATAACGAAAAATACACATACCCGCTTGCGTGCCTTCGCAAGACCAGGTTTTTTGCGCTCGACCATGCGTGGATCGCGACGCAAAAGTTTCGCTATAGGCAAAAAAAATTAGTCGAACTTGTTAAGTGGAGGACAAAAATGATACACAAGACGTACCTTTCCTCAAAATCGTTGTGGCAGAGGGTTCATGAGCAACTAAGCCCTTGGCGATACCATGCGCGAGCGCACCGCTCTGTCCGGACGTACCTCCTCCACGTACGATGGCGAAGATATTATATGCGCCCAATAAACCGGCGAGTTTGATTGGATGAATTACGCGAGCACGATCAGCGGGAATAGGGAAATAAGTCGAGAGGGGAGTGTTGTTCACGAGGATCTGAGCGACGGATACAGCCTCGTTGCTCTTCGACGAGGAATTAGGGTTAAGAAGGGCCGTAAGCGCAGAGTCTGCTTCTGTTACTGCTGGTATGGACTGGGAGGCGGTGGATTTGTCTACGGGAGGTTGTTGCACGGGCACAATCCACACTCGTGCAGAGCTCGTCTTCCGCTTCCCAAGCGTGTAACTTCGCCCATACTCGTCGAGCTTGACGGGTTTGGCCTTCCCCCTCGCAAGCATTGTCGCGGCGTCTGCACGCTCAAATAGCTCTGTGATACCTCTGATACCTTCCTGCAACTCCATAATCCCAGCCTTCTCCGCAATGGACCTGTAGGTCTCAAGCTCGTTGAGCACGAGAACTACCCGTCTGTAGCGGCTCGTCGTGAGGGTACTCCTTAGCTTCAGGCCGAGCTCGCGTTTGTCAACCCAAGCGTTGACACGCGGTGGGAGGGCCTCTCGAGCAAATTGGGGAAGGGGAAGGAGATGACATGTTGTGAGCGCTGTTTTAGCATACTGGAGGGCCGACTCCAATGACGAGAGCTGGTCGTAGAACTCGGGACGAGCGGTATAAAACGTTGGAGTCGTAGGACGTGGCTTTTCGCGTTGACGTTGGCGAAAATCAAAACTGTTTAGAGACGCGGGAGGAACAAACGGCCTAGTTTGTGATGAGTAAAACTTAGATAGGCCTTGTGGACGCCGTAAAACGCTCGTTAACATTGTTGTCTTGCGAGAAAACCCGCAACGAGCAATTTGGCTGTAGATGTCACGTGACATGGTAGTATGTTTCGACACTGCATATGATTAGGCAATATTTAATGTAGGTGCCTCATCCCACAGCCTGCTAGAATGTTGTCACGATAGCGCAGGCGTGGCATGTGCGTGTTATTCGGCTTGCGGGTCATATAAACATTGAAACGTTGACAGCTCGGGGCCCACCCCTAGAACGACGCAAGAACGATACAAGAACGATACAATGTACCATGATTAGTAACGATGCGATGCAGCGCGTCTTGATCGGAAATCTCAGAGCTCATCACTTTTCGTGTTATGCAAATACAGGATCATCATATTTCACCCGACCTCATCATGTTGGGCTGTCACTGGAGTGGTATATCTAGCACGAACGTTAGATCCTCATACACCCCATACATCCCCCACTCGTTCACACCCATCCCTCGAATATGACCGTAGTCTCAAATGATCCCAGCTGGTAGCCGGTAATCAATTTGAACATTTGTTTAAGCTATTGGATAGGTTTGTCGCATCAATATGTCTCGATCTAATTGACTTGCGGTTCCGCAGTTGCCGCCGCCGGCGTGGTGGTATACGATTGGGGTGAGTGGGATAGTGTTCGAAAACTGCTGTTATTCTCATAATATTTCCAGTACTGACACTTGGACAAGAGGTGGGTCGGTGCTATTGCTAGAGCACCCAACTCGTTACTAGTAAGAATTGTGTCATAGATTGAACTGATCTGGGTGAGTGGCAGAGTCCCATATCAGAAGAAAAACAGGAGAAGGTAATGAATTTGCGACAGAGGCAACGCCGGTCTCTCATGACCGTGCTGTATCTCGTTGTTCGTACCTCACGTTATCCTATAGCGTGGCTGGCAAGTACTGACTCTAAAATGTTCTAGATACGCTATATTGGAATACCATATTCTGTGTATGTTTTTGTGGCTAACAAGTTGGTGCTGTACTAATAGCCCATCTCTCGTCATCAGTATCAACGTTCTGCGTATGTCTCATATGCGCTGTGTTCGATTCTTCTGACCGACGGCACTCAGAAAATATACCATTGGTCTTGCTGTCAGGTGCAGTGAGTACTCCGCAACTATCTCATTCCCATTAAACAAACACACTCATGTGTAGGGGTGAGTGGAATTCTGAGCATAGAACTTGGCTCAAAATAATCTCTCGACAGGTGTGAGTCAGCGTGTTTAATTCTAGTACGAGGTGATCACTAATCGGGTGTCTCAGGTAATATTATGGGCTACGCACTGAACGGGACAAATGTAGTCATGGCTGCCATACTGGGCGGTGAGCTGCAATATCTCTGTGATATCGACTCGACTGAAACACGATGCAAGTCATCATGATTGCTCGGTTACATGCCATGTATCAGAGATCTAGAATGATGCTTACCTTCCTTGTCATTATCTTCTTGGCTGTTAACATCGCCTGCGGAGTAATCGCGGCAGTAGCACTCAAGGATTCTGCGGCGGGTAAGTTTCATTTGTTGATATGAAGAACACAGCTCATTGGACAAACTCTAGAGGAGCTGATACTCTCTGGCACGTATATGTGCAATTATGAATATGAGGGGGATTTCCAGCTTCTGGCCTCAATGGTTTGGATGCTCAACACTGTTTGGGAGGTCCTTGCACTGTGTCTGTCAGTCTGGATTGCTGTGAAACACTTCCGCGACCTGCAACTACTCGGCCCATTGACAAGATTGACCATCGGGGACTGTTTCAGAGTGCTGATAAAATCCCACGTGCTTTATTTTGCAAGGTGAGCTTGTAATGTGAAGGCGGTTATCCTTTTCTGCTCAAATTCCGCACGTGCTAGCTTTGCTTGTGTCTCTTGCCTCGAGTTGGGTTATCTCTCTCTAGGGCTCTCGGTACGCCGACCTGTCGCTAACGTCTGCTTGTAACCACTGCTCATCATTTCTGTAGGAGTCAGATTCTATGGAAGTTGAGATATCCTATGGTGCTCTTCAAATTTTATTGGTCGTGCAGATGTTTGTGCTGGGACCACGCCTCATCCTTAGCGTTCGAGAATATCACGCTAACCTCGTGGCCGACTCCGATGCAGAGACTAGCCTGGATTCGACTGTCTTCCAAGAGCATGTACATGTGCCAACTAGCAGTATTGTGTAGGGGAATACTTGCCGAGTGTTCTGCATGGAGATATTCACCGTCGTAGTATTTATTTTAGTTTAGTTATAACGTTTTAAGTATATTAGCTGAGGCTTATGTAGACAAATTTTCATTTCATGTTGTATCACTACTGGAAATCAGTAAACTGCCCACCCACACTTGCACCAAGTGGCAAGCTGAATTGTCTGGAGGTTCTAGCAACCAACCAAGTTCTTGATGCCCGATACTAAAATACAACGAGAATCAGTATGAATTGCCCAGACAGCTGATTCTACGCATTTGTAGAGTTCCGCTATCTGAGCGTACAGATGATAAAGTGTCCGTGAGGCATGAAGCCCAGATACAGATAATTATATTCACAGCAACTTAGAACAGCTTCTCCCAAATCCCTTCAGATATACACAGGAACGGTCTTCCCGTCATCGCCATCCATTCAGTCCTGTTCATGTTAAATCTCGTTAGCTCTAGCTGTCCGCCAATGCCTTTTGCATTTGCAAGCCATCGAGATTGTCATAAGTTACAGGTAGTATCTTACATTTGACGGCCCATTCTACATTCCCTATTTACCTGCACTGTATCAGTTGTCAGCTACTTCCATGTCTCTCTTGACACCTGCGGATGATCGGTGGTAGCACTGCGGAGAGCGGGAGCCGACAACACATTTAGGTTATCCGCATGGTACAAAGGCGTATGAACAAACCAGACAGAATCAGCATTTGTTGTGGCTATAGGGGTCGAATCCATGTCCGAAAGAACCACGCTAGGCTGATGGGGAAAGCGCTGGAACACAGTACAGTGCACGTAAGATGCCTATCTCAAGGTGAGCGCGTGAAAATAAGATGTTGTCCTGTCCCAGGCGTACCAGAACATCGGATGCGGCACTCTCGACAGAGAGAGCATCGGTGGGAGGAGGGCAAATTTAGAAGCTCAAGGCGTGAGATGCAAGGGTCCGCTGTGATCACGCATAGAAAGTAAAGACATATAATGCAGGGCACTAAAACAGCCAGAAACAGGTAAGGAAGGAATGCGGATCGGTGAAACACCTACTAGCGTTTAAATGGGAATGAGACTCGTTCTTGGCAGAAGTTTCGAACAATGGAATTGGACCGACCTTAAACCAAGACACCTCATAGACTGCAAAAGAGTGCCTGGAGTAGATGTTCAGCACAACAAAAATCATGCATCATAGCAAGCACGACGAATGATGGAAGAGAAGGCAAAGTGGCAAAGGGACATACCAACGTAAAGCGCGATATTAATATTCTGGAGGGAAAACTACACGTTACTTCCAAGTTGCAATGAGGTAGTGAATGCGGCCTCCTTGGGTAGTCTATTCACGCGCACATGAAGATACAGGTGGCTGATGCTTAGAGGTCACATAACTTCTCCACTGTGTAGGGTCGGGGATTCCAAAGTTGCGAAAGCCGATGTCCCTAAAGTAAGATGGCACATGTTAGAGGGCGCTCCCTTGCTATCATTGATCAATGACAAATTGACATTGAAGCATCCTTTGCGTGAGCACCCCTGCCGCTCTAGACCGAGCTTCGTGATGCAGATGACCTTTTTGCTGATCCAGAGAGTATCTCGCCTGACGACGTTGCTGCTGAATTTGCGGCGCTCAATGAGTTGAAGATGACCGAAGAAGGTGAGCTAAGCTTTGACGAAGCTGAAGTGTAGTTACTGTAGGATAAGAAACACGACCAGACGTGACATATGGTGCGCGTAATACCTTCGCAAAGATTCTTTGCGTTTTGCACAAATTTAAAGTTTCGCTGTCTCGGATTTCTTAGATTTGTATCTATCTTAATTTGTGCTTAGACATCTATCTTCACGTATCGGCCTGATTCTTGTCGATTTTCACTCCATGCGCCCATATGTGGAGGCCCTCAGAGGATTTACATTTATCTTCCGAGTCAATATTGCCAGTTACTGCAGTCACGTGGCCTACTACACTTAGCGGTTGACCATGAGCGCGGCAGAGCACAACTTTTCTGGTGCACTAGCAACATGGAAGGGTATGCGAATCAAATTATATGGATGTCATGAGCTAACAAGTGCAGATATCAAGCTGCAGGAGCTGCAAAAGACGCTGGACACTCAAGGTATCGAAATCGTTGACAACCAGAAGGAATCTGTACTGGGTCGCAAGCAGCTTGCTGACCGCACGAAAGGTCCGTGTGTATACGTTCTTTGATTTTCAGCTATTCTGAAACATTCCGTAGAGTTCAAGAAGATTCCAGATGACGAGAAGTTGAACTCATTCAAAGGCCTGCTCAAAGGTTCGCGCATGGTCTTTCTCGGTATCCTGCTATCCATTCCTAACTCTGGCACAGCATACCAGACAGAGATCGACAGCCTCACGAAGCGGTCAAAGGTTTCTGAGAATGCATTTCTCAATGTGTACAAGGTCCTTGCCGAAGCACCAGATCCATATCCTCTACTCGAAGCTGCTGTCGTGCGTCTCACCCATCTTCTTCACCTCTCCTCAATTTCACACGTGCGCAGGACCAAGCAGTCAAAGCTACAGAAGCGCACGCACTGGAAGCTGAAGTTGCTCGATTACGTGTTGAGAATACTGAGTTTCGACAGTCGTCTAGCGCTCTTGATGCGTCCAAACGTCGTGTCGAACAGCTGGAGGCGCGTATGGACGAGCTTGTGTCACAGAAGGAGTCTGAGATCAACGCTGCGTACGACGAACGTATGCGTAATTACGAGGAGCGGTATGTGGCGTGTTGTTTGTTTAGGTTGGTGTTTTGCAGTTGCATGATGCTGATTGAGGTGTAGGGAACAGGATTTGCAGCGCCAGGTTGCACTATATAGGGACCAAGTGCGTGACCTTAGACTGTCGAACGAATCGAATCAGGCGAAGCTTTTTGACCACAGCCAGCGTCAGGGTGAGTTGTGCTACTTTCCTCCCTCCGCTTCCTTTCACTTCATTATTGTACCTTTTGTCTTGCACGTTGACACTTCTACTTAGACCAAGAGATCATTTCCCGTCTTGCAGAAGCTGACATGATCATGGTCGACCTGGAACGCGCGAATAGCAGAGTCGCGACCGTCGAGCAGCGAAATGTAAGTTTTGTCAGGCTCTATCCCTTGTTCATCAATTCGCTGTTGTTCCATACCATTTATTATGCATCATCTTGCATGCATCCACTCGAGTTACCACATAGCTGTCATGGCATATAGCCACCCTTCGTTACTATGCGCACATTTTGCCCTACTATTTTCCTTATTACCGCAACTTCTTATTTTTATTCCTTTGAAATTCGACACTGACTTCTCCCGCAGGAAGCGCTCCGTGGAGAGATTGAGGCGTTGCGCACTGGGAGCGAAAGCAGTGAGCGGTACGTCTGTTTTTCGTCTTTCACTCTGCTTCTCCCACTGCCCACTCTTTTAACTCGTATACGTGCTTTCAATCTGACTGACGTGCATATATTTCAACAGTGTCAGATCGCTAACGACTCGTCTCTCCGAACTCGAGTCCGAGTACACGCGACTCGAAGGTGCCGTTGACGTTGCACGAAGTGCTGCAGTACGATTAGAGGAACGGATTTTAGAGAAGGTGGGTGTTATTCCGAGTACGGAGATGCATAATTAACAAGAACAATAAACATTCCACAGGCTCGCGAAGCGGATGCTGCTCACGTAGAAGTAGATGCTCTCAAGACAAAACTCAAAACATACTCAGATTACGACGAGGTGAAGCGAGAACTGGAGATTCTGAAGGTGCGCCTTTCCCTCGTGTGTCATTCTCACCGTGTCGACCCCATGATAGTACGTTGAATTCGCAGGTCTCGACCCGGATGACGATTGGTCAAGTCCTGAAGAAGACGAAGACGGCGTGCATCTGCCAAATCCAAATGCAGACAAAGCAAATGCACAGCACGGCAAGAGTCTCGAGGTGCTCCTTGCAACGAAGAACAAACGGATATTAGAAGAGTTGACTCGATTTAGGGTGCGTTTACTATGAATTTTGACCTCCACGTCGCTCCTCATCCAACTTTCTGTTCCATAGATCCTGCATACATCACTTGAAGCCTCCCTCAAGAGCACACAGGACGAGCTCGCAGACACGCACGCAGAACTTGCCAAGCAACAAGCCTTATGTGAGAAACTCGAGACGGACCTACTCGCGCTGAACACCAACAGTGGGAGCGGGCCAAGAGAGGAGGGTGGAGAGAGTGGAGAGAGTGGGATTTCGGGGCTGGGGCTCGAGTTCGGCTTACGGACCAAGGTTTGTCTGCATTCGAAAGAGTTAATTCGTGCGGCTGATATAATTGGCATTGCAGGACGCAACGGGCCCAAGTACCACACGCTCAACACCGATACCTTTCACGTCATCTGCTGATACCTCGATCCTTCCTATCGTGACCAGCCAGCGGGATCGGTTCCGGCAACGGAACGCAGAGCTCGAGGAAGTGAGTATCAGATTTTGCATTTGCGTTCACGCCTCTGCCCCACCTCTTTTATTATCATTCACCCCGCTCGACACTAATTAACTCCCAGGAACTGCGCAAACACTACCACACCATCTCAGAACTTCGCACCGAAGTCAAATCCCTCCAATCCGACAACCTCAAGCTCTATGAGAAAGTCCGTTACATGCAATCATATCGCGAACAAGGTTCCGTCTCACAGCTTGATCCTCTCCCACCCTCCTCTTCTTCCTCGGCGTTTAACGGAAGTGGAAGCGGGAATGGAAGCGGCGGTGGAAGTGGAAGGGACGAGTTGGGGAAATGGCGCGCGAGGTATGAGGAAACGATGAATCCATTTGAAGCATTTCGCGGAAGGGTATGTGTCTATGCTTGGCCTCGTGTGTGCTGGACTGATGTATTGTTTGGCTTGTCGTTCAGGAAGCGACGCGTGCGTATGAGGCTCTCAATCCTATCGAGCGAGGTGTGCTCGTGCTCACGCGTGGGATTATTGGCAACCGGCGTGCGCGTACGGCGTTTATCTTTTACGCGGCAGCGCTGCATCTCTTAGTGGTCGTTACTGTGTATGAGTGTGCGTGGTCGAGCGGGCAGCTGCAGGTTCAACCGGGGCCATACTGATCATGGTGGAGTTTGATGGAGGTTATTTTGTTGGCTGCTCGCTCTGTAGTTCACCACATCACGGAACTTGGAGGGAACGTATGCGATTAGATTATATGCTGTAAAATATCAATGCACTATGGCTATGTTACATGCTGAGATACATAATCCATCTCCTGAATCACACTACGCGGTTTTCGGCGTCGAAGTCTTTGCACTCCGCGCCCTATAAAACGCAAGCGCATGCTCGACAGCGTCTAAGAGCGGTTTCATAGCCTATCAAAAAAAACGCGTTCAACAACAATCATCCAAACAAAAGAAGAAAAGAAAGACTCACCGCCTCTACCCTCTCAGGTTCCACACCCTCCAATTGCCCAGCCCGCACGAGCGCCTCAACTTTCTCGCGCGTCTTACTAAGGTAACCCGCCATCTTTGCCGCTTTAGCTGCGTTTTGAGAAGGCGTAGCGCTCGACGAAGTAGTCGTTGGTGGAGGATAGAGAGATGTCCAGAATTGCCTGAGGAACTCGTTTGCGGCCGTTTGGCACGTCGTAAGTTGGCGGAATAGCGTTGGTGGGAAATTGGCTTTAAAGCAAGGGTTTGAATCAAAGAGATATTGGTTGAGGGATACGTACTTTTTCTAGTGCGGATGTCTAGTCGCGCAGAAACGTTTTGAGTCATTGAGTCGAGCGCTGCGTCTCCTGCTCTTTTATCTATTCGGAGCTGTGGAGGAATTGGGGATGTGTCGCCGATATATATATAAAACAGGAGGTATTACCTGACTGAACCGCGTCTCCCAACCCCTAAAGCCATGTTTCAACTCTGCAAACGCTGCGCGGACGTCGACGACCTGATTGTTCGGTGCGTGAGATTCTGGGATACAACAGAATAGAATTGAATTGAGGAAGGAAACGCACCGCACTACCTGCCTGCTCTGAAGCATTCCGAGCAAGCTGTCCCTCGAAATACCGCTCGCGGTCTTGCATCTGAAGCGTGATTCCATCCATAGCTTCTGGGTCCCTTAGATCGTCGAGCGTGATCTGGGCGTATGTGTCCTCGTCCTCATCGAGGCCACTATCAATGCGCCGGCGTTTAGCGGGTGGCACTTCGCCTCTGTCATACATTAAGTTTATCAGCATCAGCATCAGTGTTGATATTGTGAAAAGAGGGGACGGACAGCGCGGAGTTGAGTAATCGTTCCGAGTGCTCGTTGAATTTTCGGATGAGGGGGAGGGCACCGCGTTGTCTACCGGCTTGCATCGTCACGTCTTTTTCGTTTCCTGTCTGTTTGGGGTGAGAAAGAACATGAGCCAAGTATGGCGGGAATTACCTCTCCATGGTCTTCGAGCGTCGCTCCTATATTAATGAAGAGGTCTGAAACCTCGTTTCGTGCTCTTCGGGGCTCTAGCTCTGTGAAATGAAATGACGGGGATGAATTTCAGGATGGATAGAAGTGATGTACCGTCGTCGTCTTTCTCTAGGTACTTGTCGAATATAGGGTCGTCTTTTACGACGTGCTGCGCAGCTGAGGAACGGATAGAAGCGCGGTGGGCGTTGAAGAGTTTTGACTGGAAATATCTCTTCCAGAACTCGGCTTCTGAGAGCTTGTAGCAGTGCGGTTTAGATACAGGTGATGAGTGAGGACTTGTGACGGACCTTATTAGGGACGTTATCGTTGTACGCTTTTGCAACAACGGGGAACTCGTCGAATATATCGTGGACTAGCTGTGGGGTGATGACGATCTTAACCTCGCCGCCTTCTACGGTCTGTGGTCTAGGGTCGACGAGCTGGCCTGGACGCCCGCGTTTCTGGCCCTCTGCAGCAGCTTCTGCAAGCAAGAGGTGCTTCGTAATAACTGAGGACAATAAAGGGGTATATGAATGCGGGATACGATACCTCTCTACCATCCCAGAACTCAGACTCTGTAATATGACCACTCATGACAAGCTCCTTATGAAGCGCCAGAAGTTCAGGATTTGAAAGGAGGACCTTTTTTCTAAGGCGAAAGTCAGTTGCTGCATCTATTCCGGAGAGGATTGGAGTGCGAGTGTCGCTCGAGACGGAGGTAGCACGGGATGTGGATTGTATTGGCGCGGGTGTCTTTGCGGGTGTGCTGAGTGGTGTTGGTTTTTGTAATGGCGTTGGTGCAGCGCTCCGGTTTCGGGAAATGATGTTTGTGAGCTCTTGCTTGAACGCTTCTCGCTCGGCGTACGCGACCGCTGAAGGTGAAGTGAATGTGAAATTATGTCCTGCCTCATCGTTGACGAGTCCAAGTTTGAGACGGACTTGAGCAGCGCCTTCTTTACTGCAGAATAGAGCTGAAAGCGATAGTGAGCTTGATATGAGTTGGGTTGAATTTACTTACAAGATGCTTCTAGGTGTGGAACACGAACTGCTGGTGCTTTCTTGCCTTCTTGTGTCCATGTTAGATGTGAATCTGTGAGCTCAAGAGTACCGGGTTGTTTTTTGTAGGATGCTTTGGCGGACGTCGTAGGCATCGTCGACTTTGCTCTCACACAACCACCTTCCAATAATGTACACTTTTAAACACCGCGGCATAAGACAACCGAGCTCATCTTTCGAAACGACGTTATCATCATTATCTCTTAAACCACCATGACCACCATCAAAACCCAGCTGGTCGTCTTCGACTTTGACTGGTAATTCATCCTAATTCCCTCCGTCACTTATCATACATGTCTCCCATCCTAGGTCAATGGCAGATCAAGACACTGATCGCTGGATATTCGAAGTCTTGGCACCTGATATTCGCAGAAAGATGAAAACCCTCAAAGAGAGCGTTCAATGGACCGATCTCATGTCCGTGCCTTTCCTTTTACTATTCAATTAACTTCATATATGGCTTGCAGAGCACAGTCGTTGCAAGAAATCCATTCACGCGGCAGGACGCGTGAGGAGATCGAACATACCCTCCGTCAAATGCCCTTCGTGAGTAGTTCGCACGTGAGAACGTAGGTGTGTTAAAGCATGTATACTTAGCACCCCGCGATGGTACGCGGTGTCACTAACCTCAAGGGCGCGTCCAACCCCACCACCACATTCTTTTGCCTCTCTAACGCGAACTCTGTTTTCATCAACACTATTCTCGAGGTGCGTTCCCTCACTTCGATTTTATTTCTTTGACTAAGGGATCGCAGTCAAAAGGGCTGCAAAACCTGTTTGAAGAGATCGTGACTAACCCTGCAGAGTTCGAACCTTCGGGTCTGCTCAAGCTCCGTCGTAGAGTCGACCCCCACGGGCCTCAGCACAGCTGCGCAGTCGGATGCAGCCCCAACATGTGTAAAGGTGACTCCTTCCGTTCTATACCACACCACCACCCTAGCTAACGCAAAGTTTAGGCGAAGAGCTTACCGCATTTTTGGAGCGCCACAAGCCTGGCTACGACCGTATCGTTTATGTTGGAGATGGATCCAATGACTTTTGTCCTATCCTCAGATTACGAAGGTAATGTCTGCTTTGTCGTCTTAGTACTCAGATCTTGTCACTGAGGTTGAGTAGCCAGGATATGGTGCTCTGCCGGCGGTTCCGCGGCCTCGAGGGCCGTATTTCTCGAGAGGGCGGTCATCAATGCCAGGTCAAGTACTGGGCGGGCGCTTGGGAGGTCGAGGAGATCTTTAATCAATTTATAGAGAAGAATTGATGGCGGCGATGCTGCTGGATGGCGTCGATATTGTCATATTAAAGCGATCTACAGAGTCTTCATATTCATATTCTATCCTGCTTGGGGCTGGGCTGCGAGAATGTTACCGGTGCCCTGGTTCAACACAATGGGTCTATATGTTATTTCAAACATCTCTCGCGCATGGCATCTAGATGCGATCAAGACTCGGCCCCGCAAGTGTTTAAGCGCTAATGACCAGCATTACACATTTCATACACATCAGAACAGTATGGGCCGGTCCAGTGCCATTTTCAATTCTTCAAGCCTCGCTGAAGCCTCATCGATGAACTCTCTTCCGGTTGTTGGCTCTTCCGATGCGACCGAGGATGACTTGAAAGCTAAAGGTGGGGAGGTTACATAATTTTCCTGAACGACTGTCAGACTTAGCTTGCGTGTATTCTTCTAGCCTCCGGCCCCATTAATGTCATTTTTCGTTTGACGGTGAATCCCGATAGTTTTGGTCAGTCTGTCGAAAATCTAGGTTGGCACGTACGCACCTCGAGGACATATTTTATATGTCTGAGACGATTTTCACGAAGCGTGCGCCAGTGAAGGTGAATTCCTGTTCATGGATGGACTATAAAAGAGGTTTCGGCGTAATGACTGGGCCTAGTTAAGACGTACCTCCGAGGATCTATACACCGCAAAAATGATGTCAGTAGGTTTCGAACCAATTCCAAGACAAGCAGATTTTGACTCTGCTGTGGTAACCACTTGGCTAAGACCAGATAGAAGGGCTTCCGAGGAAACTATTCATGAGCCAACATGAAGGTGTGTTTTGATAGAAAAAAAAATGACACTGGGAAGGTTTCGAAGCTGCCCAGTCCAAGGGGAACAGATTTTGATTCCGTTATGATAACCACTTGGCTGAGAGGAGTTGAGAAGGACCTCCGACAACACCATCCACGAGTGAATGTCAAGGTGTGTTCTGATATAAAAAGAACATTTGTCGGCAGGTTGCGACCCTTCGCCGGCCAAGAGAAACAGATTTCGACTCTGTTGTGGTAACCACTTGACCAAGACCTGATAGAGGGACCTTCAAGGAAACTATTCATGAGCCAATATGAAGGTATGTTCTGATAGACAAAAACTGTCATTTGGGAGGTTTCGAACCTGCCCAGTCCAAGAGGAACGGATTTTGATTGCGTTGTGGTAACCACTTCGCTTAGAGCAGTCAAGATGGACCTCCGACAAACCTATCCATGAGTGGATGTCAAGGTGTGTTCCGATAAAAAAACATTTTGGTCGGCAGGTTTCGACCCTGCGCAAGCCAAGAGAAACAGGTTTCGACTCTGTTGTGGTAACCACTTGGCTAAGGACAGTTATATGGACACCGGAGGGAACCACATGAGTCAATGTCAGGGTGTTCCGATAGAAGAAAAACCTCGTCATCTGCAGATTTCAAACCTGGGTGTTCCAACTGCCTTTTTATTATCCAACAAGACCTCCTGTGTTACAGTACTGTTCCACTTCTGCATCATGCCATCCCATGGGGCACTCGTGATGTGGGCGTTGTGGCGCAAGAAGACAAAAATTCATATGTCCTCCCCATGTTCTTGAAACTTGTGCTAGAGTAAAAAACATCATGTCGTTGGTAGGTTTCGAACCTGCGCAGTCCAACTTGAAGAGGAACAGATTTCAACTCTGTTGCGTGACCACCTGACTAAGACCAGTTGAGATGGTCCTCCGAGGAAATCATCCACGAGTGAGTCTTCAAGGCCTGTTCTAATAGAAAAAAAGGCGTGTGTTGGCAGGTTTCGAACATGCACAGTCTAGGAGAAACAGATTTCAATTCCGTTGTGGTAGCCACTTTCCCCAGGAGGAACTTGTGATTCCTCTCCGACCAACTATCGATGAATAAACGTCAAGGTATGATAAGATGGAAAAATGATTTATCGGCAGGTTTCGAACCTGCGCAGTCCAGGAGAAACAGATTTCGATTCTGTCGTGGTAACCGCTTTCGCCAGGGCGAAGTTGAGACGAGTCTCCGGGAACTGTCTGTGAGTGAATGTCAAGGTGTGCTCAGGAGAAAAAACGATTTGTCGCAGGAGAGCAGATTTCAGAATAATCTGTTCTGGCGCTAGTTGGCCATGACTACGCAAGATAGACGTCATGAAGGATCCGTGGATGTTCAAGGTGGGTAAAAGGGGGGGAACCTGCAACTGTTGTAGTTGGCCAGCGTAACTTCAAGGCTACTTGAGTCAGATCAATTTCTCTAATATTGTGAGCACCTGAGTTGACAGCGGCAGTGAAGTGATCGGCGGCTTCTTCGTGATGCGCGTCATCCAAGGCTTTGGTTCCAAGCTCAACACGTAGATATGTCTAATGCGAAAGTTGCAAAGATTAGTGTCGATGAACAAGCGTAGCCGGATCATACTTACTTCCACGACATGAAGCCCGAGAGGATCGGAATTCGGACAAGCGGATTTGGAGTGACCCGTGTCCTTGCCAAGACCCCAGTGCATCTACACCAGTCTGTTCAAAATATTGTGGGTGCACATGGTGCGACTGATTTTCTCCCGGCTCTCCATTCTTTCCTTCAGACGAATCTCCCGCACAACACCATCGTACCAGGCGTTCAAGACCGTTTCAACATTTATCGTCAAGTTGTCATTGTGACGCCACCTGCTTTTCAAGTTAGCGAGGCTCCAATGTCCAGGCGGATTAGAGCCACCCCAGAGAAACTTGCATCAGGACGGAAGGCTGGTAGTCCAGCTCGATTTGATATGGCATTGATATTGGATGGTCCTTGGACTTCACAGCTGTGTTCTCTAGATGGTAAGTTTGATTGGATTTTGGTGTCACAGTGATCCAATCTGATCATAGTCTGCAGCAGGTTTGTGTGTGGCTCAAGTTCGTGCTATATTCTCACTCCCTCATCAGTTTGGTGAATACTCAAGAGCCCTTGCATACATAGAGTGGTTCACGCCTTTCTGAGCACCAGACCCTTCATCTTGAATGCAACAAGTGTCACACTCAACCTGCCAATTTCACCAGAATGCAGCAGTGATTCATGTTGACAACATTGTGTGGCCATGCCATCTAATACTGAAGATGGGAGAGTCAGTGTACCTGAGGTTGATATGTGGTAATGTGTATGAAGCAGCTAATGATTTTTATTTTAATGATTTCATTGATGGTGAGATGTTTTGTGCATCTGTGACAAGTATTTAGAAGCCAGGATGTCCATATATATTTAGTAGACCTGCAAATACTAGATAGTTGTGCCTGTAGCTGCCTGTAGTGACCTGTAGCACAGTGGTAACTCTGGTAGTATCCTGTAGCTACTGTAGCACAGTCATGACTCCTGTAGCTCCATGTAGCATGGCATTAGGATATATAGTGCTATATACTTCTATGTAGCCTAAACAATGCCTACATAGTGCTACAGTGCCTACATGTGCCTATATAGCTGTCAGTGTGCCTACGACGATATTGGTTTTTTCCTGATGTGGTCCCAGTCTTGTTGTTGGGCCATAACAAATGAGCAATTAGCATAGGAAGTATAAGGGTTGGCATCAGTGTTTATTTCTTGGGTGAGTAACTCTTCAGCAGTGGACAGGTCCCCAGTTACACATGCATGGCAAGCTGTCATGATAGCCAGGATCTATGCAAGGGATGCTCTTGGAATTGTGTTATGAGAGTCAAGAATAGAAACCCACCTTTGAATTAGCATCACTAGGTAGTGTCCACTCTGAGATCTTATTATCATAACCTCCACTCAGGATGTGCTTGCCATCCATAGAGAACGTGACATATATTGGGATGGATGAATGCTGGAAGATGGTAATGGTTCGTTGATCTGAGAGCCACCAGAGACGAATATGGTTGTCATCAGATGCAGAAGTGATGAGGGTACCAGCAAGATGAGTGGCAATAGCATTGATACTGCTAGTGTGGCCTTCCCAAGGATGGCCAACCTGTTCCCAGGTCAATGGATCCCACTCTCCTATGGTAGAATCATCTTTATTGCCACCTGAAAGAAGGTGTGTGCCATTGGGCGTCCACACCAGTGACAAGTTGTGTGACTTGTGGCCCTCTAAAGATGTGACACGTTCCCCCGTACCTATATTATAAATGTCAATATTATTGTAGTCTGTTGTGATAGCAAGAAGTTCACCAGAAGGCGAATATCAAACACAGCGGACAAGTGCAAAAGTACCACAGTCAATTGGTTCTGCTAAGCTGCTTGCATCTGCCATGTTTTGGTATACCAAAGCTTCACCATATAGTCACCTGAACCAGTGGCCAGCACTGTACCATCCAGAGAGAAATCCAGTGAGGTGATTCTATTGGTGTGGGCTTTGATGAGCTGGGCTAGAGATTCTCCAGTTTCACCATGCCAGATGATGTTTTCTCTGTCTCTATTGCTGCTTGCTACCAATTGTCCATCTTGTGATACCACCAATGCCAGCACCTCATCATGATGCCCTTCCATCTTCTTCAACACAACACCTGCCTTCAAGTCCCAAAGATGAAGTGTCCTGTCCCTCAAGCCCATAACCATTCGTTGCTTATCGGGGAACACTGTGACTGCTTCTATGGCCCCCTCATGATCTTCAAAAGTTTGAAGGGGTGTGGTGCTTGGATTGAGCTGTGACATTTGATCAGGGGTTGATGGCATTGAGCATGGTTGAGGGACTGTGAGTGTCTTTCTCTAAGCTGCAGAGGCCTGGTGTAGGGCATGAGATTCCTCTAGGTGTAGATCACCCATATTACAACTCAAGATGATTGGTACAGTGCATGACTCACTATCTATAACTTTCCCGCAAAATGCGCCAGAGGCACGACGCTTTCCCACACTATGCGACGCATTCCCGTGCATGCGCTTAGCGCACTCTTCCTGCGCTCAATCACCCTTTGTCACACAGTGTCCTGGAGCATCCATCCATCATCCAACCAGTCCCCTAGTGAGTCCCTTTTCATTTATTTCTTATATCAGACCATTTCTGGTATTGTATGATATATTATTCCATCATGGACCCTTATTTACATCATTTACATACTTAGAGTGCTCCCTATTTGCTTCTGAGCCCTGGGAGCGCACCTAGGCACAGCTTACCTGTGGCCTAAGAAGTTTTCAAATATACCTACAACCACCACAATATAAATGAACCACCATCATGTCAGTAGTCACCTAGAGTTAGAATCCATTGTGACGATCATATTCCCACTAGGCTTGCAATGGCCATCTTTTGATATAGGTGATGGAAAGCTACAAAACCATTGACTGCTTTTCCCGCACTCAACCCACTCCAGATGTGTATTCCTGTGCTCTGCAGACCCGTGCATTCACTCCTGCACTGCGCGCATACCTGCGGTCAATTTCCTGTGCCTTTGGACTACCTTACAAATGTCCCATGTCAGTCCATTGTCCATCCTACCTCATTGATATGTATTTTGTCTTGCCTCATGTGTTGTAACAAGTGTTGCAGTCTTATTACATGTCTTTACATATTCCTACTGCCTGTCTGTCCTGTCCCTTCCGTTTCCAAGAGGGTTTAGCTAGTATGAAGTGCCTAGAGTGACTACTTCATATTTACTTCCCTTCTACAGTATTTCCTTCCCTTAGGTTTTACTTAGGAGCAGTCACCTTTAGTGTGCGCTTTTAGCCCCTATTGGTTACCTTATACCTGGACACCTTGTCTTGACTTTCCTTACCCATGCAATCAATACCCTTGCCCTCACTTGTTACCTGCACCATTCCTTAAAACTTCCCTACCCCTTACCCTAGCATCTCGCACTTCCACATCAACCACTCATCAACCGCTCATCAACCGCTCATCAACTGCACTTCTGCATTCCCGCACTCTACATACCTGCGCACTTGTTCCCATGCTCTGCGCACTTTCGGGTCTTTAGTATCATCGGCTGTTCTCAGTAGCAATTCCCTTTAGGGTTGAACATTCTTGCTTGCAAGTGTAGCAGATAGGCAGAGCATCGACCTACAACAATATTTTTGGTTAGGCACTTTAACAAGTGTATAGCCATTGTTGTGTTTGCACACTGGGCCTGGAGCTTTATAGCTGCTTAGCTTTGCAATTGTGCAGGTGATCTCCTCTTGACAAAATGGGGTGTGAGGTGCTACAGGATCAGGGTAGTCTGTGTCGGGAGGAACAGAGTTGTCAGCAGGAGGAGGGGGAAAGAAGGACTCAGCTAGGATTGTGCTTTTTTCTTGATTGGTGGTGGCTTTGGCATGGGTGCCATCTGGTCTTCGAATATTGAGGGTTGGGATGCAGGCCTTGCCACCATCTTTGGGTGCTGAAGAAATATATTTGTTAGCAGTCCATAGGTTGTTACCTTCTATATCTTCCAGCCAGTCTATCCAGTGTTGTTTCTTCATCAACTTGATTTCTTCTGCATATCGATTCTTGATAGACTTGAGATCATTGTGGCAGGCGTGGTCAGGGAGGCCCCAGAGTTGATAGGCCAGGTGGCTGGCTTTGTTTACCTGTCTATGGAGGTTAGTAAGGTCCTTTGTCCACCAGTGCTTCAAGTGTGGGTAAGGGTTGGTGAACAGGACAGTGGCTTCCATTGCGGTGGTGATAACTCTGGTGGGGCTGCTTGCAGCTTGCTGAAACTCTTCTTCAGATGCTAGAGGAACAGGGGGGAATGGTTCAAGTGATTTGCTGAGGTGTTCATTGAAGGCTTCCCAATCAGTATCTCTCCAGTTTCTCCTGGGTTCAGATGGGGATTTGGTCGTTTTGAGTTCTAGAGTTAGGAGGATGGGGACGTGGTCCATACAAGGGCCATGTTGGCTTTGGTTGGTGTCACAAAAGATAATTGAGTCCACAATAGATTCCATCCCTAGGATGTTATCTGGTCTAGTCCAGTTACCAGTGGAGTTAGCTTGGAGGGTAGGGATTCTGCAGGGAAGCAGCTGTAACATGCCATAGTTAGCGATGAGGTCAATGAGCGGGTTTGCTGCTGTGTAGTTGAACAGGTGGCAGTTACAAATGTCCTCCCATAAGGGGTGGTGACAGTTGAAGTCACCCATCCATAGCATGTGGTCCATTTCCGTGGCACGGATGGTTTCAATGTTTGCTTCAAGGTAAGTATTGAGGGCCGTAAGAGTATCTTGGGAGTTACCATTGTTATAGATGTTGAAAATTGAGCATCCACCGTAGGGACCAGTTAGTTGCATTATGACCACATCTGAAGAGGGGAATGGTATCTGTTTCCAGAAGTTAGTATTGATAGATGAGTTTACAAGCGTGATCACCTGGGAGTGACACTGAGGGTTAGTGAAGTGTTCTGTGGGATATAGTACATGCCAGCAGTGATTAGCACAGGTGTTACGAAGGAAGTTAATGTAAGGTTCTTGAATGATTATGAGGTCCCAGTCTCTTGTGAGTGCAGAGTTATTGAGGAGGGAAACTTGTGTTACCATAGATGTGTTGAGGTTCTGTTGCAATATGCATAGGTGAGCTAGAGGGTTAGTGGCATGATTAGACATGGTTGGGAGAGCTGGATGGGGAGCTGTCGGGGTTGTTGTCCCCGAATGCGGGGGGTGGGGAGGGGGGGAGAGGGAGGAGGGGGAGAGGGAGGAGGGGGAGGAGGAAGAGGGAGAAGATGAAGAGGAGGAGGAGGAGGAAGAAGGAGAGGAGGAGAAGGGGGGGATGGGGGTGGTGATGAGGCTGTGGATGGATTTGTCTTGAGGATGTTGTGGTGACTGTTCATGGGGGGGTTGGTTGGGGAGTGTGATTGTTGTTTGGTGAAGGCATCCAGGAGGGAGGCTATGAGGGCTTTGAGAAGAGGGATATGGGGAGGTAGAGGTTCTGGCTGGTCTTGGTGGATGGGCAGCATGTGTCCATGTGTGTTCAGTGGGGAAGTATGGCATTCAGTTCTCAGGGTGCTTGTTGTTGAGTTCCTTGCATCATTTAACGAATTCTGGACATGACCAGCTCCAGCTCATGTGTTGTTGGCTTTGGCAATTGACACAGCGTGTTGTGCGGTAGGAGTTGCAGGCTGAAGTGTGATGTTGGTTCCCACATGTACTGCAGATATCCTGTGGGGAGGTACAGTTTTTAGCGATATGATTGAATTTCTGGCACTTAACGCAATGCATTGGTTCCTTTCTGTCCTTTCTAGTGCTGATTCTCTCATTTTCCAAGCAAATTCCCTCCTGGATGATGTCATTTGCTGTTTTGATGTCAGTGACATGGAGTAGAGTGAAGGCTTTCCTTTGTTCCGCTGAGCATTTCAGGGGCAGTTTGATCCATCTGATTGAGGCCAGGGTGTTGGTGTCTAACTGGTTTTCTGCTTCTACTTGTTGTAGGAAACCTTCTTGTTCAATCTGCATTTGAATGGGTAAGTATTCAAGGACTAGAGGGTATTGGCATTGGCGGAACAATACAGAAATGTCCAGGTGAGCCTCCAGTGCAGTCCTACCTGGTTGGCTATTGAGCCATTTGGCCAGTGATTCAGTTTCCAATTCAACTATTATACCTCCATTATGTAATGCAGTGATCGAGCATATGGTGCCTTCTGGAGTGGAATTGTTTCTTGCAGCTTCCAATGCAGTCTTGATTTTGGTTGCCATGTCGCATTTTGAGGTGTTCAGTGAGAACAGTACTCCTCCTGGGAGGGGGTCCAGTAGGATTTGGTGTGCTTGAAGTGCTGCACAGCCTATTGCCTTGTCTACTTGTGGTGGTAGGTGGGTTGTGACCACTGAGCTGTAGGAAGGGTGGACAGTTCCTTGGGATGGTGCTGGGGTTTTGAGGATCTGTGTAGGGAGCTGGTCAATCTTTTCCTGTGTTGCATCTAGGGATGGAGTTAGTATCTGAAGCGCTTTCTGGTAGGTTTCTACTGAGTCGTGGAGAGCATCTGCAGCATCCTCAATATGGTCTGCCACAGTCTTGACATTATCCTCTTTTTCTGTCCTTTCCCTTCCTATGGAGGTGTGAAGTGCAGACATTTCCTCTAGTGTCGATGTGAGGGATTGTGAGGCATCATATACCAAGGCGACCTGGGGTGATATAGCTGCTATAACATGGTCTACCAGTTTGGCAGTGATATCCTCCGTGATTCTCTTAGACATGGTGCTGGCTATGTTGGCATCAGCCAGTTTGGTGATGAGAGAGTGCATGACTTGCTCCATGATGGCATCTGCTGCACCACTAGTTTCTACATCCTTCAGGAGGAAGGCTACTGCCTGGATGGCTGTGACAACCAGGACCAGTGTGGAGCTTGACATTTGCATAATCTGGAAAAGTACTGAGATCAGGTGATTTACTGTAAATGGTGCGTCCTTGACTCTATTTGTGAGAGCTTCTATTGCTTCTTGTGTGATGGGTGATCTTGCTGTTTTGCATGTGTTGAGCCCGTAGGTTGGTGAAATAGTGCATGAGGTGGGCAATGCAGTCAGTCTGATGCTCATGCTTCTTCTGCCTCCAGGCATGTTGAGGGCATGCTTGGTGTTTTAGAAAGGAGAAGTGGGTTAGTTTGAATATTTCCGCTGGGGTGGGATGACGCTGTTAGGCGGCAAACGCACTGTTGAGCACATTGAATGATAAGGATTTTTCAGGGTCCTTGTCAGGGTGCCACTTGGTTTGGGTCCAAGAAGCAATCCATCTGTTCTGTTAGAGGTCACAGAGGTGGTTGAGCACATCTTTCTTTCATGACATTTTCCTGATGAGTGGATACATAGCCTGCGTTTTACTCATCGAAGATGCTCTTTGGGTCCTGATCTAATATTAATCACCAGAATAGTAATCCATGTTGTTTACTGATCTGACCCCCTCGTGCCAGTGCACAATTTGCGGATCACTGTCAACTTGTCACAGTGCCAGTCCCGAAGAATTGGAGGGGATGAAAAAGGGTTGCAAGAAATGATGACAAGACTTGGGCATAATTTGTACCCGAGCAATCTATAGTCCGATGCACATGCATGTTTGATATGTATACTGCATGGATATCATCTTTAAAGTGCAGATGCAAGCCACTCAGAAATCCATAAACTTTGAAACAAAAACATACAACTACAATATTTCTATGGTCCTGATGTCCATCAGGTCTCCAATGTCGTTGACCTGTCCAATGATGTCATGATCCGATGCAATTCTCTTGTATTCTCCACTGTGCTGCTGTGCTAGCAAAAATGTGCCAAAAGGCTGCTGAAGGCAAACAAGCATTGTCATATTGCAGGATGTGAGCTGACGCCACTACGCCACTCGCCTTTGTCCTGTTTGGTTTGTGCTCGGACCAAGTTGCTCCCTCTCCATCGCTATCGCGGATTGCTCAGACTCCGACAGCATCGACATAAAACAGGAACATCAGAACGATATGGCTCAGTCTGCCACTTTCAATTCTTCAAGCCTCACCGAAGCCTCGTCAATGGACACTCCTCTGGTCATTGGCTCTTCCAATGCGATCGAGGGTGACTTGAAAGCTAAAGGTGGGGAGGTTACATCATTTTCCTGAATGACTGTCAGACTCACTCTGTCCTTAGCTTGTACGTATTCTTCTGGCCTCCAGCCCCATTAACATTTTTTTCATTCAGTGGTCAATGCCGATAGTTTGTTTTGGTCAGTCTGTCGAAAATCTAGGTTGGCACGTATGCACCTCAGGGACATATCTTATATGTCTGAGACAACTTTCATGAAGTGTGCGCCATGAAGGTGAATTCCTGTTCATGGACAGACTATAAAGGAGGTTTTGGCGCAATGACTGGGCCTAGTTAAGACATACCTCTGAGGATCTTTACACCACAAAAATGATGGCAGTAGGTTTCGAACCAACTCCAAGAGAAGCAGATTTTGACTCTGATGTGGTAACCGCTTGGCTAAGACCAGATAGAGGGACCTCCGAGGAAACTATTCAAGAGCCAATGTGAAGGTATGTTCTGATAGAAAAAAAAGCTGTCACTTGGAAGGTTTCGAGCCTGTCCAGTCCAAGGGGAACAGGTTTTAATTCCATTATGGTAACCACTTGGCTGAGAGCAGTTAAGATGGACTTCCGACAAAGCCATCTATGAGTGAATGTCAAGGTGTGTTCTGATAAAAAACATTTTTGTCAGCAGGTTTCGACCCTGTGCAGGCCAAGAGAGACAGATTTTGACTCCGTTGTGGTAACTACTTGGCTGAGACTCGATAGAGGGACCTTCGAGGAAGCTATTCATGGGTCAATTTGAAGGTATGTTCTAATAGAAAAAAAAAACTGTCATTTGGGAGGTTTCGAACCTGCCCAGTTCAGGGGGAACAGATTTTTATTCCATTGTGGTAACAACTTCACTGAGAGCAGTTAAGATGGACCTCCGACAAAACTATCCATGAGTGAATGTCAAGGTGCATTCCGATAAAAAATATTTATTGGCAGGTTTTGACCCTGCGCAGTCCAAGAGAAACTGATTTCGATTCTGTTGTGGTAACCACTTGGCTAAGGCCAGTTATATGGACACTGAAGGAAACAACATGAGTCAATGTCAAGGTGTTCCGATAGAAAAGACTTGTTATCGGCAGATTTCAAACCTGGTGTTCCAACCACCTTTCCATTGTTGTACGACAAGACCCCCTGTGTTAGTGTGTCACAGTACCATTCCACTTCTGCATCATGCTGTCCTGTGGGGCACTCGTGATGTAGGTGTTGTTGTGCAAGAAGACAAAAATCCATGTCCTCCCCATGTTCCTCAAACTTGTGCCAGAGTAAAAAACATCATGTTGTTGGTAGGTTTCAAACCTGCGCAGTCCAACTTGAAGAGGAACAGATTTCGATTCTGTTGCGGTGACCACCTGGCTAAGACCAGTTGAGATGACCTCCAAGGAAATCATCCACGAGTGAGTCTTCAAAGCCTGTTCTAATAGAAAAAAGTCAGTTGTTGGCAGGTTTTGAACCTGCATAGTCCAGGAGAAACAGATTTCAATTCCGTTGTGGTAGCCACTTTCCCCAGGAGGAACTTGTGATTCCTCTCCGACCAACTATTGATGAATAAACGTCAAGGTATGATAAGATGGAAAAATGATTTATCGGCAGGTTTCGAACCTGTGCAGTCCAGGAGAAACATATTTCGATTCTGTCATGGTAACCGCTTTCGCCAGGGCGAAGTTGAGACAAGTCTCTGGCAACTGTCTGAGTGAATATCAAAGTGTGATTAGAAGGGAAAACAATTTGTCGCAGGAGAGAAAATTTCAGAGTAATCTGTTCTGGTGCCAGTTGGCTATGACTACACAAAATAGACATCATGAAGGGTCCATGGATGTTCAAGGTATCAAGATGGCATTCATTCATATGTATTTTATCTTACATACACAATCACTCCTTTCTACACATGTTCGACGCATGTTCCTCTTTGACTCTCCATCTCAATTAGCGTATTGATTCTTCCTTCTGTCAGATGATTTCCCTCAGTCTTTGATCCCAGACTGAGGTAAGATCCCTTGCTTATGATTCTATATATTCTACTAACTACGATCCTACTTAGTCCCTTCCTTGTTCCTAGGTATGATCTATAGTTATCAATAGTCTTTGATCCCAGACTGAGTCCCTTCCTTGTTCCTAGTCCGAGTCTTGTTGCCTTTTGATAGGTTATGAGCCCTGGCTCAGACTAGGCATTACATTCGTTCTTGCTTCCCTCTTTTCAGCCTATCTGAGCCATCCTGGCCTTTCCCGAACTGGAACAAGGCCGCCCTCTATCACCGCTTGATCTGCAGATCCTTTTCATTCCTTTGCCACTGTCACCACCATTGACTCCTGTCCTCTCAACTCCTTCATTGCCAAATCTGCTCACTCTTCCCATTCTATTGTTGCCATCGCTGACATATCACTCTATACCAGCAATGTCCACTATCTCTGCATCCAACATTCAAATTCCCACTTCGTTTCCTCACTCTCTGCTAGATGCCAATGGCTCAAACTACACCTCGTGGGTGATGGCTATGGACCTTCGGCTTTCACTCTTCAATCTCTGGCGCCTCCTTACTGGTGATGAAAAGGGCCCTCAGCACCCAAGTAAAAGTCCCACTGAGTCTGACAACGACTTTAATAAATGCCTCACAACCCACGATGCAAGTGTGGACATCGTTTCATTCCAGGAATGCCAGAGTATAACCAAAGGATTACTCAGCATGGCGGTCCATTCAAGTGACCTGATTCACTTTACAGGTGCCACTGACCCAGCCACTATCTGGAAGGCACTGGAGGACAAATATCAGGTGTCTGTCAGCATCCACTTTATGAGCCTTATGGGCCATGTTTTTGATCTTCATCAGCAAATCACTTTGCCTCTGTGGGCTCTGTACAGCTCTGTACAGAAGGGACCAAGCTGTGGCCAGCCATTTTTTGGTGGTGGGAAAAAAAGTGTTTTACTGATATTCCCAAAGCTTCCGACAGTGACTCTCTTACCAACACTATTAAGGAGATAACAGATATCAAAGCTCAGTTCAAGGTTATCAAGTCTGTGGAGTGGAAGTGCAATGAATATACACTCGTCCAAGCATTATTGCGTGCCCTCCCTGACTTCTATGTGCTGCTCTCCCAGCTTATACCACATACTTCAGTCATTTCCTTACATAGAACCCCTGCCCTGGATGTGCCAAAAGGTTGTAGAATCATGGCTAGCCAGTCCTCGGCCAGTGCATGTAGAACAAGTGCTGGCTGGTGTACTATCTGATTATCACCTGAATATCATTTGTTCATGTAGGATAGGCACTGGCCAGTGTATAGTATGCCAATGTCTTTCATGTAGAATTGGTGCTGGCCTAAAGTATAGTAGGCCAATGTCTTTCATGTAGGATTGGTGCTGGCCGAGGTATTATAGGCCAATCTCTTGTATGTAGTATCAGTGCCAGCCGATATATCATATGACATATACTAGCCACTGGCTGGTATATGTAGGATATATCTACTGCAGTCTGATTTCATTAGTAGACTGGCCAGCTTGTATGTACATGTGTAGGACCATGGCTGGCCAGTTTGTAGTCCTTAAGTGTACTAACCAGAGGATCAAGCTGGCTAGTATATGTAGTCATTAGTGAATCAGCCAGCCTGTATATACATATGTAGGAACATGGCTGGCTGGTTTGCTTATATTTCACTAGCAAGCCGGCCAGCTTGGTCCTATGTATGTAGGAGCATGGCTGGCTGGTTTGCTTATATTTCACTAGCAAGCCGGCCAGCTTGGTCCTATGTATGTAGGAGCATGGCTGGCTGGTTTGCTTATATTTCACTAGCAAACTGGCCAGCTTGGCCCCACATGTGTAAAACCATGGCTGGCCAGTTTGCTTATATTTCATTAGCAAACCGGCCAGCTTGGCCCCACGTGTGTAAAACCATGGCTGGCCAGTTTGCTTATATTTCACTAGCAAGCCGGCCAGCTTGGCCCCACGTGTGTAAAACCATGGCTGGCTGGTTTGCTTATATTTCACTAGCAAGCTGGTCAGCTTGGTCCTATGTATGTAAAACCATGGCTGGCTGGTTTGCTTATATTTCACTAGCAAACTGGCCAGCCATGGTCCTACACATGTAGGCCTAGGCTGGCTGGTTTGCAGCCCTTAAGTTAATACTGCCCAGTAGGTGGACTTACAACATGTCATTCAACGTGAAATTTGCAGGAGTGTTGGTATAATATATCAAAGTACAAATCCACACCCATTGAAAGCCTTCTCAGCATCCTGAGCAAACCTTCTCCACATCAAGACCTGTTGATAAGCATAGGCTTGATGACCAGGTCTAGTCGTTTCCTGCCACCTTCTGTTCCATTCTTTCTGGTGATACTTGAACCAGTTTATGGTCCAACCCATTTCATGTCTTACCAGACTCAACTCCTCCTGCCATCTACTCCATCTAGCCTTTGCCTTCAACCAGTTGACTCTATAGACTAAATCAGAGTGAGTTGAAGTGACTTGCACTTGAGATAAAATTTTGTTCTTACATTCATCCATCCAAGCATCTTCTTGACCTTCATTGCCATTATTCACCCTCCAAAACCAAGCCAGTCTGTCTGACCCTTGACCAAATCTATTTTCTTCTGTCACCTCTTTGTCAATACTGAGTTTGGTGGGCAATATTTCTCAATAAATACTGCCCAAGGTAGCTTCATCCATGCCTAGACGTTGCATTGCTGACCTTGCCCTCTGATAGCTTCTTACATATTTGTCAATTTTGAGCTGACATCGATGAGCTTCTTGCTTTGACCTGGTGCCAGCCCATGTGGAATCAGCACTTCGAAAATACTGACGATAGATAAGGGCCTTGTGACCGAGAGCCATATGAAGGTTTTCTAGGCAGTCATTAGCTTGGCCTTTTCGAAGCTCCAATTCTTCAGCTTGGAGGGGGCCCAGCCCAAGAGTCAATCTATTGTGTTGTGATGTTGAAGATGGCATCCAGATACCCATCTCTTCTGTGAGGATTTCTTCATCTATATCCTCTGAGATCTCTTCATCTGAAACCTCCACCCACTCATTACCATTGTTATCTGTATGACAGAATCTAGGATCGTCAGAATGCACTGTTCCAATATCAAGATCCATGCCAGCAGTCATAGCATTGGTGGTTTCATGAAATTTGGTGATCCTAGCTGCCAATCTCTGCCGCTTTTCTTCTATAGAAGCTTTCTGAGCAGAGGTTGCATCATTAGGAAGTTGTCATATATTTGCTCTCAATGCATCCCTAAAATAGCACTTTGTCAAGCCATTCTGCTGTTCCAATCAACCATGTACTGTAAATCCTCCAGATTGATACCAGTGATGAGCCAAGATACTGTTCCTGGATGTCTGTCATCATTGTTCTCAGACTCAGTTAATTTGAGCCGAATCTCTGCCATAGTTGGGGCTGAACTCAGTTCCAGATTAGATGTCTTATAAGCCTCAGACCCAGACAGAGCTGTGAGCACTTACCTTTGTTGATCTGCAACTGGTAGATGTCAAGATACTCCCCACATTCTTCCACAGCCTTTTTCTCATCAATTTCCCACATCAAAATCTTCTCAGGATTCAGAGACTGGGACAGTTCATCAAAAGGAGACTTTGTTTCATCAACACCTTTGAGAGCACGTTTATACTTTGTCAAGAGAGTCTTCACTAGAATTTTAAGTGTCAACCACAGTTTTTGATATATACATGATTGAAGTGCTTACTTATTCCAACTAATTTTTTCCAGTTTGAGTCTCTCATATGATTGTCAAGAACTTCTTGGCGATGAGCATGACTCATTGACTGAGCAGTTGGGGAAATCTTATTGAATGGTGCCCATAGGGTTTCCAAAATCTCCCCATCAACATGTCCAGCACCTTGAACAAAGTTGAGGCTGTACCTTGCAAAGAAAGCCAATTTGTGAGCGCTGAGATGGAACTTTCCAACCGCAGGGATGATCTGCATATTTTCTGGTATTGATAAGCTTTGGCTCTCAGCAACTCTCTGTAAAAAATTAATACTCCACTGACACCCCACATCATAAATAATGAGAGAGGAGTCTATACCAGACAAATGATAATTCAAAGCATTGGATATTGAATAGTCAATGTTCATGTGTCTAAACATCCTATGAGCTCACTTAATGTGCTGTTTAGGAGGATGTACAGACCTTTTGCCCTTCTGGAAATCAACTATGCTGTGTGGAACAAAGCATCCATGTTGAGCACAGGCAGTTGCTCCTACCCCTGTTACTTAAAGATTACTCCTGCTGATATTGGCGGTGTTGATCACTCAGTGATTGCTACAAGAAGAGCGCTATACAGGCTGTCAAGCAAAGTCAAATACCCTTGCTACAGGTCAACTCACCTCCTTACTTTCAACAGCCAATGAGAGATGAGTCTAATATTCTCTATCTTTCACCATATAACCAAGACCATCTGAAAGACTGATGTCTAACTGTGGTTTTTTCATAGTCATATGTTGAGCAGTAAAGTTTCCATCCACAACAAATCTTTGCAAAATGAGCCAACTGTGTAAAGAATAAGTATAAGTTCAATGAGTTGACAGACAATGTATTATCTGAGTTTAGCCAGCCAGCATGGTTCTGCTTGCTGTCTATACAGTCCTGGCCAGCCAAATACAATATCAGAGTTTGGCTGGCTGGCCCAGGTCTACAGCCTGTCTATACAGTACTGGCCAGCTTTGTTAGAAACTAAGCCAGCAAGGCCAGAGTTTGTGTACAACATGTAGCACACAGCCGGCCAGTCAGTATAATGTTCTTTGTTGCATAGAAGAGAAAGCCAGCTTCCTTATAATCCAAACCACAAATAGATGACTTGCCTTTCATACTTGTCTTGCCAGTTATCAGGTATGTTGATGCCAGGCTGAGGACATGAAGGGCAAAACCAAGCCAGATCACCCTTGCCAGGTTTCTCCCTAGTGTCATGCCCAAATCCAAAGAATTTTCAGCTCATCAAGTCTCTCCATAGACGTGACACCCTCATGAGTTCCTGATATTAATTCTAGCCAGCAAAGGCATTTAATATGGTCAGTCCAACTGTTGAAAAGAATAACTATATGCTCTCACAGGAACAGTACCAGGGAATGAGTGATTGGTCATGCATCAAATTTTCTCAAAGAAGCTTGATGCTGAAGTCTTGCACTCCAGGCACATCAATTAGAAAATGATCTAAGACTTCAAAAGTGAAGGCAGTTCGAGGTCAAGTGATGCTTGCAGGAAATAACCTGGCCTTCAGCAACTGCAGATGCTGCTGATGCTTAGACCCAGGACAACCACACCAAACAACATTGTGCAAAAACACTCCAGTTGAATGTATGATGGTCAAGGTGGATGTCGTAGTTGAACTGGAAAATGTCTCCATTGGCACAGACCCAGCCTCTGCATCCAATGCACATCCTCCCATGCCTGTGGGTCTTCAGAAAATGGACACGGTTGCCCCCCATGGCCCATATACCAGACAATACCTAATTCTTCGAGTGACTTGTCTTCAAAGCATTTTCCAGTCTACTCTTGAACCTTGTGAAAGGGCAAACATTGATGGGTTTTGACAATGCAAGGATGACACAATGTCTGATCCCTACTGCATGTCAAACAATGGAATTTCCCTTCACTGATCTGACAAGACTGGCACTCCAAGACATCAGAGGGCTTCTCCAAGTCAAGGAGGATATTGAGGTATGTGTCTCGGAAAGGCAGATATTCTTGGATAAAGTCATTCTGAGTCTAGTTCATTTGATCTTAATTGAGTATAAAATTAAATTTCTATGCATCAATCTTGTCACCTTTGTTTTTCTTGATTGGATCTCTGTATATGAATTAAAGTCACCGAGGACTTCTCCATCAAATTCCTCCTGAATGTTTGGCAAGCCTTGAGTTTCCTCTCTAACCTGTTTATGAGGGCTAGAGGAAGGAGATGGTGTTGGGGCAGTGTTGTAGAGGGCATCAGCACACGATTCTACCCAGGTCATCTTCCTTTTCTTTCCAACGACTTGTTTGTGAGACACATAGTCGACATCTAGGTCCTTGCCTTTGGATAATCAACCTCTTCCTTTGAAGGAAAATGTAGCTGCCTTGAGGCAAGTTTTTTTTTGGGGAGACATACTGTTACTAAGGCAAAAGAGGATGTCCTTGATATTTTGATTGTAATTGACAAAATCATTCATAGAAATTGCTAAACTACTACCTCATTTAGATCTAGTACCTAGTACGTATGCTCAAACACCTGACTTATCCCTTCACCCCCTCCCCCCACCCCCCTCCTAGGTTTGCCTTCCCACTATCTGCAAAAAAAAGTCCTGTGTTGGAAATGCTGGTCTTGGCACCTCCACCCTAGAATGAACTTTATCTTTCATGAAATGGGCAATGACAAGCCTTTCTCCTTTAATCCATGGGCCAATAGAATGCTCCAGAACCTTCCCTGAAATGAAGACCATGGTCCCAGGGTGATAATCCAGCTCCGCTCCGATATCTTGTAATGTCAATTTGGCCTCATGGCCACTACCCAAACTCACTAAAAGATCAAAGAGTGAATGTGCCCCACCAGGGTCTCTGTGAGAGAATGTGATGCGGTTGGCAATTACTTCCAATCCAGAAAAGATTGAGGGCCATTGAGACATGGGCACTGCCAGATCTGGTTTACTCACCCCCCTGACTTGCTGTACAACTTCCAAAATAGCAGTGGAACCTGCTTCAAATAGACCAGGAGCCGAGGTAGCAGTAATTGCATTCCAAAAATATTCAGTAGTTGATAAGGCAGCAAGCCACTCTTGGACTTCTGCAGATGAGTATGAAGCAGATGTGACCAATGGGTCTTGAATTCTTTGCAAAAATGAGCAAGAACTAGCTAGATGTTTTTGATTAGACAAATACCTCATGTCTTTGCATAAAATATGCCAGAGATACTGTAACTCTTCCTGCTCCGAAAATTCCCCCTCCCTCAGGCACAACAAAGCCTTGAGATCGCCAAGATGGTTTTGAGGCCGATGAAGTCAGAACAGTTCTAAGAAGCATCTTTCGTAAACCCTTAGTGGCTGTGTTCACATAGTCCTACAAATAATTAATGTTACAAGAGGGAATCCCCATCAAATAGAGGACTTACAACTCAAGATCTTGACAAGATACCAGGCAAGTACACCATCATTATTTTACCATGTTTGTCCACAATGGTTGCTGGTGCAGACATTTTGCCTATTGCTGCTGGTGGGAAGTATTTCTGTAGCCATTCTATTTCTGGGGAGGGTGAACCAGTCTGCCTTGGGTAGAGAGCACTTTGCCATCTTAGCATATCTCTTAACATCCCAGTCTACATAATCTGCCACTCAGATTAAAACCCCAGTAAATTGGTTATTATGTATGTAACTCACAAGGATTTACCATTGCATAAGCAATTGTGAGCGCTGCTTAGTTTATTTCATATTTAGATATCGAGGAAGGACACTTTGATGGGGCATCAGCTGTTGCCAAGCAACTGTTCAGTTGCACTCCAATTCTCAACCTGAACAGGTTAGCAAGTCAAAACATAATGTTAAATGATGAACTGTCATACCTTGCCTTGTGTAGAAGGTGAGATTGTACTTTCCCCTCCTTAAAAACACTTGTGTTTGCAGAATCCCTCATAATTTGAGTGATCTGACCAGTGAGTGCAGCCCTTAGCTTTGTTGTTTCACTTCTTAAGTTGTCCATGTGAGGGAGGGAGGAAATATGAACCGACTGAAACAAAGCAAAAATTGTTGTCAGAATTCCCGCACTGTCAAATTAGTCCAAATTTAGGTATATTGTAGATATGAAATGATGGAAGCAACTGATAGAAAACAGAAGCGGCTAATTTAACTAAAATGGTATATTATATGAGATCAACAGTTCCACCAATTCAGAACTTAGATTACATCACACATAAGACTTGGTTCAAAGTGACAAGGCACCTGTTACCCTTGAATTTTGAATGAGGATCTAAGTATTCTATGATTTTCGAAGTTGAACATGTGGAATGACAAGCGGCTAATAAGAACTCACCAATGGTGAGGGATGATACTTTGTGCAGTGGAGGGCATATGCGTTGAATGTGGAGCTTCACTTGAGAGTTAGAAGGCAATGGTGGGGGAGGTAGACAAGCAAACAGATGGGTTATGAACTGTGTGGACAACTGCAAAGGCTGCTCATGACCATGAAATGGGTCAGAGTGTCTTGTGGAAGGTTGAGTTGATTGGGGTTTGGGTGGTGCCTATGCGAAGTTGAACACATGGAATGATGAGCGGCTAATAAGAACTTTCTGAAAGGGGGGGTGGGGGGGTAAGTACAAGTGGACCATGTACAGCAGCCATGATGGGGTGATCATTGAGTGGACTCACCAACGGTGCAGGATGATAACCCATACGTGAATGAGGAACGCTCTGGGCATTCTGAAAGGGGAGGGGGTGGGTAGGTACAAGTGGACCGTGCACAGCAGCCTTGATGGGGTGATGAGTGGAATGGGCAGTGTGGTGTCGAGAAGGAAAAAGTGATCTGAAAAGTCAAAGTCAAAGTCAATATTGGGATTTTAGTTAGAACGGGACTGGCAGTATGCAGTACTGCACATTGAGTCTCAAATGTTGCTGATTGGCACTTTCAGCACACCAAATGGCATACTTGACAAGGCAGAGAGTTGTTGAAGCTTGCTTCTTGGAGTAGTAGTAGTAAGTAGTAGTGATGGCAGCAGGTACTGCTAGTGAACTTGTGCATTGCACGCAAAACAAAGTGTTTCAATGGTGTTTCACATTGGTTACTTTTATTTCGTGTGCTTCAAGTTGAATCAACCAAGCTTCAATTTCATAAGGCATTTTTGCAATAGATTGTTCAGTTGCTTTGTCCATTTGATATGATTCTCAAGCTATTTACAGTGGCTCAAAAAACTGTCCACATGTTTTGACATTTTTCACTATCTATGATATTGTGTGAGAACGAACAAATGCCTCAAGGACATGCTTATACCACATTGTAGTATGGCTTCAGGGCTTTCATCTGAGCCCTACACCGTGGGAATCGGTGGAGATATGGTAGAGACATAAGGCTTATAAAATGATGACTCATGTGGACAGTTTTTTGAGTGTATATTAAAACTATATAAATCATTATTTATGACACCACAAAAATCATGCCACTATTATATAAATTATGAAGTGGTGTCATTATGTTATTTTATGACTATATCTAACTATATAAACCAGAATATCTCATGTATCATAGTCATAATCACCATGAAAGCCATCTCCTCCACTCAAAGAGATAATATCCTCTCTCTGTCTTATGCTGGCCTCCCTGCTCGCCAAATTTCCTCTAGAACTGGAGTATACAAGTCCACTGTGGCCAAGTTTATCAAAGAAAGCCACCCAGACAAGGAAAACTCTTGTGGAGGACATCCATCCAAGCTTACCTCTACTGACAAAAGGGCTATTATCCAACATATCACTACAGGAAAGGCTGATAATGCTGTCCAAGCCACCCATTATATCAATTCCACCATCACTACCCCTGTCTCTTCACAAACTGTGAGGAATGTTCTCAAGGCAGTAACAAAGAAGAAAAAGCCTTTTCTCTCCATCAAACATAGGCAGAGAAGACTAGCCTTTGCCTTAGCTCATCAACACTGGACTGTAGAGGACTGGAAGCATGTTATATGGTCAGATGAGACCAAAATCAATAGGATTGGGTCAGATGGGAAGGTATATGTATGGAAAAGAAGGGAGATGGCCTAACAGACAGAGAGGTTAATGGGACTGTCAAGTTTGGAGGAGGTTCTTTAATGGTATGGGGCTGTATGGGATGGAATGGTGTGGGAATGCTTGCTGAGGTTGAGGGGAAGATGAATGCTGAGCAGTATGTGGACATTTTAAATGACCACTTGCTGCCTAGCTTGGCAGAATCAGGGATTGATGAAGAAGATGTCATTTTCCAACAGGATAATGATCCCAAGCACACATCCAGAAGAGCTAAGGAATGGTTTGAAGAACATAACATCAATGTTCTTGACTGGCCAGCACAGTCTCCTGATGTCAATGTCATTGAACATCTCTGGGGAACACTCAAGAAAAAGCTTCAAGCCTATGAAAACCCCCCTAAAGGAGTATGGGAGCTTTGGGAGAGAGTAGCAGTGGAATGGGGGAAGATCACAGCTGAGGATTGCCAGAAATTAATTGAGAGTATGCCTAGAAGGATAGAGGCAGTAATTAAAGCCAAGGGAGGTCATACAAAATACTAGAATACCTGGTTATTATTGTAAAATACTTGAGTCAAAAAACTGTCCACATGAGTCACCATTTTGTGAGCCTTGTATCTCCACCATATCTCCACCGATTCCCACGGTGTAGGGCACAGATGAAAGCCCTGAAGCCATACTACAATGTGGTATAAGCATGTTCTTGAGGCATTTGTTCATTCTCACACAATATCATAGATAGTGAAAAATGTCAAGACATGTGGACAGTTTTTTGAGCCACTGTACATGATATCTATAGATTTTACACTTGCAGTTCTCACTGAGAACATTGGGTGTTGAGTTCATTTTCCACCAGCACAGCTGGTGTACCAAGAAAATGCACATGGTCATGTGATTTTTTCCACTAGCAACAATTCACATCATTTTGGCCTACTATTCAAAGAAATAGTGCAAAGTACACAAGCAAATATTTTACTACAAGTGTAATATGAAAATCGAGTGTGGAAGTCAAAGGCAAGCAGTGAGACTTTGATGAGGGAGCCCTCCTCACTAAAGCCTCATGCTCAAAGAGAAAACTAAGTAGTAAAATGTGTAATATACATCCTACAACTGTGTTAGACAGACATTGATTAGAAAAATGACGCTTACCACAAAGAAACAGGGGGCACAGTATCATATACATCCTACAACTGTGTTAGACAGACATTGATTAGAAAAACGACACTTACCACAAAGAAGCAGGGGGCACAGTACAACACGACTGCCAACAAACCAAGAACAATCACTGAAAAAAAACAGGAAGTCAGTGACAAACACCCACCCCAAGACACAAGAGAAGCAAGAGGCGCACCACACACAAACCAAGCCAAGACCAGTGCTGAAAAAAAGACAGAGTCAGTGATACAAGAGAAGCAAGAGGCACACCACACCAAACCAAGCCAAGACCAGTGCTTAAAAAAGATGGAGTCAGTGATAAACCCCCAGACCCAAGATAAGCAGGGGGCACGGTGCCACACAACTGCCAACAAACTAACCCCCAGACCCAACAGACATTGAAGCAGGGGGCGCAGTGCCACACAACCACCAGAAAACCAAGACATGCACTGAAAAGGAGATAAAGTCAGTAATAAATCCCCCAGACCCAATATAAGCAGGGGGCACGGTGCCACACAACCGCCAGAAAACCAAGACATGCACTGAAAAGAAGATAAAGTCAGTAATGAATCCCCCAGACCCAATATAAGCAGGGGGTGCAGTGCCACACAACCACCAGAAAGGAACCCCCAAGACCCAAGGGAGCACTACAGACAGAGGCAGTGAAATCAAAGGTAGTCAGCACCAAAGAACAAATGTACATAGTACTTACCATAGGCGCCGCCAATACACCTTGATGAAAATAAACATAGAAAGAAAGTTAGTAAATGTGTGAATAGAGAAAAGGGACTCACCATTAATGAAAGGCGACTCCAGTGCATTGCCTTTAGATCCTTGCAGCTGCAGTCTGCAAAGACCTAAAGGGTACACCAGAGAAGGCGCCCTTGAGAATGAGATGAGAGTGGAAGTGGTGAGGGTAATGGGTGAAGAAAATGAACTGTGGGAATTGAAGTTGGTGTTGATATGACGCATGTGCATTTGTCCTTGTTTGGTTGTTTGGCACTTGGCACATTAATTCAACCGTGTGTCTTTATTTGGCTTACCAACCAGTTTGTGTTTATTTGTACTACATGTGGAAAATATGTGTAAGTCTTTCTCTGTCTTTGCTTGATGCTCATCCAGCTTATCCAATTGTAAGTCTTTCTGTGTCTTTGCTTGTGATGCTTATCCTCTTTCTTCAGCTTACAAATCCAATGACGTGCACCAAGCAAACCTGCAAGAAGTTGACTGGAGGCACCGCCAAGCATATCACTGTCGACTTTGCGCCCTTACTCGACTTCTCTTTGATTGGCGTTGATTCTTTGATCGATCTCAGCTTCGATGCTTCAATCCACATGGATCTCAACTCCAATCTGGCAATGGAGGAGATGGTTTTGGATGAGGAGACTGGAGGAGATGAGGTGGACAAGATGGATGGGATGGATGATGGGATGGTAGCTGGTGAGGTGCAGTCAAGTCACAATGAGGTGAGTACTTGCCCCATATCTTATTGATCACTAATCCACATGTTTTACAGTGGTGTATCGTCTGCCAGGACGGTTCAAGTGACCACGATTTTTTGTACTTGTGTGATTTTTGTCCCCACAGGATGTGCTCTCACTGCGTCAACATTCCCATCACTCACGCTCACACTGTCAACTGTGACAATGTCACGTTCACATGCATATCTTGCCACTTGGCAGCACAAGACCCTCATGCAGAAGAAACATGCACTGCCTACTTTGTAAGTCCTTTCTTCTTCTGTAGTTGTGTCTTAACACGCTATGTAGGGATTTTACAGGAACAACTTGCCAGTTTTGCCCACCTTCCTCCCAATCTGCAGTGCATTGGAAGTATCTCTGCAATCGCAGATTTCTTCCACACCTGTGGTATTAATCCACCTCACGCTCATTGACTTCGAAACTTCTGGCAGACCTTTTGATCTCATGTACTGCTTCCTCTCCCCCTACTTTCCACACAGAGGTATCGCTTTCCACGAGCTCATCTTCGACGTCAGCTCCAAGTCAAAGAGTGACTGGTACCAAGTCAAGGTGGGCAAATTGGTCCATAGCCTCATGGCTCAGCGTAACTGGCCCTGCATCGTGTTCACCATCTCCAACCATACTGACAATGATCTTGGAGATCCATTCCTGGGCTATGAGATGAAGAAAAAATTGTATGTGTCTGGCTGAGTTGACAGTGTGAGTAGTGTCTTTTATGACATGCTGTTTGCTCACCATTCTACATACAGTTTTTGGGCATCATCCTCATGCCATGGCAACTGCTCATCAGAGCTGCCAAAGACTCTTACCTATGGTTTTTGTCTTGTGGTGCTCTAGTTAACAATGAGGAGTCCTTTTTGTCCTTGCAAACAGCCATCCTTCAGTAAGTACCATAGTCTATCATCCTGCACTTCTGCTGACACATACTCCCAGTCATCACATTACAGCTACCATCTGCTTCAACGCCATCCATTTCCAGCCAACCTTTGTGGCTCCCCTTCTTCTATCATTTGCAGAACTTGTCCTGACTGAGTGTCTGCCAATTCACGAAGTTTTTCTGGACATGCTTATGCAGTCCTACAAACTTGGCAGACACACTGACATGTTCTTATTGATGACTAATGCTGGTCATGCCTTGGACATCACTAGATTCGCATGGACCCATTGTAAGGAACGCCCTTGGGGCCACCATCTTCCACTCCAATGCCCTCAGTGTGGATGGGCTAACTCTTGGTGTTCAGCCAACCACAAGAAGACCTACTCCTTTGAATGCATGAACTCAAAGTGCAGGAAAGGGTATCTCTTCAGCCCCCCTGAGAACTCAGTCATCCTATCTCATGCCAGAAAGAGTGGTTCCTGCTGGATTGCAGTTTGTGTGAAGGCCAATTGAATTTCATCACTTTTTTTTTACTACTACTTTTACCCATGTTAGATTTGCTTTTCTGCTGGATTGCAGTTTGTGTGAAGGCCAATTGAATTTCATCGCTTTTTTTTACTACTACTTTTACCCATGTTAGATTTGCTTTTTTACATGTTTTGGATTACAAATCGATGCTTGTTCTCATGACCTTGAATATCAGTTGTTTGCCTTAGCCTTTGAAGACTTCAAAAATTAAGTGGTTCAAACACGATCACATGATTTTAACTACTTTGATTGACAGATTTTCATTTTTTTTAGAAACATTATCTCCCCAGTAGGTTTCAACTACCATTAGAAACTAGTATATAGTTGCAGCCTTGAATATCAGTTGTTTGCCTTAGCTCTTGATGACTTCAAAAATTAAGTGGTTCAAACACGATCACATGATTAAATCAACACGTTGAATACAATCATGTGAACTGATTGTTGATTGTTGAAAATCATCTTAATATGGTCATATGATTAGCAACTTAATTTTTGTACCTAAATATGGGAGTCAAATCAGTTTGTCAGCCAGCCGCCCTCCTACTGCAAGTACATGTCAGCTCTATCAAAATTTTCAGCCTTTTTTTTTGACTGAACTATAATGTCTTCTGACTGGACAACTCACTTTAAATATATTCTTGATCATTATCATCAAGATTGTTAAGAACCATGTTGCTCAAGGGAGAGAGAGACTGACTCAGAGGGGCTTGGCCTCAGCTCATACACTGTGCCCCTTACCTGAGTATGTGCCCTTCATTTCATATGAGGTCTGATGATGGTCCAACAAAGTCTGGAGGACTTCCAGAGGCTGGCTACTCTGCTGGAGAGCACTAGAGGACTTCCAGAGGAGCGCGGGAAACATCCGGAGGAGCGTGGGACAGTTCCGGAGGAACACAGGAAGTGCTCAGGAGAGTTCCCACTGCAAGGTAATACTTCTACAGGAAACAGGATGGAAGGATAGGAGGTCTGAAGGTCTGGAGGACAGGAGGACAGGAGGGCAGGATGACGGAGGACAGAAGGACAGGATGTCTGGAGGTATGAAGGACAGGAGGATAGGATGTCTGAGGGTTAGGAGGACAGAACGTCCGAAGGTATGGAGGGCAGAACGTCCGAAGGTATGGAGGGCAGAACGTCCGAAGGTATGGAGGGCAGAATGTCCGAAGGACAGGATGCCCAGAGGTACAAGGGACAGGAGGTCCGGAGGTCCAGAAGGAATAGGGGCTACATCGGACTTCATCCGATGTAGAAACAAGCAGGGGTAGACTACCCTAAGGTAGAGTCGGAGGGACAGGGATTGGACCTAAGTCCAGAAAGAGGGTAAGTGCCAGAAAGGCAGAGCTCCAGCCTAGGGAATCAATCCCTAGACCTGATGGGTAGGACAGACTTAGGTGGACCAAAGTCCGAGAGAGGATTGGGCAAGTCTAAGTTGATATTCAAACTAGGGAACTACAGGAGTATCTACAGGGGTTATATACTGAACAATATCTGAGGGGATCAGTAAGCAAAGGAGCAAGGCTATGTACGAGCATGTGGAAACACATTAGTAAGTAAGACAGAACATAAGTAAATGAACTCGGAGATGAAGACTCATACAAGGATCAATAAGCAAGACGGAAGAAGAGGTAACCGAAAGCCGGAAAGCAGAGAATGCCTAAATGGGGATAGGTGCAGGATATCGGACAGAGGGTGGGAATAGGTCTGGAGCTAATATCCGGAGGTCTGGAGATCTGGGGATCTGGAAGACAAGGTGGATACAGGACCAGAATACAAGAAGGTGGATATAGTTCCAGAATCTGAGACAAGGTGAAGTCTGGATGTCTTGCTGGATGAAGTGCACATAGGGTGGACAGGATAGGGTTGTACAGATCAGGCTAGCAGTGAGGATCCGATGGTCCGGAGCTCAGGGGTAAATCCGGAGCATAGTCGATCCTGCTGAGGTGTGGAGCACAGCAGAAGGGGATCTTGGAATGAGCTGGATATGATGTGGGGTCCGGATGTAGGCTCAGAAGGCGTGGGAATATGATGGAACGTGGGTCCGGATTGTGGGATATGACAAAGATGTTGTGACTGCAGATTCACCACAGGCTGTCAAACGCATGGTGAAGAAAATTTGTAAGGCTATACTTGAAGCCCAAAAGGAACTTGAAGATGAAGATGTGCCCCAATTGCCTACTTCTTTGAAAAAGGTAACAAAATTTTAATTGTGTATGTAAATACATTTGATTGATGGGTGAATGCTACATATAGGAAATAAAACAATACTGTTCCCAAATCATTGCCTACAAGGAAGAGGCCGAGGTTAGAGAGGCCACAAGTCGTCCAAGAGAAGCATCCTTCTACAAGAAATCACTTACCAAATGGGATGTCACACAGAGGTTGTTCAAGGAAGAAATAGATAAGTTTGACAAAGCTGAGCAAAGGAAAGGCGTCCAACAGTCAATCAAGTATCGGACAGGCCATGCCAGGGAATGGTTTGACAATATGTCACCTTCACAACAGGAGGAGGTCAAGTTGGCCATGACAAAATGGAATAGGGAGGGGGCACCAGAAGAAAGTCAAGCAATGTAAGTTTAACTTAAAATTTACTATTGATCTTGTCTAAGATCTTCCTTAAGGTATAGGAAGAACAACCTCAAGAAAACACTTGAAGACTTTTCTGAGCAAATCCGGCATACTATGGGTTGTCGAGTGGTGATGTTCGTTAGTCACAAGAAAAAAGCTAGTCAGACATTGTCTGTCAGTCTGTAAGTGATTGAACTTTCTTAATTCTCAAGGCTAACTAGACTAACTAATCACTATGTCTCAGACATGAAACCGACCCTCAAAATGTCAAGAAGAGGTTCTCTGTCAGCTCCAATTGGATCAAGGAGTGGACTGCAACTGGATTTGAATCCTTTGCAGAATGGTCAAAGACCAAGTTTTGTATGTGGCTAATTAAAATTTGAATCTTGCATGCACTAACACTAATTATTCACTCAAACTAATAGATCCTTCAGATGATCAGGACCTCAAGGGTTCAGACAATGAGGATGCTGGCAATGAAGCTGCTATCCCCGAAATTATCCCAGATGAAGACAGATATGCCAAACTTCCTAGTTGTGATGGTCTTGGCCTTAAGGGCCAACATGAATTGATTAGGGGTATATTTCATGCTTCATATAGTAAGTTCTTATGTCTTCATATTTGTTAGCATTTCATTGATGCTTTGGTTTGTAGAAATTTGCACTGGGGGCTCTAGACCTGTGCCTTGGGGTGTGATGACTGCTGCCTCGTCCAATTATTTGGAACATGGTTCTGTTCCCACTGCATTTGTGGTCAAAGACCCTTCTCATATGAAGACTGAGGAGGTAAATCGTCTATGGAACCATTGGGAACAAAATTCAGCTGCAAACAAGAAGCTAGTTGTTTTTGTCAAAGCCAAGGATGGTGATGTTCGTGCAAATGTAAGAAATGAAGAAAGAAAGAAGAAGTCTAAGGCAAAAAGAGTAAGCTTACTTGACTCAGACAAAGAAGACAGAGACCAGCTTCCTTCCTTGAACAGCTCTGATCTCACAGAACATAGAACCCAGCCAGCCGACACAACCCCTGACGACGTTTCAATCACTGATCAATATACATTCCTGGAATCTCTAAGCAAGAATGACAACTACCTGGAGCTTATAGATGCCATTAGGGATCTGGCAATCTTGGCCAAGCAGAAGGTCAGTATAACTTCCAGTGCATCTTAATCTTATAGCTCATAGTTCATCCAATAGCCAACTTCAGTGCAAAATCCAGATTTGCCTATCTGGGCTAACTGGTCTTGGGGAGGATCTTATCTTCCTGAGGACATGCATGTGTCATATGACACTTTGAAGGCGAGCTTGGATAAGCTGCAAGCATGTCCAATCTCAGGGGCAGCATCTGCCATGCCAGTGATTCTAGGAATTGGGCTCCTCTATAGGGAGTCTAAACATGTCATAGAGTATGAGGAAGATGAGGCTGACCCCAATATGCCTTTCTACCTACCTTATTCTGCTTTCAATCTAGAATTCTTGGTTTCTCTTGATTGAGTTGTCTCACAGGTTAAGTGCACAGTTGTCGAGCACATAGAGAAGCTGACAAAAGAGGCACTTGGTGAGGACAACAACATGGAGGATGAAGATGAAGTTGGAAACAAGGTGACTGAGGAGGAAGTTGATCTCACAAAAGAGAAGGAGAAGCAGCAGGAGCAGGAGGAGCAGGAGGAGCAGGAGGAGCAGGAGGAGCAGGAGAAGGAGCAGGAGCAGGAGCAGAAAGGGAGGAAGAGAAGAATGCCCCAAGCTTCGACCAGTAAGTCTAAGAAGCCTAGGATTGAGCCTGAAGTCTGCAGATCAGCCAGGACAAGGCAACCTTCCAAGAGAAACCAGAACTGATCTTATATACTCCTTTGTCTTCATTGCTGATCAATCTTGTACAATAAATATATCTACTTGTCAAGACTTGGACAAGAATTGAACCATTAGCTCCTACATATGTAGATGAAAAAAGGCCAGTATACTAATGCAAAGTGATAATTCAAAAGCTCTACACTGGCCAGCCATGGTCCTACGTACATAGAACCAAGCTGGCCAGTTTGCTAGTGAAATATAAGCAAACTGGCCAGCCATGTTCCTATGTATGTAGAGCCAAGCTGGCCAGTTTGCTAGTGAAATATAAGCAAACTGGCCAGCCATGGTCTTACACATGTGGGGCCAAGCTGGCTGGTTTGCTAATGAAATATAAGCAAACTGGCCAGCCATGGTTTTACACACGTGAGGCCAAGCTGGCTGGTTTGCTAATGAAATATAAGCAAGCTGGCCAGTTTGCTAGTGAAATATAAGCAAACCGGCCAGCCATGTTCCTACATATGTATATACAGGCTGGCTGATTCACTAATGACTACATATACTAGCCAGCTTGATCCTCTGGTTAGTACACTTAAGGACTACAAACTGGCCAGCCATGGTCCTACACATGTACATACAAGCTGGCCAGTCTACTAATGAAATCAGACTGCAGTAGATATATCCTACATATACCAGCCAGTGGCTAGTATATGTCATATGATATATCGGCCGGCACTGATACTACATACAAGAGATTGGCTTATAATACCTCAGCCAGCACCAATCCTACATGAAAGACATTGGCATACTATACACTGGCCAGTACCTATCCTACATGAACTAATGATACTCAGGTGATAATCAAATAGTACACCAGCCAGCACTTGTTCTACATGCACTGGCCGAGGACTGGCTAGCCATGATTCTATGACCTTTTGGCACATCCAGGGCAGGGGTTCTACATGTAAAATGACTGAAGGGTCTGCTTATACTCCACAGTGCTGATGCCAATGCTGGAAAGCTAACACTGGAAGGCATCATTAGCTAGATCAGGAATTCGGAGCAGTACTATGCAAGTTTTGGTTCCACAAATCCACACATGCACCACACAGCCATGGTGGCTAGGACAGTGAAAACAGGTAAACCTACCGAACGCACAAAGCCAAAGGATTTTGACGCCACAAAGGGAGATAAATGGGAATTATCATGGCGTTCAATGTGCAGGTCTTGCAAGCACACAGGCCACATTTGGCACAATTGCTGTGCCTGTCTAGCAAAGGCTGACTCTCCAAACACGTCAGCACATCCCCCCTTACTACCTTCACAAATCACTGATTCGCCCAACCGTATTGCAGAACAACCTAAGCCCATCCCATCATTTCTTCAACTCTCTCAACATGAAGCAAGTCTTTCTAATACAAGTACTAGTTCCTTCGCCTTTCATGTAGACTCTGCTGCAACTGCACATATGGAATCAAACAGCTCTCATTTTACCTGCTACTCTGCCTATAATCCACCCATTGTGGTGAAACTTGCCAATAATGATGTCGTTTTCACTCCTGGTTGGGGAATTGTGAAGCTAGCAATCTACAATGGTAAAGAATGGGACACTATTGAGCTACCATTCATACATGTGCCTGATTTGCAATGCACGTTGATATCTGTTTCAGCTCTCGCAACAGAGGGTATCTTTTTCAGAACAGATGCTAAGGGAGGGTGGATGCACCACATAGATGGCACCAATATTGCACAGGTTGACTGCACCACAGGACTATACTACCTTCGTGTGAAGTATAGCGATGACCATACTGCCTACACAGTGAAGACTGTCTCAACCAAACCACTGTCAATAACTGTTTGGCATGCATGCATGGGCCACACAGCTTATTCCACCTTACGCAATGCTGAAAAAGTGGTTAATGGCCTCGTCCTTGACAATGATGGACAATGCCAACCTATGGAAGTTGGTGATCACATTGAGTGTCTATCATGCCTCATGGGAAAACAGAAGCGCCTCTCATTCCTGTCTCACACTTGTCACCGTGCCACACATATCGCAGAACTCATTCACTCTGACATCTGGGGACCCATTAACACTGCTACCATGTCTGGAGAGACATATTTTGTCACATTCACTGATGATTTTTCCTGCTACATGACAATCTTCCTTATTAAGCACAAAAAGGATGTCTATTCTCATCTACAGCAATACATGGCTTGGATCAAAAATCAATCAGGTCAACGGGTGAAGCGTTTTCATAGCGATAACGGTGGTGAATATATTTCCAATGCTGTTACTGTTTTCCTGCATAACAAAGGTATCAACCACGAACTTACAATGCCATATACTGCAGAGCAAAACAGTGTCGCTGAACGTGGACACCAGACCATTGTCACTCAGGCATTGAGTGCACACCATCAGAGTGGTTTTCCCCATTCTTTTTGGGGACATGCTATTTTGAATTCAGCATACATCAAAAACCTACTCCCATCATCAGCTACAGATCAAAGAATGCCTTTCAAACTCTTTTTTGGCTGTCCACCTGATGTCTTGCACCTACACCCTTTTGGCTGCCTTGCCTATGTACATGTTCCTGATGGCACACGTCACAAATATGACTATGTGTCACAATGCTGTTTCCTGTTGGGCCACGTGAAAGACACTGGTTACTTGCTATGGGACCCAGCCGCACAGAAAACTGTGTGCTCCCATAATGTCCATTTTGATGAAAGAATCTTCTACGGAGACCCTAACTCTGTTACTTCCCCACTCATCAACCTATATAATCAGCATTTCCAAGTGCAAGAGCTATCTGACGCCCCAGCTACTGCCTCAAATCCCAAGTCACAAACTCACAACAAGCCACCTGAAGTCATTATTGAAACTACCATTCCCTCAATAGTACCCGAATCCATAGTTTCAGTGGGAGCAGTTCCGATCCCAGTGGCTCAGATATTGCCAGATACCCCACTCCCATTTCTGCAACCTGATAACATTGCCCCCACACCATTGACTGGCAACATACAGGACTCAGAGATTGTCTTACCGTTGGAGCCATGACGATCAACCCACCAGCATGTTGATGCAAAGCCTGCAGTTCTGCAATCAGCTGCTATCCCGATGAAGAGTGTTCCGGTGCAACAACGATGGACATACACACCAATGGAAACTAGCCATGATGAGGAACCTATCATGGCTGATACCATCAACGAACACTCTGCAATGTGTACATCTGTGACTGTTGATGGACAAAAACAACCTCCAGAAACCCTCACTCAGGCCCGTGCATCTCCAGAGTCTGGGCATTGGGGGTACAATGCTAGAAGAGTTAGCGTCACTTCAAGAGAAAGAAACCAGCATCTTGACACCACTCCCTCCTGGATGCAAAGCAGTTGGCTCCCATTGGGTCTATGCCTACAAGTATGATGAAGATGGTCAAATTAGTCATCACAAAGCTCACCTGGTAGCACAGGGATTCTTGCAGATAGAAGGACTGGATTACACGGAGACTTTCGCACCAGTCACCAAATATGACACAACACGTGCCTTACTCTCCATGGTGGCGAAATATGACCTCGAACTGGACCAAATGGACGTGAAAACTGCATTCCTTAATGGTGATCTTGATGAAGATATCTACATGAAGCAACCACCAGGTTTTGAAGACACAGAATATCCAGACTGGGTTTGGAAGCTCCTCAAAGCTATCTATGGGCTGAAACAATCCGGACGTCAATGGAACAAGACCCTTGATGAATTTTTGCGCAAAGAAGGTTTCAATTTTGTTCGAAGTGAGGCCAATTATAGTCTGTATGTATTGTGGAAAGAAGATAAGGTCATATGGCTCCTCATTTATGTTGATGACATGCTTCTCGCCTCAAATTGTCGAAAATTCCTCGATGGGTTCAAGGGTGCAATGAGCCAGCGGTTCGAGATCTTGGAGACACCCGCCACTTCCTGGGAATGCACATTAAGCGAGACCGTGCAAAACGCACCCTCACCATCGACCAGACTTCATTCCTCGAACAAATCCTCAGTGAGGCCAAAATGTCAGACTGTCGACCAGTAGGTACTCCCATGGTACCTGGGGTTTCATTAACAAAATCAACTACACCCCTTACCGATACCGAAATGGAGCAGTTCGCGCACATACCATATGCACGAGTCATCGGCGAGCTCAATTTTGCTATGCGCGTCAGCCGCCCTGACATTGCTTATGTGGTGTCTACCTTATCCAAGTACCTAAGCAACCCCGGTGTTGAGCATTACCAACAGCTTACCCATTTGCTTCGTTACATTTGTGGAACGGCACATTTTTCCCTCAACTTCAGCTTGTCAGATGAAGGACTGGTTGGATACTCTGACTCCGACTTTGCGTCTGACAAAGATGATAGTAGATCCATCGGTGGCTACGTTTACTATCTCTTCGGCTCCCCCATTAGCTGGCGTTCACAGAAACAGCCTGTCATGGCAACATCCTCTACAGAAGCGGAATACATCTCTCTTTCCAATGCTGCTCGAGAGCAGATACACCTCAACCAATTGTTGCAAGACTTTGGACTCGACCCGTCGCTAATCACGCCTACGATCCTGTATGGGGACAACAATGGGAGTCATGCGCTGACGAAGAACCCTCAGTTCCACGATCGCGCGAAACATATCCGCGTTCGTTACCACTTCATCCGTGACCATGTCAACGACGGTATCATTATCATACCATACATACCGACTCACGACATGATAGCGGACATATTCACGAAGTCGCTCCCTCGAAAGACTTTCCGTCAACATCGCTACTCTCTCGCACTCCGATCATCCCTGGGTGGAAATGCCAATGGGGGGCAAGATACGGATGAGTCAAACACTGAGTGATATGTGTCCGAGTGGGAGCATCAAGATGGCATTCATTCGTACGTATTTTATCTTACATACACAATCACTCCTTTCTACACGTGTTCGACGCATGTTCCTCTTTGACTCTCCGTCTCAATTAGCGTATTGATTCTTCCTTCCATCAGATGATTTCCCTCAGTCTTTGATCCCAGACTGAGGTAAGATCCCTTGCTTATGATTCTATATATTCTACTAACTACGATCTTACTTAGTCCCTTCCTTGTTCCTAGGTATGATCTATAGTTATCAATAGTCTTTGATCCCAGACTGAGTCCCTTCCTTGTTCCTAGTCCGAGTCTCGTCGCCTTTTGATACAAGGTGGGTAAAAGGGGGGGAACCTGCAACTGTTAGTAGTTGGCCAGCGTAACTTCAAGGCTACTTGAGTCAGATCAATTTCTCTAATATTGTGAGCACTCACATACACTCTAATATGCATCAAGCTATGGTCTCCCCCGAATAGCAAATAATTTCGTTACATAAATCATATCTATATGCGTAAGCCAAGCTGTACATATTATGGAGACGCGAGTTTGATGATTATAATTAGCTATGGACGATAACGCGAAATGATCTGGAGGATAGCCATTACCTATCGATAAAATAAGTGCCGTCCACGTACATGGATGAAACTCGAGCATAATTTGTTAGTTTATAGTCTGATACACATGTATGTATGATAAGTATATTGTACGAGTATCATCTTTAAAGCACAAATGCAAACCGCTCAGAAATTTGTAAACTTTGAAACAAAAAACATACAACTACAATATTTCTATGGTCCTGAGGTCCATTAAGTCTGTAACAGAACGCACGTCGCTGACCTGCACAATGATATCATGATCCGACGCGATCCTCTTGTACTCTCCACTGCGCTGCTGCGCTAGCAAAAATGCGCCGAAAGGTTGCCCAAGGCGAACAAGTAACCGCAATGCACGCGATTCTGGGCCAACCACCTCCTGTTTTATAGGATAATCACTGGACCACGCGTGTGACGGGGAAGAGGGCGGCGTCCCATAATCCTCCTCGCTCTCTGTATCGTTTCCAAAGTCAGACGGTTCCACATATTCAGGCGGTTCTACAAAGTCAGGCAGCTCGAGGAGAGACCGATCCCAGGGACGGACAAGGATAAATTTTCGCTCAGTGGGCTTTGCCGACCAGAACTGAACCAGGGTATCTTCGGTGGTAATAAGCAAGTCATGAAGCCCGTCTGCTTTCACCGCGTACGTGATATGAGTTTCCGGGGCTGGACTACGCACCCGTCTGATTTCCCCGACATTGAACGCAATACAAGGCAGATGCAGTCTCTGTGCCGAGAAGCGAGGGGCGCTCGTGTTCTGAAGCAGGGTATAAAGGTTCGAAGCGAAGTCCACAGCCACCGTCTTTCGTAGGGAAGAAACCGATGACTGAATTTTATCTTCGGATAGGGGTGGTAGCTTGCATGGTGGAGCATGGTATGACGTGATGGAAGCTGGTACACAACTGTTGAACTCTGATGATTTTCCGATCCAATCGAGGCTAGTGATGTCACCCGACCGAGCCACAATCTCCTGCAACAGCCGCCCGAGAGCCTTGTCCTGCTTCTCGCCATAATCTACAGACAGGCGGACACCAAAGATGCCAAACAACGAGTATGCGATGTCTTCCTGACGCGTGGTAACGCGAGTTGACGCCCAATGGAGTTTCTCTCGGGCGCTATTCATACTGGGACGGAAGGCCACAACGGCTAGTCGGTCTATGCCTGTCGCGTGCTTCAACTCCTGCATGATTGCGATGGACTCCTTGTGATTGGGAGTACGATCATTGTGATAAAGAGTCCAATTGTTTTGATAAAAGAGAATGATTTTGGGAGCGATGAATTCTTGAACCGTCCATCCGCGAGTGTTCCAAGCGCTCTTTGCCAGTGCGTCAGGCTCTGACGAAGGCGGAACATCCGACAGGTAGACAATCGTGAGCGCAGAGTGGTGGTACCAGATGAACATAGAGTTAACCGATTCTTGGATTTCGACATTGTTGCTCTTATCAATGCAGCAAGTATCGCTCCATGCCCATTTATAACCCGCATCACGAGCAGTTTTGCAGAAGGACCGCAGCTTCGTCATGCCACTAACCGGATCTAACTCCGAGTCATACACGCTCTTGCCCTGGATATCCTGCAGCAGCGGCTCCTTCCCTTCCCACCTGTGTGATAGCATGGCATATTGGAGGTACGTCATCACCACCTCTTCAATGTGTCTCATGTGGAGGTCTATATGCGTGGTTGTTGATGATACAAGCTCCTTATACTCTATGCTCATTTTGAAGGCACTTATCTGCGCCTCTCGATCGCATAGGAGACCGGTGGTGGTGTCGAGCACACGGAGCGGAGCATTTTCGAGCTGAGCATCGACGGCCCGTCGAATAGCACGTTCTACTTCAGAGGGTCCGAGACACTGCTGGTGCAACTCTGGAGAAAGACTTAAACATATTGACGGATATGTTATTCGGAAGCTTACTGAGTGTCCGAGTGTCGGGAACATTATCCAATTCGGAGATCATCATTTCGATGGTCTGGATCGCTTCATCATAACGTCGTGGACCATGAAGCGCTGCATGCTTCAAATTGTATCCCAGATAAGATAAAGGGTTGAGTTCAATGACCTATGTATCGCCACAATGAGCAATGAATATGAGGTGATAGATGGCAACGCACCTTCTGCGCATCAAGAAGTGCTTCCATCCATAGCATTTTGCCCAACTTTGCCTTACTACGATTTGCAAAGACAGCATCAGATGCAGAATTCATGTTTATTGCCGCCGAGTATAGGTCAATAGCCCTGTCATAATCACTTACAGTGAGGGCGGCATCTCCGTTGGCAGTACAGAGCGCGCTGCATTCTTGCTTGAAAGCTAGATGAAATATGAGTGAGGATTGTAGTCTACATGACATCACGAACTCCAGACTTGCCGTTGGACCAATCGAGGCAGCTTGCCTTCGCAGCGTCGTCAATGACGTTCATCATGCATCGGTATGCTCGAAAGGCTTCATCGGGTTTACCTGCCGAAAGGAATGCCTGGCACCGTTTCTGGTGTGCAATGAGACACAATGACACGAGATCCCAGCCGAAGAGCTAGACAAAATATTCAATTATGAAAAGTGTTATGTATACATCATCTTGACGCACTACGGTCAAGTCCTCGTATGTTTCATGAATGTTTTTTGATGAGAAAGCGCCGGAGTTGACAGCAGTAGTGAAGTGGTCGGCGGCTTCGCCGTAACGCGCCTCACTCAAGGCTTGGGTTCCGAGCTGAACGCATAAATATGTCTAATGTGCGAGTTGCAAAGATCAGGTTTAATGACCGACGTGGCTGCATGATACTTACTTCTACGACACAACACCCGAGAGCATCGGCATTCGGACAAGCGGCAATCAGCTCTTTGATAAGCAGTATTGCTTCCTCGTGTTGATCTGCGTTGAAGAGTGCGATAGCCTGAACATGCAATGAAGCAGAGAATATGCGAGACAAATTAATGCTACCTTGATCAAGAGAAGAAAATGGGTGGTTTCTGAACCTTGGTTCGTGAATATGGATGCGACGTCGAATGCTATTCTTGCCTCCCGGACGTGGCCTTTTCCGTAGAGAGCAATGCCTTTGGAGATGTAGCCTGTCAATGAGGGCTGAATGTTGATGGACTGTGTCACAGACGAAAGTTAGTCTTTTGTAAGAGAACCATAATAGGTCAGTACAACTCACCTTAATTGCATCCTGAAGAGCATGGTCCCAGTCGTGTTTTCGGGCCATGACGAATGAGCGATTGGCATATGAAGTATATGGGTTGCCATCGGTGTCGATCTCTTGGGTGAGTAACTTTTCAGCGGTAGACAGGTCTCCGGTTACACATGCGTCATGGGCTGTCGTGATTGCCAGGATCTGTACAAAGAATGCTCGAAATGTGTTATAAGGGTCTGGGATGGAAACTTGCCTTTGAATGAACACCCTTAGGTATTTCCCACTCTGAGATCTTTTTATCTTGACCTCCGCTAAGGATGTGCTTGCCGTCCACAGAGACACATGGAGTCGGGCTGGATGAGTGCTGGAAGATGGCGATGGTTCGTCGATCTGAGAGCCGCCAGAGACGGACATGATTGTCTTCAGATGCGGAAGCAACGAGGGTACCAGCGGGATGAATGGCAATGGCATAGATACTGGTAGTATGGCCTTTCCAAGGATGACCGACCTGCTGCCAGGTCAATGAATCCCACTCTTGTATGGAAGGATCCTGCTTATTGCCTCCTGACAGAAGGCGTGTGCCATCGGGCGTCCACGCGAGTGACAAGTTGTGTACTGTGTGACCCTTGAAACATGCGACGCGTTCCCTTGTTCCTGTATTATAAATTTGGATATTGGCGTTGGTTGCGATTGCAAGAAGTTCACCAGATGGCGAATATCGAACGCAGAGGATCCAATCACCACACTGAATTGGATCTCCTTGCATCTGCCAAGTTTTGGTACACCAAAGCTTCGTCGTAAAATCCTGTGAACCAGCGGTGGCCAGTACTGTACCATCCGGAGAAAAATTCACTGAGTAGATCCAATCGCAGCTCAGGTGGGCTTTGATGGGTTGGGTGAGAGATTCACCAGTTTCACCGTGCCAGGCGATAATTTCTCCATTCTGATCACAGCTTGCTATCATTTGACCATCTCGTGATACCGCCAATCCCCACACTCCACTGCTATGTCCCTCCATCTTCTTCAACACAATACCTGTCTTCAAGTCCCAAAGACGAAGTGTCTTGTCCAACGAGGCTGTAACCATTCTTCGCTTATCGGGGAACACTGCGACTGTTTTTATGGCCTGCTCGTGACCTTTAAAAGTTCGAAGACGTATGATGCTTGGAATGAGCTGTGCCATTTTACTGGACGTTGATAGTGTTGAGCACGGTCGAGGGTTTGTGAGTGTCTTTCTCTAAGCTGCAGAGGTGCGTGTATTGTGACGTTTTTACACTGCGTCACCACGCTAACCTAACTCGTTTCCATAGACGCCCAAGACACGAGGCAGGTGGCCTCCACACTCCATCACCGTTTCAGTAAGAATGTTCCCTACGAGTCGTAACCACCTTATGTCTCCATAGCTTCCAGAATTTATCCCCTCCCACCCAATGGCGAAGTTACTACCTAGCCCTGGAATTTGGTCGAAAGTTATCTATCCTACATAGATTGCCGCACGAATATCATTGTTTCTCGTGTCGAGCAGTTTCCCCAACACTTCATCGTGTAACTTACCCGACTGCATACTGCAACACCATCTGCCCATCTCGTTGATTCTCGAGATCTGCTTGTACACCAGATGCTACCACATTTCTCTCTTCTCGCCTCTCAAATCCCCTCCTCATGGAGGAGTTTCCGTCTTTCAATGCGTGTTTTATCCAAATCTTAAATGTCAAAGGTGTCAGCATTACTTGCAGCGCTTTGCTCCTCCCTCATATCAGTTCCTCAGCCAACTCCCGGAGGACTCGAGGTCCCAGCCGAAGAGCTAGACAAAACACCCAGTTATGAAAAGCGTTATGTGTGCATCACCACGGTCAATTCCCCAAATATTTCATGAATGGTTTTTGATGAGAAAGCGCCCGATTTGACAGCAGCCGTGAAGTGATCAGCGGCTTCATCGTGACGCGCGTCATTCAATGCTTTGGTTCAGAGCTGAACTCGCAGATATGCCTAATGCGCGAGTTGCAAAGATCAGTTTTGATGACCGGGCGTGGCCGCATGATCCTTACCGACACGACACGACACGACACCCAGAGGATAGGCATTCGGACAAGTCGTAGTGAGTTCTTGGACGAGCAGCATTGCTTCCTCGTGTTGATCTGCGTTGAAGAGTGCGATGGCCTCAAACACGCAACGAAGCAGAGAATATGTGAGACAAATTGATGCTACCTTTATCAAGAAAAGAAAACGGTTGGTTCCTTGGTCCGTGAACAAGGATGCGACGTCGAATGTTGCCCTTGCCTCTCGGACGTGGCCTTTTCCGCAGAGGGCGATGCCTTCGGAGATGTAGCCTGTTAATGAGGGCTGAATGTTGATGGACTGTCACGAACGAAAGTAAACCTTTAGTAAGGGTGCTATGATAGGTCATGTATAACTCACCTTGTTTGCATCATGAAGGGCATGATCCCAGGCGTGTTTTCGAGCATAACGAACGAGCGATTGGCATAGGAGGTATAAGGGTTAACACCAGTGTGGATCTCTTGGGTGAGTAACTCTTCAGCGGTATTAGACAGGTCTGTACGAAGGATGCTCGAATTGCGCCATGAGTCTCAGTCAAGATGGAAACTCACCTTTGAATTAGTGTCACTGGGTACTTCCCACCCTGAAATCTTTTTATCTTCACCTCCGCTGAGGATGTGCTTGCTGCCCCCGGAAGAAGTGACGCATTTCAGTCTGGATGAGTGCTGGAAGATGGCGATGGTTTGTCGATCTGAGAGCCGCCAAAGTAGGTCATGGTCACTGTCTTCAGATGCAGAAGCGACGAGGGTGCCAGCGGGATGAATGGCAGTGGCGCCGATAATGCTAGTGTGGCCTTCGTAGGGACGACCGACTTGCTGCCAGGTCGATGGATCCCACTCTCGTATGGTAGGATCGTGTCTATCGCCTCCTGAAAGAAGCCATGTGCCATTGGCCAGGCGTCCACGCGAGTGGGCAGTAATGTTCTGTGTAAGCCTTGATCAGAGATGCGACGCGTTCCCCCGGGACTTTGTTGGTCGTTGCAATGGCAAGAAGTTCACCAGATGGCGAATACGTCCTCTATGCGTCTCAACTCTATCTGTATCACCGCTCTCATATTTTTTTGATCACTCGTCTTGATTCCCAGTCGAACTTGCCATAGTTCTCCTGAATTATCAGTGCGTTTGTTGAGCTTGTGCGATAACTGGACGTGTTCAAACTTCGAGAAAAGGTTATCAAATGTGGGAACGAAATTCCCTTTTAGTTATGCTCGTTTTCGAGAACGAGAAAGACTGAAATTTACAAGACTGACATCAGCGCCGCAGGGGGAAATGGACGATGGACTTGTCCTAAATATTGCGGAGGATCCATCTACAAGACCCACAAAGCTAGTATCAAAAAAATCTGGTCGTTGGACGGACAGGTGGGCAGGAGTTTGATTTCATGCATGCAGCTAATAGTCATAGTCTAGGTTGAAGGCTAAACGAGTCCAAAAACGAAAGACTGACCGTCATCCTGGCAGCGATGATGATGACCATTCTCGTCCCGCAAAGCGGATACGACCTGACATACCCTTGTGTGCTACCAAAGTAGCTACTGCAGCGGACCGTCCGGCACCTCCAGCTAAGCCTCCGACTCAGATAATCTCTTCTCTGTTCTCGTACAACCCTAAAGTCGAAGCTCCTATAGCTTCTGCTGTTCAAAAAGCACCCTCTAAACCAAGTAACGCACCATTGACTGGCTCAGCCACATTTGCAGACCTAGGTCTCCACCCTCTCCTCGTTGCTCACCTACAATCCAAGATGAGTATCACGAAGCCGACATCTATTCAACGTACTGCCCTTCCGATATTCACGAACCCCTCTTCTGAAGATATGAACGCACGCGACGTATTTATACAATCGCAAACAGGCTCTGGAAAGACCATGTCGTTCCTCCTACCTATAATCCACGATCTTCTCCCCCTCAGTACGCACTCCTACATCGACCGCTCGATAGGAACGCTTGCCATTATCATCGCACCTACTCGGGAACTAGCGAAACAAATTTGCGATGTCTTAGAAGCGCTTTTGACGCTTAAGCTCTGCCCAGAAGGCGAACACGAGGACGCAGAGGGGTCTATGCATTATACCCGATGGTTAGTTTCCGGCTTGCTAAGTGGAGGTGCAACTCGTGCGCACGAGAAGGCGCGTCTACGTAAAGGTGTTCCCATTCTCGTTTCGACCCCGGGTCGCCTTCTCGATCATCTGCAAAATACATCTTCTTTCGACGCTGGAAAATGCAGATGGTTAGTTCTCGACGAAGCGGACCGCTTGATGGAACTCGGGTTTGAGGAGACTATCAGAGGGATTATACAGGGTCTGGACGGGAGGAGGAAGCTCGCGTTACAAGCTGTTCGGGACGGTAAGACCTTTGGGGTCGGGGGTTGGGATTGGGACCGGCAGAGACGGACGATCCTTTGTTCGGCTACTATCCGTGAAGACGTACAGAAACTCGCAGGCACCACTTTAATACGACCGCTAGTAATCAAGGGCCTCGACAACGAGAAGGCGGAGGATTCGCCTGCATCAAAACATGGCAACGAGATAGCTACCACCGGCACCGAGAAATTCACTCCCCCGTCACAACTCTCTCAGAAATATGTTATTGTTCCCCTCAAAATGCGTCTTGTCGCACTTGTCGCACTTCTTCGCTCATTGCTCGCTCAGACACAAGGACAAAAAGGGTCGAAAATCATTGTATTCCTCAGTTGTATAGACTCTGTCGATTTTCACTGGCGCCTGCTAGGCGATTCATCTATGGGCAGCGAGAAAACGGAAAGTTCTGGGCCTGGCGAAGACAAGAGTGATGACGAAGGTAGCAAGGAAGATGAATCTACTGAAGAGGAAAGCAAAATTGCTGCGCAGTCTTCGCTCCTTCCAGGCGCTTCAATCTTCCGTCTTCACGGCTCCCTTCCTACACCAATCCGTCTCGCCTCTCTACGGGGATTCTCCGCTATTCCTTCCTCAAAGTCCAAGACACCTACTCCCGTGTCTTCTATTCTCCTTTGCACGTCCGTGGCATCCCGAGGTCTCGACCTACCCCTCGTTCGCGCAGTCGTACAGCACGACCTGCCCACCGAAGGCGGCGCGACCGAGTACGTGCACAGGGTGGGACGGACAGCACGTGCAGGCAATGGTGGCGAAGCATGGAGTATCGTCGCGCCCAGCGAATCTGAATGGGTCAAATGGGTGGAGGGGAAGATGAGGGGCGATGCGACGGGAGAAAAGTCTAACGATGACAAAGCCAACATCACTCTTGAAGGGGCAAGTATCGAGAGCGTGTTGGCGAAGGGTTTTGGTGGAAACGGGTCCAAGTACGAGGCGCGCGCGACAGAAGTGCAACTTAGTTTTGAGCGATGGATTTTGCGGCACAAACAGGTAACTCTGATTTAGAAAGAAATTCGAGTATGTTGACATCATCTTTGGCAGAACGCTAACCTTGCTCGAAGAGCATTTACTTCTTACATGAGGGCGTACGCAACCCACCCTTCGAACGAGAAACATATATTCCATGTTCGACATCTTCACATTGGACACCTGGCAAAAGCATTCGCACTGCGCGAGGCGCCAAAGACGATTACTGACCGGAAGACTAAAACCTCTAGCGTATCCAAAGGTCGTGGCTCGCGTCCTGCTAAATCTACAACGCAGCATGATGTCGGGGATGCAGAGCAACGGATGCAAGATATTGTCCGCGCGCAGGGCCGGCTGTCGAAGAAAGGTGGCAAGATGATTAGCAGTGGGACCAACGAGTTTCAAATTGCATCGGGCGCTGCTTTGGATTCACTTATCCATGGCTATCGGTCGTAGTTGGGCAGTAGGGCTTCGAGCTTCACTCCCATAGCAAGCATTCGAGACTAGCGACGTGGTACAGATCATGAACTACTATATCACACCAAGAATGTGAGAATAAACGGGACGTCTGATCTTTGTCAGTGCCCTATAGGTAAACCAGCACCAAAACTCTCTTCACAAACAAACAGTATCTGCCATGTTATCATCAGCCTTGATCGTGGGTAGGTCAGAATAAATACTCGTATATTTCCAACCACCGAAGACACGTCAAGACCGTTTATGCGGTAATGTTTATGGTTACGCAATGAGTGGTGTAGGAGGTGCGAATCTCCGCGAATTGGAAGTGTCGTTCTCTGTTTCATCGTCCGCGCAGGACCCAGGCAAATTCAAGTCACCAACTTTCACAGAGCATTGTCCTCGAGTGAAGTCAGAATGTATTATGGTTCATTTGCTATGCGCAAGCCGAGCTGTACATATGGAGGACACGAGTTTGATAATTATAATTAGCTATGGACAATGACGCGAAATAATGATAAGGATGCAGTCATGACCTATCAATAAAATAAGTACTGCTTCCAGTGTACATTACGAACGACAATAGAACAGAAATTTCTGAGGGACACCCACAAGACCTGCTAGCAGCAGACACACGACTTCCCGCCCCCATGTTCGCCAGGGTTTACCTGCACTACTACTGGTTGTTGCTGGTGCTGTTGCTGCTGTGTATTAGAGTCCGGTTGAGTAGTATCAAGATCCTGATCCTCATAAGGTACGATGTCCGGGTCCTTGCCAGGAGCACCCGCTGCAGCATTACGCTGTAGATTATGCATCAGACACCCAAGACATGGCAATAGAAACCGACCGGGTACCTCTTTACCCTTTGCGAAAGGAACTTCGACGACAGGCAGCGTTCCATGATGAAGTGGCCGGGTGAATAAGTGTCGTAGGTGGGTTCTTAAGGTAGTAGTGACGGCGACTGGTGGTGTGGTGATGGGGGGTGCGGGTGCACGATGTGGGTTCCTCGTCAAAAGGAGCCTGACTCTCTTGAAGCGCCCCGGGCGCTGCTGAGGTCGTAGTCGAGAGGTGTGAGAATTCTGTGATGACTAGTGTGAGACAAAACGAAAGTCATTCTACACTGTTTCGCTCACTTCTTGCATTCCCTGGAAAAAATTGGGTTCTGTATCATAGCCATCCTGATCTTGCCCGTGGACCTCCGCCTGTATACAGGTCAGTAGAGAAAGGGATGAGGAAGAGAGTGCATACGCCAAGAATACGGTCATCGTGCGCGGCGAGCGCACTACATTGCTCCTTGAATTCTGAGTGAAATGAAGGTGAGTATGATAGTCTCGGGTGACGACGTCACTGAGAACATGCCGTTAGACCAATCGAGGCAGCTGGCCTTCCCATTTTCGTCAATGGCGTCCATCATGCATCGGTGGGCTTCGAGGGCTTCATCAGGCTTACCTGCTGAAAGGAAAGCCTGGCACCGTTTCTGGTGTGTCGTGAGCAATAAGCACTCGAGATCCCAGTTGAAGAGCTGGACAAAATACTCAGTGATGAAAAGCATTGTCTATGCATTATGTGGACGCACAACGGTCAAATCCTCATATGTTAGATGGATGAATTTCGCTGAGAGAGCACCGGACTTGACAGCGACAGTGAAGTGATCAGCGGCTTCGGCGTGACGCGCATCATCCGAAGCCTTGGTTCCGAGCTGAACACGTAGATATATCTAATGTACAAGTGACAAAAATCAGTTTGATGACCAAGCGTGGCCACATGATACTCACTTCCACGACATGACGCGCGAGAGGATCGGCATTTGGATAAGTAGCAGCGAGTTCCCTGACGAGTAGCATTGCTTCCTCGTGTTGATCTGCATTGAAGAGTGCGATGGCCTGAAACACGCAATGAAGCAGAGGATATGCAAGACAAATTGAAGCTACCTTTATCAAGAAAAGGAAATGGTTGGTTCCCGAATCTTGGTTCGGGAACGAGGATGCGACATCGAATGCTGCCCTTGCCTCTTGGACATGGCCTTTTCCGCAGAGGGCGATACCTTTGGAGATGTAGCCTGTCGGTGAGGGCTGAATGCTGATGGACTATGTCATGAATGAAAGTAAGCCTTTTGTAAGAGGGCCATGATGGGTCAGTATAACTCACCTTGATTGCATCCTCAAGGGCGAGGTCCCAGGCGTGTTGTCGGGCCTTAACGAATGAGCGATTGGCATAGGAAGTATGGAGGTTGGCGTTGGCGTTGGTGTCAATCCCTTGAGTGAGTAACTCTTCAGCGGTAGACAAGTCGCCGGCGATGCATGCATCACGGGCTGTCGTGATAGCCAGGATCTGCATGAAGGATGCTCGAATTGTGTTATGAAAGTCAAAGATGGAAACTCACCTTTGAATTAGCGTCGCTAGGTACTGCCCACTCTAAGATCTTTTTATCTTCACCTCCGCTGAGGATGTGCTTGCCATCCACGGAGAATGTGACACATATCGGGGTGGATGAGTGTTGGAAGATGGCGATGGTTCGTCGATCTGAGAGCCGCCAGAGACGGACACGATTGTCGTATGATGTAGAAGCGACAAGGGTGCCAGCGGGATGAATGGCAATGGCGTTGATACCGCGAGTATGACCTTCGCAGGGATGGCCGAGCTGCTCCCAGGTCAATGGATCCCACTCCCGTATGGTAGGATCTTCTTGATCAGCTGCTGAGAGAAGGCGTGTACCATCGGGCGTCCACGCAAGAGAGAAGTTGTACGATGTATGAGCCTTGAAAGATGTGACACATTCCCTTGTGCTTGGGTTATAAATTTGGATATGGTGGAATGTTGCGATGGCAAGAAGTTCACCGGAAGGTGAATATTGAACGCAGCAGACATAAGCACCACAATTGATTGGTTTGCTTTGCATCTGCCACGTTTTGGTACACCAAAGCTTCACCGTGTGGTCCCATGAACCCGTGGCCAGCATCGTATCATCCGGAGAAAAATCCAATGAGATGATTTGGTCGGAGTGGGCTTTGATAGTTTGTTGTGTGAGGGTTTCACCAGTTTCACCATGCCAGGCGATGACCTCCCCCACCCAATCACTGCTTGCTATTATTTGACCATCTCGTGATACCGCCAATGCCAACACCTCATTGCGATGCCCCTCCATCTTCTTCAACACAACACCTGTCTTCAGGTCCCAAACACGAAGTGTCTTGTCGTCCGAGGCTGTAATCATTCGTCGCTTATCGGGGAAAACTGCGACTACGTTTATGGTCTCCTCATGATCTTCCAAAACTCGAAGGGGGTCTGTGCTTGGAATGAGCTGTAACATTTTACTGGAGGTTGATGGTACTAAGCACGGTCGAGGGATTGTGGATGTCTTTCTCTGAGTTGCAGAGGTGCGTATATCGTGCGCTTTTATGCCGCTTCACAACACTACTACCTCACTTCCATAGACGCCCAGGGGCCAAGACACGAGGTAGTTCGCCTCCACACTCCATCATCGCTCCCGCAAGAATGCCCTCTACAAGTCATAACCGCCTTCCTCGACTGCACTGTGTACATGCGTCCGAATCCCATTGCCACAGCTTCCAGAACACATCCCCGATGGCGATAGTGCAGTTGCTACTTCCCGGTCCTCAAATCTGGCTGAAAGCTATCTATCCTATATTGCCACATGAACACCATCGTTTCTCGCGTCGAGCTGTTTCTCCAATACTTCATCATGTAACTTGTCCGAGTGCATATAGCTTACTGAAAATATCATCTTCTCATCTTGTCGATTCCCAAGATCCGCCTGTGCGTCAGATGCAACCAAATTCTTCTCTTCTCGCGTCTCAAATCAGCTCCTAATGGAAGAGCTTCCTTCTTTCAATACGCATTTTATCCAGATCATGATTTTCAAAGGTGTCGGCCTTGCTTCCAGCGTTTTGCTCCTCGCTCATCTCAATTCGTCAGCCAACTCCCGACTCATTTGGTTTCAGTTTGTCTCGTTCACCAATTACCTTCCCATGTCCGTTCTTGTTGCGATCCTACGTTCAATTGTTCGCATGTCACTGCAGTGTTCAGCGACGTTATGTTTATCGATCACGGAACAATCCTCGGTCCTACTCTCTCGCCGAATGAGTTAATGCATCGAGGAGTGGCTGGATTTAATTTGTGTTGCTGAACAAGATGCTGCATCACCAGATGCATATAAATAGGTGCCTTCCATCTGTGACTCCGTTGGGGAAAACATGCCAGCTGAAGTTGTCTGCGTTCTGCATGACTCACCCCCTTCTCCCTTTCAGTTCCTCATCCTTTTGCTTTCGCTTTTGGTTTTCATTGTTTCTCCAGCATGCTGGTATACTAGATTCCTCTCTTGCTTTCATCGTCCGGTTTGCACCTCCACTGATCTCTCCAGATTCATATCATTTATCATTCTCTTCATGGCACTTTGGCATTGCCTTGCTCTTCGTCCGTGTCCGACGCGTTACCTTGTATATGTAGTACTGACTACAACTTGGGCTGAGCTTGATTCCGAAGGAATTTCATGCTCATGATTCACCGGCATCATCCTAGGCCCCCTTTGCACACTGTTTCGCTTATCATCTTGCTGTCGTGAGTCTCACTCTTTGCATCGTTTTATTGACATCTTTTTTACCGTTTTGTCTTGCATCCGGTATCACGAGGCCTGAGTTCTAGCTGCATATGTGTGCTCGGTTCCTATTATATGTCCGAGTCCGTCACGGTTCGTGCCCGCTATCTCGCATCCTCACAACATCGCTTCTGCATCCCGGCTTTTGCCGGTTTGAGATCCTAAATGCTTCCCCGCATGTTATTTCGTGCCCCTTGTGTCTGTGGTGTCGTGGCTGTCAGACATCTTCTCTGGTAGACCCTATTAGTCTTGCAAAAAGAGATGAGCACAAGCTCACTTCACTTGAAAACCAGTAAGTCTATTAGAGAGATGTCTAACGGCTGCTAGACATTCAAGTAATTAGTTCTGCTTTCGGCTAGAACCAACGTGTTGTGGCACCCTGTACCACGACGATGAGGGCTACAATGCAGAATCATCCGATGAAAGGACACATAAGGACTTCGACATCAAAACGTGGCGAGCATTAAAACAGCTGGATTCTTTTTCGGAATCGTATGGTACTAGGTATGGCTTGTGCATGCCCGTCTAGACCCTAGCATTCACTACCTGAGTTTCATTGCAAATATCGAGTGTCGCCATCGGCTCGCCGAAAGATTGATCAAGGAACTGGCTATAGTACTAGAATTCGAGTGCCATGCTCCTGTTGGGCGTTTAAAATCTGAGATAAAAGGATGATCTAAAGATTATGAAAAACGCACCGAGGGGGCATGGTTCTACCACCTTTCGCATGATGCCATATATGTCAGGATCATTCTGGGGGAATTGTCATTGAACGGCACAGCACGGAATCACCACAGTACACAGGTACGAGTAACGCTATATCCAACTTGAAGGGTCGAATATCACTGACCGCAAGTCTAACATACTGAGATGGCGCCAGTGTTGACTCGAAACATCGTTGTCTTTGGAGAAACAGGAGCGGGAAAGAGCTCCGTCATCAACCTGATGGCCGGCCAACACATTGCGCACACATCACCCGACTCTCACCGCTGTACTCTGCATTGGACAGAGTACCAAATATCTTTCGAAAATGGGACTCGATACAAGGTGTTTGATACGGTCGGCCTTGAGGAGCCCCGTCTACAAACCGGAGACTACCTCACTGCAATTTCAAACGCATACGGCCTCATCAACACCTTGAAAGAACGCGGAGGTGTCAACCTCTTGCTCTTCTGTATACGCGGAGGTAGAGTCACGGCAACTATGCAGAGCAACTATAGGTTGTTCTTCGAATTTTTCTGCGAGGAAAAAGTCCCGCTCGCGCTAGTCGTCACCAACCTCGAAAGAGAGGCAAGGATGGAAGACTGGTATACGCGGAATGTGGGCCACTTGAAGAAGCATAGCATCAGGTCCGCGGGACACGCATGCATAACTGCGGCGAATCTTCTCGACGGGAGACATAGAGACAAGTATGAAGAGTCGCGCGGAATACTCCGTAGAGTGGTTGAGGCTCATTGCAATACGTCCATGGAAGGGTGGACCGGTGGACAAGAATGGCTTTCTTCGTTCATCAGCAAGCTCGCGGAATTTGATGTTGGACGTCCCAAAAAGACAGATATCATTGGGATCCTCACGAAACGATGTGGAATGACCAAGGAGATAGCTCGGCAGGTAGCGCAGCATATTAGAGACGAGAATCAATCGTAGGATAATCTTGGACTTGTCACTATGATCGGGCATACCACTACTACCATGACAATGACCTTGCAGTGTAACGTTCCCTGGCGAGTAGTAGTCATCAGTGAATTGATGAGTCCTTGATATTGTAGCCGTGAAAACGATAAGAACACATACAGTGTAGGACCGCATCACTAAAATTCACTTAGGCCGGTATGACCAGAGTTATATTACCCTTTCAACCAATTGTGTTTGGCATGACATACCCTGATATACCAGTGCATTGGCAACATCGTCATGCGAACTCGCGAAGGGGTGGACCACTTCGACATGGCAAGGGCTGGCTTACAAACGGTCGACCGTGTTTTCAAGGACCGACCAGACCGTTTGGACCGTTTTCAAGCACGTGAGTTTCAACGTCACGTGACGTGTGGCGTTGAAGTTGTCGCCTCTAACACTGGGGCCCGCAGCGGAAGCAACCTTTTTGAGTGCAGAAAAGGCATGACAAAGGCGTGAAAAATGGACAAATTTGGAATACCTTTCTGGGTGATGGATATGAGCCTTGGTTTTAAACTTTTTGAGAGCTTTTGCATGGACAAAAAGTTTAACTCATGAGGCATCCAGTGTGTTTTATATTTTGAGACTTAACTGCAACAGTAGACATAATCAAGAATGAAGTGGATGATTCCATGTAAGAATAGAAAACACTCGGGGCCCTTGAACTCATACCATCACCATGGTCGATTTTTTCCCACGCAATTTTGCGGGCAAGGTAGAACAATCCATGTTCACAGTCCATCACTGGCCCTAAAATATTAATCCCTCCCCAACTCAAACCACCCAACACACCTGAACAATACTGTAATGAAAGGAAACACCCAAACCTGAAAAGAAACACCCACCCTCAGCTTTCAACAAGAGAATATTGAGATGAAAAACCCCCTACACAAATATCCCCACCAATCCCTGACTAGGTGTCATCACTGGCGATGACCTTGCTTAGAATCTGCTTGTGATATCCTGAGTTCATTGAGTTCCATGGGCTTAAATACCAGCTTGGGGGTTAGGGTTACGTCCCAGGATGGATCTCCTTATATAGATTAGCCCACCCTAACCCTAGGTCACATCTCACCACACATGCAAAAATGCCACATCACTCTTCCTTCCTACAACTTGCTTATTTGAACTTTGAGGCAACATAACAAACTTGGCATAAAGTACAATTGATGAAGGTGGGGGGCCCTTAAACTCATACCACAACCATGGTCATTTTTTCCCACGCTTTTTAGTGGGCAAGGTTGCACTCATAACACTCAACAGTCCACTTGACTGGCCTCCCCACTATAAATCATAGCCTCCCCTATGAAGACACAAAATAAAAATGATTGAACACCATCCCAAACCAAGTCAAACCAACATGAAAAGAAACAGCAATAAAACACAGTGATCACACTATGAACTTCACAAACACCACTCTGCATAAGATAAATGAGAACATGACTCAATAAACATCACTAAGTAATGATTATATCACCCTCATACATGACTGAAAACAATAAAAACCACCCACCACTACCATCACCTAAAAGCCACACCTCACTACCAAGAATCAATATACACATCAAAATCCCCACCTTGAACCCAAACATACATTAGGAAGAGCCCCACCAACGTAAATCAAACCCACCCTAACCTTTATAGCCCACTATACACCTCTTTAACTGACAACCAAAATGAATGCTCTCCCACAGAGCACATAATGCCCCCTATCACACTGCCCATACACATATGAAGAACAACACCTCACTGTCCACACACAGCCTACCAATATTGAACCACACTGGAAAATATATACACAAAATACCACCAACAATAACATAAATACACTCCACTACGAATGAAATCACCCCAACTTCCTCATCAGCAGAAATGAAAGACCAATCCTCTGTCAAAGCTGCTAATGTTAGTGCATGCCCATCCCTGATGGGAATCTGCCAACTGCTGCCCAGACCATACCACTCTGGTTCATAATACTTCCCCCAAAATGTCTTGACTGACAAAGGGGAGTCCATGGAAACACTGTCCTTACCACCAACCCCCACCCCCAACCCAAGGCCCAACTCACAGCCCATGCCCAATGACACCAATACCCCCGGAAGACCTGCAACTCCCACCTCTGCTCCCCCTCTGGTTGCAGCAGAAGTGACCACACCTGTAACCAAAAATACCCTAGAGGACCTCTCCAAATCCATCCATGCCCCCAGGGATGATGAAGACACTGCAATGTCCAATGACAACACAATACCAAACCCCTTTATCCCTCCCTCTACTACCACCTCCACTCCCTCCAAACCCATCACCCATTCCAAAGAAGACCTTCTTAGAGCACACCTCACTGTAGCAGAGACAAACCACTCCATTGTCAAACTAAACAGCTTGAACTCTCTTACAGCAATCCCACACTTCACCCCCATCCCATTAGGAGGTTTCCCACAAATCCACCTATCCCACGCAGCTCAACTCTTTGATTTCCAATCCTCCAAAGTCATCATGGCATGGCTAAAAGTCCCACACCCAAAACTCCTCATACAAGTTTTCAATCATGATGGGAAGAACCCATTGGCCAAAGGCCCAATCTTTGTGGAATGCCTCTGCAAGGCAATCATGGACATTGTGAACTTTGTCCATGACAACCAAGAAGTGAAAGTTTCCCCCCTGTCCCCAGATGCTACCATCAAAGATGATGACAAGCACCCCATCAGTTTCCTAGCATACAACTTCTTGGAAGAGACAAAGAACATCATTCTTTCACAGCACATATGGTCTTCACCAGACATCACCTTTGTGGCCCACCAGTTCAGTGTAAACACCCCCCCCCCCTCCTTCTCTTCTGCCTACACAGCTTCTCAACCACTGACACCAAAACCGTCAAAGACCTAGTCTACAAGACCTGGTCTGAAGAAGTCGCATGCTGGGACATAGGAGAAATCCTTGTTGAAAGTGATATCCCATATGAAGAGAAAGAATCCACTACCTGGGAACTCATCAAAACACTTTGGATAGAGTGCCTTGACTACAAAGTAAGTGGAGGAATACCCCTCCCCCACTACAACATTTTTGCCACCAGCCCAACTAGTAACCCTGCAGTATGGACCAAACTCCACCTTTACCTGTACTCCCTTGCATACCTGTCTGAACTTGAGGGTACAGGCACAGCAATAGGATTCTCCACTTGCTCCCTATGCCACTCAATTGCCCATCCTCACAGCTTATGTCCTTTCCCAGAGGTATCACTCTGGAATGGACCAAAGCACCACAACCCTAAGTCCACAGCCAGTAACCAGAGGGAAAGAGGATGAGGAAGGAAGACCTTCTCTTAAGGAATGACTCTCTAGAACAGCTTGAACATACAACCCTGTCACATATATAACCCCACCCATCATACATACCTACCTACCCACATAGCTTGTAGACCTACTACCCATGTAACTACAAACTCTGAATATCATCCCCACTCCACCCCATACCCAAAACACAAACAAGAAAATGGATCAAAATAGCCTACCTCCTGACTATAGGTTATTAATGCAATTCCAACAGTCTGCCAAGGTGCATTCTGGACCTCCCTAACCCATAGCCAAAATTTACTGACTGCTTGGCAGGACAGGGAAGCTATGGTAGCCTTGATGGCAATTGCCAACAGCAGAGACCTATTTAGGTCGAGGGTTAGCCACACTGAGAAGCTGAAGCCACCGCTGAACGAGATAGGTGACTGGACACTTACCTCCGAAAGCACAAGCATGTACCCACTGTGGTTGTCTGGGATAAGACAACCCACACTTCCTGATGGTCATTTTGGAAGACACTGACAACTTGACCACCTCCCCATTAACTCCTGCAAATACTTCCCAACATGGTAGCACTCCTGGTCATGGCTCATTCCTCCCAAGAAGCAGAGAGGGTGGGCTTCAAACCACCAGGCCACCCCTTGAGGACACTACATGAGAGTTTGGAGGTGGAAACAACCCCACACCCCATCAGGCACTGCACAACCATGTGCAACATAATAATGACATTAGAAATCAACCAAAAAAGCGAAATAAAACAAGAGCTAACCTTTATATTGTGTCCCTGAATATGAAAGGGAGAACATCCATGCAACTAGATTACAGTGCGATATCGAAATGGTCAGTTATACACCAAGTCATGAGAGAAAAGAAGATAGGAATCTTGTGCCTACAAGAAACACACCTAACAGAAGAACATGAAAACCAAATAAACACACTGTACTCCTGCAGATTGAGAGTGATAAACTCCAAAGACAGAGAACACCCAGGATCATCAGCTGGAGTAGCTTTTGTACTAAATAAAGAATTAATGAGCACTGAAAACATTGAGTTCAGAGAGATCATACCAGGAAAAGTGCTAATCTTAAAAACTCGATGGCACAACAACAAGGAACTCACCATCCTCAATATATATGCCCCAAACAACCCAGCAGAACATCATAACTTCTGGGCAACTATTAGAGATTCGGAAATGATAAGAAACAACCAACAGATTGACTTACTACTGGGAGACTTCAACCTGACAGAGGACCCACTAGACAGAGCCCCAGCATGAATGGACAACAAAGTAGCAACCAACGCACTCAGAGACCTAAGAGAAACATTAAATGTACATGACTCCTAGAGGAAAACACACCCTACATCTCGCTTATTCACCTTCTATAGTAACACAAACTCCTACTCCAGACTAGACAGAATATACTCCTCCCCCCTGCATGATAATAGCCTGTATGACTGGTCAGCATGCATGTCAGCCATCCAAATGGACCACCATATGATCCTAGTAAGATATGCACCTCTGAAAATGCCACATATCAGCAAGGGATGATGGTCATGGCCACTTGGCCTAGTAAACGACAAAAAACTACTGAACAAACTGAGTAAGATAGGACAAATGACACAATGAAAAATAGAAACAAACCAACAAACAGGTGGATTCAACCCACAATCAGAATGGGAGGACTTTAAAATCAAAATTTGCCAAGAGGCAAAGAAAATGTCCAAAGAACATCTGTATAAAATCAATACCAGAATACAATAACTAGAAAATGGCATCAAACTCACCTTATGAGATGATGACATAGACACTAACAGCAACACAAGAAGCCAAAAAGCATGGCTTGAGAGTGAAATTAACCACCTGGAGAAAAAACAATTCAAAAACCTTCAACTTTGATCAAAAGTGAAATGGAATGCTGCAGGGGAGACCATTAGTAAATACTGGTGTAAAATAAATACACCAAAAAAACCTTGAGACATCATCTATCAACTTAAAATACCAAACTCAAACCGACTCACCTCCCACTCTGGTAAAATGGCAGAAATCACAAAACAATACCATGAATCCCTTCAACAAGAAAACATATACCCTGAAATACAACTGAGAAAGAATGAAGCAAAACAAAAAACAATGAACGAAATACCAAACAAACAGAAGTTCAATAACAACAACTCCCCCCTAAGTCAACTCCTAGAGGAACACCACATACATGAAGCACTATACTCTTTGAAGTCCAGTAGCACTGCAGGAATTGATAGAATACCATATGAGGTATGGAAAAGACTACATGAAAAACATTTAGCCAACTCAGAAGATAACAAACCAAGCTTTAATATAATTAAAACACTTACCCTAGTCATAAACAATATACAAATAAACAGAGTAAAAGATGAAACTGAATTCACATTAGGATGGATGTGTCCAATATATACAGTGGCTCAAAAAACTGTCCGCATGTTTTGACATTTTTTACTATTTACAATATTGTGTGAGAATACATAAAGACCTCAGTGACATGCTAATACCATATTGTAGTGCTGCTTCAGGGCTTTGGATTGAGCACCACATCGTGAGAATCAGAGGAGATATGGTGGAGATACAAGGCTTACAAAATCATGGCTCATGCGGACAGTTTTTTGAGCACATATTAAAACTATATAAATCATCATTTATGACACCATAACAATCATGCCACCATTAAATAAATTATAAAGTGGTGTCATTATGTCATTTTAAAACCATATCTAACTATACAAACCAAAAATTTCCATATGTCATGGTTATATTCACCATGAAAGCCACCCCCCCTGCTCAAAGGGATAATATCCTCTCTCTTTCCTATTCTGGCCTCTCTGCTTGTCAATTTTCCTCTAGAACTGGAGTATGCAAGTCCACTGTGGCCAAGTTCATCAAAGAAAGTCACACAGACAAGGAAAACTTCTGTGAAGGGCGTCCATCCAAGCTCACCTCTACTGATTGGAGGGCTATTATTCAACATATCACTACAGGAAAGGCTGATAATGCTGTCCAGGTCACCTATTACATCAATTCCACCATCACATTCCCTGTCTCTTCACGCACTGTGAGAAACATTCTCAAGACAGCTCATCTCAGGTCAGTAACAAGGAAGAAAAGGCTCTCCTCTCTATCACACATAAACAGAGATGACTAACCTTTGCCTTAGCCCATCAGAATTGGATTACATGGACTGGAAGCATGTTATATGATCATATAAGACCACAATAAATAGGATTGGGTCAGATGGCAAGGTATATATGTGAAAAAAGAAGGGTGCTAGTCCTCTCTGCATATGTGTGATAGAGAGGAGAGCCTTTTCTTCCTTGTTACTGACCTGAGATGAGCTGTCTTGAGAATGTTTCTCACAGTGCGTGAAGAGACAGGGAATGTGATGGTGGAATTGATGTAATAGGTGACCTGGACAGCATTATCAGCCTTTCCTGTAGTGATATGTTGAATAATAGCCCTCCAATCAGTAGAGGTGAGCTTGGATGGACGCCCTTCACAGAAGTTTTCCTTGTCTGTGTGACTTTCTTTGATGAACTTGGCCACAGTGGACTTGCATACTCCAGTTCTAGAGGAAAATTGACAAGCAGAGAGGCCAGAATAGGAAAGAGAGAGGATATTATCCCTTTGAGCAGGGGGGGTGGCTTTCATGGTGAATATAACCATGACATATGGAAATTTTTGGTTTGTATAGTTAGATATGGTTTTAAAATGACATAATGACACCACTTTATAATTTATTTAATGGTGGCATGATTGTTATGGTGTCATAAATGATGATTTATATAGTTTTAATATGTGCTCAAAAAACTGTCCGCATGAGCCATGATTTTGTAAGCCTTGTATCTCCACCATATCTCCTCTGATTCTCACGATGTGGTGCTCAATCCAAAGCCCTGAAGCAGCACTACAATATGGTATTAGCATGTCACTGAGGTCTTTATGTATTCTCACACAATATTGTAAATGGTAAAAAATGCAAAAACATGTGGACAGTTTTTTGAGCCACTGTACATGTAATTGGGGGTATGCCCCCAGAGAAACCATAGACAAGTCCATCTGTGATGGACAGATATTTATCGAGCAGATTCGACTCTGCCAGCAAGTGATGCCAACTCTCTGGGTTATATGGTGTGTGTGCCTTAGCTCTTCTCGCTGCGAGGGCAAGATTGAGCTCCATGCTCCTTGCTTCTGCAGCCTGAGCATTCGTGTGGGGCCTCGTGGTTTGATATCTGGCAGCTCCCTGGGTGCTGCCATTTGTAGCATATAGGGAGGCCTTGAGGGTTGATGAGGTGTCCATTGTCTTCCCAATGGCAGTGAGTGTTGGTGCCATCCCACGTGGTTCAAGACTCGTAGCATTGGATGTCATGAGTGAAGTGGCTGAGACAGAGGGCACAGGCTGATCAACTGCGAGTGCCTGCACCCCGAGAAAAACCCCCTTGCCTTTGTTGGTGGTCGTGGGATTTGTCTGGTGAGGATGGTTTGCTTCTCTGGTTGTCTGACCTTTGTGCTGGAGAGCGTGACCGTGAGTTGCGGTTGCGCTGGTCGTTGTTGCCCCCGCGAAAGTCCCAGTAGCTGGACTTCTGGTATTGATTTGAGGGTGTCTCTCTGCTTGAGTGCTGCACGGTGACGTGGGTGTGTGCATCCATGTTAAGTTGTGGGCATCCACGTTATGGTTGTGGGCATCCATGCGAATGGGTATGAGCATCCGCAGGAAAATGTCACAGGCATCCACGGGATCAACATCGCAGGTGTCCATGTCAAATGGGGATGTTATTCATTGTGTGTGGAATTTGGAAGGGGGAGAAAGGTTCATAGATTAGCGGGTCTGCTTGATATCGATTTTAGACTGGATACGTACAATGTTTGATGTGCAAGAGCGAACTTTATCCCACAACTCCTTGTTGATCATCTGAATGAGGTTCTCATTGATGTTACCGATGTTGAAACCCTCATTGCATTTGAGACGGTTGTGCCAGTCTTGATGTATGTGCGATGTGTATGTCAAGATCACCATGTCACTGATTTCACTGTTGTTTCGAATTGAGTGGTTCTCGAGGTGCCAGAAGAACAATGACAGTGCGTCGATGTTTGGTTGGGGCCACTTGGCTTTGCTGATTTGAATGAGGAATAAGTTCTTTGCTCAGAGGAAAATTGAGAATGATAACTCATGGTCAGCCATGGCCACTTTTGATGCTTTGAACACTGAGGTGGGCCATAATGTGAGTTGGTTGTCTGTCCTCATTATGCTCATGTCGTTGTTGGCCACTGAGCATGAAGACTTGAGAGCATCTTTGCACCCTTCTGGTGAGAAGTACCATAGCTCTACATATTCGAAATTGGTGAGTTTCTGAATTGCATATTGAGCAGGACGGGGAGTCAGGTAATCTCCTACAGATGATGCATGCTCAAAGCCATTCATCTTTGGTTTCTTCTTTTCAGCTTCTGTCCACTCCCTCTCTGCTTCAGCTTCCCGCTGGATGCACTCTTCATTCTCCTGCACAGTTCATGCCCTTTCTGCTTCTGCAAGGACTCTAGCTTCTGCTTCTCAGTCTTGGTTCCATTCCACTACTCTTGCATTGTGGTCTGCATTCCATGTCTCCATGAGACGAGCTATGACTTCTTCTCCGGTCTGGTTTGTGGCAGCTTCAAGGTCTGTGTGAATGCCTGCATACAGGTTACCAGCGAAATCTGGTACCATTTTGAGGTTTGGGTTGACGACTAGAGCCATTGTATTTTAAAATTAGATAGGAATAAGATTGTGTAGATTTTAAAGAAGGTTTCTGGTGTGGAAAGAAAAGAAAGTGAGCAGAGTGAGCTATGCAGTGATAAACAGTGATTGTGGCATGAAAGCAAGAAGCTTGGTGCTGCATCTCTTGTTTGCTTGAAGACTTTACTCTATTTTTTTATTCATGCCTCTTTACATAATAGAGTGACAAACTTAATTAAAATAAGCAAAAAAATCTCACTCACCAACAATGAAACAACCGACAATAATAAAAAATACTACCCTCAAAAAAACTGTGCATGCAAATACTGTAAGAAAGATACAGACAAAGGATGCGAAAACCCACATAAATGTGCCATAACAGTGAAAGACATACTAAACAAAATCACCCCAAAATTCAACACAAAATCCAAACCGAAAAAAGACAGCTTATCACTCACTCACAGTAGGAAAGAGAAAAATCAACAAGCACATGAACGAAGACAAGGAGAAATCATTTTTGACCCCACAACAACAATATGAACAACTGTCATATCCTGTATGCCAGACATAGATCCCATCATATTCCCACGCTTTCCAGACCTATTTCCGGACCCCATATCCAACTCATTCCTGGATCCCCTATCCTGTCCACCCTACACACATTTCATCCAGCAAGACATCTGGACTTTACCTCCTCTTGGATTCCGGACTACATCCACCACCTCACATATCTCAGTCCTGTTTCCGCCCTGCCTTCTGGATCCCCAGATCTCTGGACCTCCGGATATTAACTGTTACTATCTCCAGACCTATTCCCACCCTCCATCCGAGATCCTGCACCTATCCCCATTTAGGCATCTCCCCCTTTCCAGTTCTTGGTTATCTCTGTTTCCATCTTGCTGATTGATCCTTGTACTAGTTTCATCTCCGAGTTCATTTACTTATGTTCCATCTTACTTACCAATGTGTTTCTGCATGCTCATACATAGCCTTACTCCTTTGATTACTGATCCTCTCAGATAGCCTCTAGTATATAACCCCTGTACAACTACAGAGTCCTCAGTCTGAATATCATCTTAGATCCTGTTCTACTTGCCAATCATCTTCCAGACTTCAGTCCGCCTGAGTCTTGTCCTTTTCCATAAGGCCTAGGGAAGGATTCCCTAGGCCAGAATTCTGGACATCCTGTCCTCCTGTCCTCTGGACCTCCTATCCTTCCATCCTGTTTTCCTGTAGAAGTATTACCTTGCAGTGGGAACTCTCCTGAGCACTTCCTGCATTCCTCCGGAACTCTCCCATGCTCCTCCAGAAGTCCTCCCGCACTCTCCACCAGAGTAGCCAGCCTCTAGAAGTCCTCTGGACTTCATTGGACCATCATCGGACTTCCTCTGAAATGAAGGGCACATACTCGGGTAAGGGGCACAGCATACAAGCTGAGGCCAAGCCCCTCTGAGTCAGTCTCTCTCTCCTTTGAGCATGGTTCTTAACAACGACACTTGGAGACTGCTTTAGAATTTTTACTGACCCATTGAAACAATCAGAGAGACCAGCTCACCACCTTCAAGCCCCAATGAGAGGGCTCAATATCATAGAAGAAAGTATCACCATCTACACAACAGCTCATGCCTAAACAAAGGAAAATACAATGCAAGATCTGGTAGTGGAATATGGATATCAGTGGAAGACAAACGAAACAAAAGAATAAGAATACTTGGACACCAGCAATCAAACCAGATCACTGAAGTAGCAGTGATACTAGTTGCTCTACAACAAACAGAGCCCAATATCCCTATAACATTCATAACAGACTCAAGATATGCAATTGATGGACTCACCAGGCACATTAACCAATGGGAGGATAAAGGATGGATAGACATAGCAAACAGTGACTACCTAAGAGCCACACTGTACCACCTACAAAAAAGGTCAGCACAAACATCATTCATATGGACAAAAGGACACAATGGAAACCAAGGCAATGAACAGGCAGATCACCTGGCTCTAGAAGGAGTGAACAAACCCACCAAAGACCAACTAGACCTCTCAATCCCTAATGAATGGAACCTACAAGGAGCAAAACTATCCTCAATATCATAATCACTCACATATAAAGGAATCAAGAAACAAAACAAGACCAAAAACCTACCAAGAAGAGCAACAATGGGTAACCTTGACATCACAAGATATGCAATCCAAGAAATCATGGGAAACCTTGAACATGATAGCGCCATATGGACTGGATGCCAAAATAAAGACATACAAAAACAATACATCAATTCCTATTCAAAGCAATACATGGAGCTTACTGTGTTGGAGAATATTGGCTAAACATCCCTAACTACAAACACCAGGCAAAATGCGCAACATGCCATGCAGAAATTGAATCACTAGAACATATACTGTTAGAATGTCCAAACAACCCCCAAAAAACAATATGGAAACTTACAAAAGATATATGGCCAGCAAAATTTGGCGCCTGGCCAAGAATAAAATTAGGAACAATCCTAGGCTGCAGGAACCTACAACTGAGAAAATAAATACCTGAAAGATGAGATCCAAACGAAAGAGAAAACAATGACAATGAAGTGAATGATAAGACAAAAGGTGCAGCAAGACTTCTAAGAATCCTGATCTCAGAATCTGCTTATCTAATCTGGATAATAAGATGTGATAGCATTATGAATGAAAAAACCTACACAACAGACAATATAATCAAACAATGGGCCAATAGAATTAATAACAGACTACAACTAGACAGAATATCTGCAAAAAAATTATAAGGACAAAAAAATTCACAAAACTAGTTATGCATACTTGGGAAAATACCATCCAGACAAACCCCAATACCCAAATCCAAAAAGACTGGGCAACTGCCCTAGAGGTTTTAGTAGGTATTAGACCACCCAGGCCCTCTATGATTGAGGCCACCTGGGTAGAACAGAGTCCCACACACCACACATAATACAGGGGTGCATAAATGCATTTTTCCTCAGACTGGGGTTTCCCAAAACCCTGCTATAGTGCATATATGTAGAACTAGACTTAGTCAGCTGCTACCAATACATTTTGCTTGTCCAAAAAAAAAAAACACTCAGATGAGCTTGTAATGCTACTTAAGTTAAACTGTTCATTCATGCAGGGGCTCTCAGATTTTTTCAAATCGGGGTTCATATCCCATCAGCCAGAAGGGTGTTCTGGGAGGCCCTTGACTCTGTACCACCACCATGAACAGATTTTCCCATGCATGAAAAATTGCAGGCAAGGTTGAGCTGTCATAGCTCACAGAAAGAACTGGCCATAAATCATATAAACATCCTTAGAAACATAAACATGAGGCCAAACACCCACACCTGCATCAAACAAGAGCACAAGCCCCAAAGAAAATGAAACTCTAGACATATTCAAAACACACCCCATGCACAACACCAACCCTCAATGAAAACAATGCCTGAATGCTGCAAACAACCAACATACATTGAAACACAGACAGAACAACATCAACCATGCATACATGTAAACTAACACCACCCCACCACACCCTGCACTGACTTTTAACACTGCTAACCACTCCCTTGAGAAATCACACCCACTAACAAGTCTTAGTAGGCCACAGCCCCAGTCAAATCTGAAATGAGCCTGGCCATGATGCCCTCACTGAACCAATCAATTGCCCCACCGCTAGACAGCTGCACATGAATAATACCATAAAGCCCCACCACTCCCACCCACTCTCCCTGTCCAACTAGAAATGAAAGACAAGGAGCCTACCTCTCTTAAGGCCATATCCCAGGCCACATGCCCCTACCCTAACACTCCTTATCCTAATTCTCAACCCCCCCTGCTCTGGACCAAAGTACTTCCCTCCCAATGTTCTACAGGAAGATCATGACCTAGAACAAGCCATGGACTTAATACCATATAAACCTGACCCACCCTCCCTGCCCTCACCCCTGAGCCTGCACTCTCCCCCTGATATGCCTACCCCCACATCCCAGGCAAACTGTGCACACCCACTCCAACACAACCTCCTCATCTTTCAGGATTTTAAAGTAACAATGTCCAATGCTAATGATGACAAAACACCAAGCAGTGGCCTTACTAACTCCATCCATGCACCAGGCAACTTCACAGGAGATCAACCCATGAGTGTCCCACCAAGTCCTACCACCAGACATATACCAACTGCTGAAAAGCAAGTGTCATATCCACATATCTGGATCTCAGATCCAATCCTTATCTCATCTCAGATCCAATCCACATCTTATCCCCCTCCAACATCTTGTCATTGTCATATCCCACAATCCAGACCCATGTTCCATCATATTCCCACGCCTTCCAAGCCTATGTCTGGACCCCACTTCATATCCAACTCATTCCCAGATCCCCTTCCACTGTGTGCTCCACACCTCAGCAGGATCAACTCTGCTCTAGATTTACCCCTGAGCTCCGGATCATTGGATCACCACTGCTAGCCTGATCCATACCCCCCTGTCCCATCCACCCTATGCACACTCCATCCAGCAAGACATCCAGACTTCACCTCATCTTGGATGCCAGACTATATCCACCTTGTCATATTCCACAATCCGGACCCACATTCCATCATATTCCCACGCCTTCTGAGCCTACGTTTGGACCACACTTCATATCCAACTCATTCCCAGATCCCCTTCTGCTGTGTACTCCACACCTCAGCAGGATTGACTATGCTCCAGATTTACCCCTGAGCTCTGGACCTCTGGATCCTCACTGCTAGCCTGATCCGTACAACCCTATCCTGTCCACCCTATGTGCACTTCATCCAGCAAGACATCCAGACTTCACCTTGTCTCAGATTCCGGAACTATATCCACCTTCTTGTATTCCAGTCCTGTATCCACCTTGTCTTCCAGATCCCCAGATCTCCGGACCTCCGGATATTAGCTCCGGACCTATTCCCACCCTCTGTCCGATATCCTGCACCTATCCCCATTTAGGCATTCTCTGCTTTCCGGCTTTCGGTTACCTCTTCTTCCATCTTGCTTATTGATCCTTGTATGAGTCTTCATCTCTGAGTTCATTTACTTATGTTCCGTCTTACTTACTAATGTGTTTCCACATGCTCATACATAGCCTTGCTCCTTTGCTTACTGATCCCCTCAGATATTGTTCAGTATATAACCCCTGTAGATACTCCTGTAGTCCCCTAGTTTGAATATCAACTTAGACTTGCCCAATCCTCTCTTGGACTTTGGTCCACCTAAGTCTATCCTACCCATCAGGCCTAGGGATTGATTCCCTAGGCTGGAGCTCTGCCTTTCCGGCACTTACCCTCTTTCCAGACTTAGGTCCAATCCTTGTCTCTCTAACTCTACCTTAGGGTAGTCCACCTCTGTTTGTTTCCACATTGGACTTTGTCTGATGTAGCCCCTATTCCTTCTGGACCTCCGGACCTCCTGTCCTTCGGACGTTCTGCCCTCTGTACCTTTGGATGTTCTGCCCTCTGTACCTTTGGACATTCTGTCCTCCTAACCCTTGGACATCCTGTCCTTCATACCTCCGGACATCCTGTCCCTCTGTCCTCCATCATCCTGCCCTCCTGTCCTCCAGACCTTTGGACCTCCTATCCCTCCATCCTGTTTCCTGTAGAAGTATTACCTTGCAGTGGGAACTCTCCTGAGCACTTCCTGCATTCCTCCAGAACTCTCCCACGCTCCTCCGGACATTTCCCACACTCCTCCAGAAGTCCTCTAGCGCTCTCCAGCAGAGTAGCCAGCCTCCGGAAGTCCTCTAGACTTCGTCAGACCATCATCAGACCTCATCTGAAATGAAGGGCACATACTTGGGTAAGGGGCACAGCATACGAGCTGAGGCCAAGCCCCTCTGAGTCAGTCTCTCTCTCCCTTGAGCAACATGGTTCTTAACAACCTCTCTCAAAACAATAGATACTCAGACCTACAATCCATCCTACAATCCTGGTGCACAGCATCAGGAGCAAAATTTAACATGGAAAAAACTGAAATACTACCTATCAGAATGAAAGTGCACTGCACCACAGTAACACAGAACCAAAAACTGAATGACCTTGACACACCATGGAAGGACAAAATAAGAGTAGCAAGTGATGGCAACCCAATAAGATCACTTAGAACCTGGATAGGAAATGAAACTGAAAATGCAACATCCTGGGAACTGACCCTGAAAAAATTTGAAAACAACCTTAAATAATGGAACATGGGCCACCCCTCCCTCAATGGAAAGAAACTGATAATCCAAATAGTAGTTGGCAGCATGACACAATTCCTTGTGAAAGCACAAGGAATGCCTAAGACCATTGGAAACGCCATCACCAAACTAATACAAAATTTTATGTGGAACAAACAAACAAACCTACCAATAAGCACTGAATGACTAGAATGCCCCATCTCTGAAGGAGGCTTTGGCCTCCTGAACATTAAAACAAGGAATGAAGTGATCAACATAATGTGGCTGCAAGCATACATGGACATATCACAACATTGACCAGCATGGGCCTTTGTCTCTGATGCCATAATCAACATCATGAAACTGGACAGAATCACCAACAACACTGACCTGAAAACATTCCTGACATCCTGGAAACACCCTACCAAGGGCAGATGAGCAAACAAGCTACCACATATAATCACAAACATGTTAAAAATGGCTATGAAACACCATGTAAGCTTCACACCTTTGAAAATCTCTGATAACCTCAAAGACCAACTCCCAGCCTGGCTACACATGGGCGCTCCACCACAAACCTACCACAAAATTAAAGATAACTGTCTACATCAAACACACCATGTAATATCGGTGAGACACCTAAGAAATATTACTGCATGACTAATGAACCAAGTACCACACCAACCACAAGCCTCATGCACATGCAATGAATGCATAGACAACCGACTAACAGGATGTAAGAACCCACACCAATGCACAAAAACAGTGAAACACATACTAGATAGCCTCCTCCCTAAATACAACCCTAATACAACACCTAGAAAAGACCAACTAACATTAACACATAGACAGTTAGAAAAAATATGCAAGCACACACACAACCACAAGGTGAAATCCTCTTCAACCCCTCTGTCACAGTCCAAAACAGTCTGATGGACTGCTTCCACATCTTCATTGATCCATCAAGACCTGTCCAAATACCAGCCTATAGACTATGTGTCCCATTGAACAGAAGACAAATGAATGACAATATACTCACCATCTTCACAGATGGATCCTGCACCAACAACAGGAAACACAATGCAAAATGTGGAGGAGGAATTTGGATAGCAAACAACCACATACTAAACTGTGAAATCAGCATGCCTGGAATGCACCACTCAAACCAGATAGGCAAGCTTGTAGCAGTATTAGTAGCAATACAATCTGCAAACCCATTAACACCCATTAAAATAGTAACTGACTCAAAATATGTAATAAATAGCCTAAACACTCACCTTGATGATTGGGAAAATGCAGGATGGATCAATATTTCAAATGCCCAACTGTTTAAAGCAATAGCATATCAGCTACACTGGTGCTCAGCCCAAACCACCTTCCAATGGGTCAAAGGACACAGTCAAGTGATGGGAAACAAAAGGGTAGACCAACTTGCCCAAAACAGAGCTTTGAAAATAACCACTGATGTCATTGATACATATGTACCTAGAAACTTTGACCTCCAGGGTGCAAAAATGTCAAGAATCACACAGAGACTAGCATACAAAGCATTAATGATGAAAAAAAAACACATAAAATACAAAAGACCAACCTTGGGCCTATTAGATGTCATGAGATATGCCATCAAAGCACTAACAACTATGCTAGAGACAGATGAATCCATATGGCAAGGCTGCAGAAACAAAGACCTCTTGAAAAAAGTACAAATCTTCCTATACAAAACATTAAACAATGCCTTCCACATTGGAGACTTCTGGACACAAGTACCCACCCTTGAACACAGAGCATGCTGCCAGTCATGCAGGGAAGAACCTGAGTCCATGGAACACATACTGACCCAATGTAGCAACCCAATAAGAAAACAAACATGGGACCTTGCCAAAAACCTATGGCCAGATAAACATGGCCCATGGCCCGAACCCCATATAGGACTCATCATGGGCAGCAGGAACATATCTGTCATATCCTTTATGCTGGACCTAGATCCCATAATATTCCCATGCCTTCCAAGCCTATATCTGGACCCCATATCCAACTGATTCCCAGATCCCCTCCTGCCATTGACATGCACAAAACTTGTTTCATACATGGTCATGACCATATTATGATTTATGCCACTTTATTTTTTCAAACTATGAAGTCACTTGAATTTTTCTCACAATATTAATTTTATTTGGACATTTCAAAGCATGTTTCACCAAGAAATGGCTTAGCTGTCCATGTAAAATACTTATCTTTCTTGTATATGAAATAAACATGTGTCAACATTCTATGCCACTTTATTTGTATCTATGTATCCAAAGCTGTGGAACCTGACAAATTGATACTATGATTAGAAAGATGATGATTGGTAAAGCACAACAACAAGGCAGTGCTAACACAGCCCTTACCAAGCATTATTACAAAGCATGGCAGTGTTATGGTCTTACCACAGCCTTTGCCAAGCATTCTTACCAAGTATTCTGTAAAATTCCAGAGCATCCTATAGTCCTTTTTCATAATGATTCATACTGACTCAGCATGACTCAATATGACTCCAATTTAATTTAAGTACATTAGTAATCAATAGCATAGCCACTAGTATAGTAGTATATAAGGGGCTCATTTTTCCCCTCTTCTGAAGTAATCAATTTCATTCCCAAGTATCAGTCATCCAATCAGAGTGAGACAAAGTTTAGGGGAATCAAAGGGGGATCAGTGCATACACCCCTAAGTTTCTTCACCCCTATTATCTAAGTGGACAAATAAGTGACAACTAGGAGAAATATTAGCTTATTTACTCCATTCTTTTACCACATTCTTCACACATTATTCAGAAGTATTTGAGGCCACACACTTGAGCCATATTTGATTACACAAGTAGTATTCATTCTAGTTCTCTTTTAGACACAGGAAAAGTTCTGTCACAGGGGAGAATCACACATATTATTCATCAATTAGGGAAGACAAATAAGACCTACAATCTGTCAATGAATATTAAGAGCTTGGCCACTTAAGACTACATCAAAGGGTGTACTCTGTTCTGGACTGCATCATACTCATAGTAAGTACCTAAGCAGCAGAGAGCTGGTTTCAAGGCCATGTATTGGGATGATTTCACTAGTGAATTTGATCTCCATTGCTGAAGATAGTAAGAAATATCCACAGGGATATATTATAGCTCTAGTCATTGCATACAGCTGCAACATATTATTCTGAAGGTCATAGCACTGCATCATGCCAGTTACTGACTTTACTTGAGATCATAGCACTGCCTCAAGCCAGTTATTGATTTCCACACTTCTTTGCCCATTTTACATCACTAGCATTCACTTGAAAAGTTCAACAGAAAACCTTGTCCCCCACGAACAACTACATTATCAACCACTGGTATTTGTCTGAACCGTTGACCATAGAAGGATAGTGAATTTGGTGACTTTTCTGCCTTTCACATCCTAGCAAGACACTGTGTGCTCCACACCTCAGCAGGATTAGCTCTGCTATGGAATTACCCCTGAGCTCCGGAGCTCCGGATCTTCACTACTAGCCTGATCCACACACCCCTATCCTGTCCACCCTATGCACATTCCATTCAGCAAGACATCCAGACTTTACATGCTCTCAGATTCTGGACTACATCCACTCCCTCACATATCTCAGTCCTGTTTCCACCTTGCCTTCCAGATCTCTGGATCTCCAGACCTATTCCCACCCTCCATCCAAGATCCTGTGCCTATCCCCATTTAGGCATCTCCACCTTTCTGGTTCTCAGTCATCTTTGTTTCTGTCTTGCTGATTGACCCTTGTACTAGTTTCATCTCTGAGTTCATTTACTTGTGTTCTGTCTCACATACTAATATGTTTTCACATGCTCATACATAGCCTTACTCCATTACTTACTGATCCTCTCAGATATCCACTAGTATATAACCCCTGTACAACTCTTGCAGAGTCCTCAATCTGAATATCATCTTAGTTCCTGTTCTCTCACCTTAGAATTGCTCTCACATCTTCTGGACTTCAGTCTGTCTGAGTCTTGTCCTTTTCCATAAGGCCTAGAGATGGATCCCCTAGGCCAGAAAACTGGACCTTCGGATTTGTCCCCTGTCTCTGTCCCAAGTCTAGGGATTGCTTCCCTAGGCTGGAGTCTTGCCTTTCCGGCACTTACCCTCTCTCCAGACTTTGGTCCACTTCCTGTCTCTCTGATGTAGAGAATGAGATTCCTCTAAGCATATATCGTGCATATTTCAACTCATGATGATTGGTACAGCACATCATTCACTCCCTATGACTTTCCCATGAAATGCACCAAAGGCACTGTGACAGTCAAGTTTTCCTTGGGCTTAGATTTACTTACTTTCATTACCTTTACCTACCCCCACTTTCTTTAGCTTATGTTCGCATTTTTGCAGCTTATATAAGCAGTACATCTTACCTTTCACTCTTTACCTGTAGTCTGAGACTAGCAGTTTTATGATGATTCTTCTCCCCTCTGAGCTCTGAGTCTAGAACCCTTGTGGGTCAAATAGCAGCTATGTACAGCACTTTAGACCCAACATATTGGCTAGGTACTTTACCAAGTATCTAGCCAAGTTGTGTTACTCACAACAGTTCAGAGATAAGTGGGATTTGAGAACCGTACATGGACCTATTCAAACTGTGACTGAACCACTATAGATATTTAAAAAAAAGGTAAACAGAGTCTGTTTACCAGTACTATCACTGGCAGGGTTTTTCAAAGGTTTTCAATGTTTGAAGCATAGCACACTTGTCATTGTTTATCAAATGCTGGACGTAGTGCACCTTCTGCCATTTCATGCACCAGTTCAAGTAGCTTGACTGCAAGGGCTACAGAAAGTCATCAAACTCACTAACAACTATCAACCAAAGTCGCTTGAGTCAAGCTGAAGGTTTTCCTTGCAGAAGATTTAGTTGCTGTTGATGAATGTAGCTCACCAGAACAGCAAGCATCATCAATTTTTACATGGTGGAAGGTACATTCTTGTATTGTATCATTGTGCACCTATCTACACTCAACATTATTACCAGACTACTGTTGAGATATGCACTTACCTTCAACATGATCCAGGTGTGACCAACTGAGCCTTAGCTTCAAAGCTTCAAAGACACGTGTGACCTGTGACACCTCAGAAATAGCTTCGACCTACTACCAGCCACTGTCAGTGCCTGCAGCAACATGGATATGACAAAATGATCCTCAGGCTCACACTCACCGGTGTGGAGCACTTCTGAGTCATATTTTCGCATCTGTCAGTCAACATGGATCCTCCAATGTTCAGTACTAAGGCATCCATCAGTGAGCTCTCGGATGGTGAGCTCTAAAACAAGTCATTTTTTCAGTGTAAGGCCAGCACAGCATTCAATCTCTCTTTCGAGAGTCTCACCAGTTGTGAAGTGCTTCATGCACTGTGTGATGTGCAGAAAAATGATACTGTGACTTGGGAGCACATCAAAATGGCTCAATATAAGACTCCCAAGGCTGACAAAGAAGCAGAGCCACCTTTCACACATGCCGCAGATGTTGAGCTTGATCCTAGCAATGTTTCTGTGGATACTGTTCTACAAAACATTGCATTGAGTGAATCATCTGTCCCTCATGGATATAGTGCTGATGAATCAGGTAATTTGCTGGTGGACAACAAGTCAGAGAGCTATGAGCGAGGGGTCCTGGATGACATGACAGGGCTTCAATCTATGGCTGATGGGTCTAAGGACTCAGAGGTTGAGTCTGAGGGTCATGGCAAGTGCAGACATGTTGCAAACACTCAGTACAAAGACTTTTGGATGCACTAGATACATTTTTTGATGTTTTTACCACTTGTCACAGTTTAGGTTCGGTGGCCTTGAAGCTGGTGTGACTGTCACAAATAATAGCTTCGATTCGTTGGATGTGTGACACTGTGATGAAGCTAAGTGCGTATCTCGACAGTAATGCTCCCCATTTTCCCATCCTGAGTCGCATCACACTTGATTATTTACCTGTGCAAGGTTCCTTGGTGCCATGTGAACGAGCATTTTTGGACACAGGACTTACAGATATGAAATGGTGTGCAAGATTGCTTCCCGAGAACTTTGGCGACATTTAGATGGTGAAAGGCAAATACAAGTGGGAACGAAGGCACAGAGACACAGAGAAAGCTGACAGGGAGGCTGTGGAGAGGAGACAATGGGCAGAAGACTCTGTTTGTGAGGTGCAAAAACAAAAAGACGGTCGTTCAGCGCTGCGGGAGCTCGAGTAGTAAAATTTTCACAAAAAATTCCATTTTGTATCAGTGAAGGGTCTGGAACCAGCTCGAACTCGAACAGAACCATACCAGACCGGTCCATTGGTGAACCTATGATCCTGGTTCGGGTTCGAGGGTGAGGAAACAATGCTACTTGGTTCGAGTTCGAGTTCGACCAAAATCTGCTCGAACCGGACCTGAACCGGACTGCGGCAACTTTACTGCCATGAGTCTGGAAATTGGTATCTCCCCAATAAGTCGTCATTTTATTCAAAATATACGTACAGCTGATGTATCCGATCAGTAAGTGATTTAGAAGATCAATTCGAATAAGCTGATTCAGGTACTCCCAGCGACGTCTTCATCTTCAAACAGCTTAAAATTCATACCCTGCGAAAACCCATCCAGAATGAAGTCCAAATAATTTCTCCTGTGTTTCCCTGACCACGCAAGGTAACCGACGATAGCCATCTCCTCTATCCACTTTCTGAGGGTCTGGTCCAGAGTATCCCCTCCTGGCGACGGCTCATATCCCGGGAGCGATTTCTGCAGTATCATCTTCACATTCGAGAAAAGTAAGTCTGAATGTTCTTCAGGGATCTTGCAGATAAGCCGGGCCTTGGGCCTCTCGCGCGGCTGTGAAGCGTACGGTTCCGGCAGGGACCTCAGCATTGTGCGACCAAGACATTGGATTATAGAAGCCGTTAATTGGTAGTAGCTCCGACTGACGGCATTGGTGGTTGGCCCAGCCATCCCGCACAGTCCTCGTAACGAATATGCCAGGTGAAATTTGGAAGAGAAAGATGATGGCGAAGCCCGCTCGCGGTACATATACCGCGTGAATCTCACAACAGATCCATCTATTGGAGTGCCTTTCTTGAATAGCCTTGATAATATTTCGGGGGCCTGTGGGCTGGTACACGAGAGTGCATGCCACGCTGCTGGGCTGCTTGATGCACGTGCAAGAAAGCTCACTACGGCGACCTCATCTTGGAGCTCTTCCAAAATGTCTCCACCTCCAGATATCACCGCGCCCAGTCTGCTCATGCAAGGTATCATGAATTGGAAGAGTTGAGAAGACAACTCGCTGGAGATCGAAGGGAGTAAGGGAGCGAAACTGACGCCTTCTGCGAAAGACATCCCATCCTCTGAATCTTTGCAGGCCTTGAAAGCCTTCTCGACTTCTCGGTTGATTTCGTCTGCGAACGACGTGGGCTTTGCTTTCTCCATGATTCTAAAGACTAGATGCGCCCTGTCGTATGCCGTTTCGAACTGCTTGCCACCCATGCAAATCTGCATTAGAAGCACATAAAGTACTACATCAACGAGTGCAAGTGCGTCAATGTTCTGGTCGAGGACAGCCACTGGTGATTGTAATGGTGGGCGGAGAGCCGACATTTCTGTCTCCATGGTATTCGTCAACTGCGCAATGAGCGGAACGAGCAGCTCGCTCGCAGGGAAATTGGCTGGCACACTCCGGAACGCACGTGCGGTGCGAAGCATACTCCCCCTTGACAGGAAGGTCAAAGAGCCTGTTTTCCTCACGTTGACTAATACAACAGAGTTGAACTCCGAGGTTTGTGGTCGGGACAGCTTTGTGATCTTGAACATAAAGCTATCATTTCCCCCTTCCTGGGAGGATCTGTAACATGCAAGTGACCGCGCGGATTGGTAATCCACTTGGTTGATGTGTATGCCATCTTTTCCACTGGTGTAAATTGGAGTTGGCGGTGCTGGATTCACGTTGAGCAAGGTGCTCATGGGTGAAAGCGGTTTCACAAACTCTTTCAATTCTGGACGTAGTAACACACTGCGCAGGATGAGAGCAATGCGAGGGCTGACTACGAATATGCGGTGCAGGTCAGGGCTGCCATCTGCCAAACCTTCCCACAGGCCGAATGCATTGTGTGTAACAATAAATTCTTCCCCTTCCGCGGCTTCCCAGATACTGAAGAAGTAGTTGTTCGCATGAGTGTGGTAAGTGTAAGCTGGGAAGTGTTCGAGATCAGGTGGGATATGCGATTCGGTGAGCATTTTTTGAAGACCTTCTTCGCCGTACTTCTCTACGAGTTCTGCAGCATCTCGCATGATGTCTGAATGCGATGTGTCCAGGTAGTATCTGAGGACGTATAGCCAAAACTCGACAGCAGATCGAATATCCTTCGCTTTCATGAAGGACTCAATCCACTGGCGGCTTGTTGCGTTCTCCGGGTGATCCGCTTGAAAATAGGTGTCGGAGCACGACAGGTTGCGATAGTGCATGATAAACAGGAACTTCCGCAGGAGCTCTAGTGACCTCCGCTTCAGGGTGAAAGTACCCTGAGGAAGCGTTTTATGCAGGTCCATGATGATGGAGGCTGCATGACGTTCGAGGTCCGCTAATTTCTCCTCTAGTTCATTGATATTATGGGTGTTGCGGACGTCCTGATAGAAATTTGGTACGCCGTAAACTTTTCCAATGGGACGAATGTCAAGGCTACCCGTAGCAATATCATAGTAGTGGACGTATTCAGGATCAACACCGGTGTGTCGAAATTCTCTTTGTCGTTCTGTTTTGGACCTGCAAAGAATATCATTCAGTGTTCTGGTCTAGTGCCCACACGCAGAGTGCTCAAGAGGACTCTGAAAACACACTTCACAGGTCCGACTTGAAATCTTCGCAAGATAAACCGTGGAATGAAATGTTGGTATTGCATCGTAGGTGCATATGGACTCGGAGAGTCGTCCGTCTGCTGAGCTTCTCCTGCAAGCTCCGTTCTGGCTTGTTGTTTTGAGGTATTCTTGCGACGTCGTGTCATTCTGTAGAGCTCAACGAATCCTTCTGTAGGAATTGAGCGCTGGGCGCTGAACACACCATATCTGTGGCACTGTCGTGAAACACTTTATGTAAAGAGCGTATAGTACTACCTTATCAAGTTATGTGGTGATTGATGAAATTTAAAGTTCAAGATTCAAATTTGCAAACTTCGTTTTGACCAATGACTACTGTCAGGTATCCATCTTGGTCTTGTTACAGACCGTCGGGGCCATTCAAGATTCTGAAAGTCATGGTCTTGATATCAGACGAAGTTGATATATGGAGCTTAAGCCTTACCATCACGAAAGTCAGAGTTACCGCCGGTCTGGGGGCAGCCGCGGCGGGGTTTAAATTTGAACGTGCTCAATGTGCCTAGACAAGCGTCTAATAAGATCAACCTCGAGGAAATCATCCATGAGGAGTGTCAAGGGATGTTCCTATTAAAAAAATGTCGTCGGCAGGTTTCGACCCTGCACAATCCAAGAGAAACATATTTCGATTCCGTTGCGGTTTGAACTACTTGGCTAGTAAGACCAGTTCAGATGAATGCGCGAGGAAATATCCATGAGTGAATCTTCAAGGCTGTTCTGATAGAAAAACAACTTTGTCATAGGCAGTTTCAAACGTGCCCAGTGCGAGAGGAACAGATTTCGGCTCTGTTAACAACCACAACCACTTGGCTAAGCCCAGTTGAGATGGATCACCGAGGAAACCATCCATGAGTGAATCGTCAAGGGTGTTCCAACCACCTTTCCACTCAGGCTATTGTCCGACAAGACCTCCTGTGTCGCAGCACTGTTCCACTTCTGGAGTAAAAATATCCTTGTCGTCCACAGATTTCGAACCTACGCAGTCGGATCCAAGAAATACAGATTTCAATTCTGTTGTGGTAAACACTTTGGCCAGGACGCAGTTGAGATGAACCTCGGAGGAATCTATGAATGAATGTCAGGGTTGATAAAAGAAAAAAATTAATTGTCGGAAGGTTTCGAACCTGTCTAAGAGAAACAGATTTCGACTCTGTTGTGGTAACCACTTCTGCCAGGACGAAGTTGAGTCGAACCTCCAGGAACCGCGACTAGTACTGTCCGTAAGTGATGTCAAGGTGTGATTTGGCGAGAGATTTGTATACTGGTGGACTCGATTCCGCGATGCAAGTTAGTTGGAATACATCGTGGTTCCGAACTTCCAACTATTAGTTGGCCCTCTCACTTCAAACTCGCTTTCACCACCAAGCCAAATCCCGTAACGTTGGCGAGGACATCTCTCTCTTGCAGAGACCCATGCGCCGTGATCTTGTGACCACTTAAGCACCTGCAGCACCTGCCCAACCTCGATCGTGGGTAGTGTCAGAATAAATCTTCGTGTATTTCCAACCACCAAAGGCATGTCAAGACCATTTATGCGGTAATGTCTATGGTCACGCGTCTGCTGGCAATGAGTGGTATAGGAAGTGCAAATCTTCAGCCTTCAATCGCGTCATCACGGAGGTCATTCTCCGATTCATTCTCCGTGCAGGACCCAGGCAAATTTGACTTTCACAGAGCATTGTCCTCGGTGAAGTTGAAAGGCATCATGATTCATTTGCTGTGTGCAAGCCAAGCTGTACATATGGAGGACGCAAGTTTGATAATTATGATTAGCCATGGATGATGACGCGAAATGAGGATGTAGTCATTACCTATCAATAAAATAAGTACTGCTTCCAGTGCACATTACGAGCGACAATAGAACTGAAATAACCCCAGACATCCACCAATTCCGCTAGCAGCAGTATGACCGGCCGCTTCCATGTTCCCCAGAGTCTACCTGAACTGCTGCTGGTTGCTGTTGCTGCTGTTGGTGTGAATTGGGGTCCGGTGAAGGAGGTCCATGATGATCTTCATCACGTATCAAGGAATCGTCACTCTCAGGAGCACCCACTGCAGCGTTACACTGTAGATTTACGTATCAGATGCCCAAGATACGGTTATGAAAATCGACCGGGCACACCTGTACACCCTGCGCAAAAGGAACATCGACAACGGGTGGCCCTGCATGATCAGACCGCCAGAGGAACAGGTTTCCTAGCCGAGCTGTGATGGTGGTAAAGGTGGTGGCGGGTGGCGGGGTGGTAGCTGGTGCAGGTGTAGGAGCGGGTGCAGGTGTAGGAGCGGGTGCAGGTTCTGGTGAAGGAGCTGAACGAGGGGTTCTCGTCATAGCAAGCCTGAGTCCTTTGAGGCGCCCAGGACGCTGTTGGGGTTGTGGCCGGGAAATTTGAGAATGCTGTAATTAACGATGTGAGAGAAAGAAGAGGGATCTGCTATTGCACGCACTCGATGCATTCCATGGACAAGATTGGATTTTGTATCGTAGCAGTCCTGATCTTGTCCGGGGACCTCCGCCTGCAAGCAGGTCAGTAGAGAAAGGAATGAGGAAGAGAGTGCATACACCAAGTATACAGTTAGTGTGCGCAGCGAACGCACTGCATTTCTCCTTAAATTCTGAGTGAAATACGGGTGAGCATGATAGCCTTAGTGATGTCAATGAAAACTTGCCGTTGGACCAATCGAGGCAGCTGGCCTTCGCAGTTTCGTCGATGGCGTCCATCATGTATTGGTGTGCTTCGAGGGCATCATTTGGTTTACCTGCAGAGAGGAATGCCTTGCACCGTTTCTGATGTGTCGTGAGACACAAGGACTCGAGGTCCCAGCCGAAGAGCTGGACAAAGCACTTAGTTATGAAAAACATTATATATACATGATCTTGACGCACCACGGTCAAGTCCTCGTATGTTTCATGAATGTTTTTCGATGAGAAAGCGCTGGAGCTGACAGCGGTAGTGAAGTAGTCAGCGGCTTCGTCATAACGTGCACCATCCAAAGCTTTGGTTCCAAGCTGAACACGTAGATATGTCTAATATGCGAGTTGCGAAGATCAGTTTTGACGATCGAGCGTGACTGCATGATACTTACTTCCACAACATGACACCCGAGAAGATCAGTATTCGGACAAGCGGCAGAGAGTTCTTCGACGAGCAGCATTGCTTCCTCGTGTTGATCTGCGTTGAAGAGGGCGATGGCCTGAAATACGGAATGAAGCAGAGAGCACGCGAGACGAATTTGACCTACCTTGATCAAGAGAAGAAAATGGTTGGTGTCCGAATCTTGGTTCGTGAACATGGATGCGACATCGAATGCTATCCTTGCTGCCCGGACAAGGCCTTTTCCGCAGAGGGCGACGCCTTTGGAAATGTAGCCTATCAATGAGGGCTGAATGCTGATAGACTATGTCACGGGTGAAAGTTAGCCTTTTCGTAAGGGGGCCAGTATAACTCACCTTGATTGCATCATCAAGGGCGCGGTCCCAGGCGTGTTTTCGGGCCATAACAAACGAGCGATGGGCATATGAAGTATAGTCGTTGGCGTCGGTGTGGATCTCTTGGGTAAGTAGCTCTTCAGCGCTAGACAAGTCCCCAGTCAAACATACATCGCGGGTTGTTGTGATAGCCACGATCTGCATGAAGCATGCTCGAATTATGTTATGAAAGTCAAGAACGGAAACTCACCTTTGAATGAACACCCTTGGCTGCCCACTCTGAGATCCTCTTATCATAACCTCCGCTGAGTATGTGCTCGCCATCCACGGAGAATCTGATACAAGTCTGGGTGGATGAATGCTGGAAGATGGCGATAGTTTGTCGATCTGAGAGCCGCCAGAGACGGACATGCTTGTCATGAGATGCAGAAGCGACAAGGGCGCCAGCAGGATGAACGGCAATGGCGTTAATGCCACCAGTATGGCCTTCCCAGGGATTACCGACCTGCTCCCAAGTCAATGGATCCCACTCTCGTACAGTAGGATCGTTTCCACTGCCTCCTGAAAGAAGGCGTGTACCATCAAGCGTCCATGCTAGTGCTGAGTTGGATACTTTGTGACCTGCGTGACCCTTGAAAGATGCGACACGTTCACTCGTTTCCGGATTGTAAATCTGTATATTGTCGTCGGTTGCGATTGCAAGAAGTTCGCCAGAAGGCGAATATCGAACGCAGCGGATCCAAAAATCACACTCGATCGGTTCCCCTTGCATCTGCCATGTTTTGGTACACCAAAGCTTCACCCCGTCTTGCCATCCACCAGTGGCCAGCACCGTGCTATCTGGAGAAAAATCCAACGAGTGGATTTGGTGTGGGTGGGCTTTGACGGGCTGGGTGAGGAGTTCTACAGTTTCACCGTGCCAGGCGATAAGCTTTCCGCCATAATCACCGCTTGCTATTATTTGACCATCTCGTGATACCGCCAATGCCTCCACGCTGCTGCTATGCCCCTCCATCTTCTTCAACACAACACCTGTCTCCAAGTCCCAAAGACGGAGCGTGTAGTCATTCGAGCCCGTAACTATTCGTCGTTTATCGGGGAAAACTGCGACTGCCTTTACGGTCCCCTCATGTTCTTCAAAAGTTCGAAGGGGTCTGATGCTTGGAATGAGCTGTGACATTTTACTGGGGGTTGATGGTGTTAGCACGGTCGAAGGATTGTGGGTGTCTATCTCTAAGCTGCAGAAGTGCATATATCGTGCATTTTTATGCTTCTTCACCACGCTAACCTACCTCGTTTTCATAGACGCCCAAGACACGAGGCAGTTTGTCATCACCGTTGCAGCAATTGAAATGCTCCCTGCGAGCCATAACCACCTTCCTCGACTGCACTGTGTCCATCCGTCCGACTCGTGTCTCCATAGCATCTAGAATATATCCAATGGTGATAGTGCGGTTGCCACTTCCCGGCCCTCGAATTTGGCTGAAAGTTATTTATCTTAGATTGCCGCATGAATATCTCTCGTGTCGAGCTTTTTCTCTCACATTTCATCATATAACTTGTCCGAGTGCACATAGCTTACTGCAAACACCATCTCCCTGATCCGCCTGTGCACATGCAACCAAAGTTCTTTCTTCTAGCCTCTTACATTTGCTCCTGATGGAGGCATTTCCGTATTTCAATGTGCATGTTATCCAAATTATGAATTTCAAAGGTGTCAGCCTTGCTTCCAGTGCTTTGCTCCTAGCTCTTCTCAACTCCTCAGCCATTCCTGGCCCATTTGGTTTCAGTTTGTCTCATTCGCCAACTACCTTCCCATGCCCATTCTTGTGGCAATCCTGCACCACATAAGTGTGCAATATGACCATTACACTATACTAACATAGGTGAGCTCTCACTACAGTCAAAGCTATGCGAGCCTGCATTTCATTGTTGACTTGTCATTGTGGCGTTCGGCAATGTTATCCCAATCTTCGACTTTACCCTCTCGCCAAACTAGTTAATATGTGGAGGAGTGGCTGGAATTAGCTCGTATTGCTGAACAAGATGCTGCGTCGCCAGATGCGTACAACTAGCCCTTCATCTGTGACTCTGTTGGGGAAACATGCCAGCCAAAGTCGGCTGCGGTCTGGAACTCGTGCATGACCCACCCCCTCCTTCCTCTCAGTTCCTCGTATTTTCACTTTCGATTTTCACTGTTTCTCTAGCGCGCTGGTGTACTAGATTTCTCTCTTGCTTTCGGCGTTCAGTGTCCACTCTGCCGATCTCCAAATTCATATCATTTATTATTGTGTCCGATGCGCTACCTCGTGTAGTACTGACTACAACTTCCATTGGTGAATCATCAAGGGTGTTCCAACCGCCTTTCCATTATTGTCCGACAAGACCTCCTGTGTGGCAGTACAGTTCTGCTTATGCATCATGCTGTCCCATGAAGCACTCATGATTGTTGCGCAAGAAAAATTCCTCCCAATGTTCCTGCTTTGGAGTAAAAACAACTTTGTCGTCGGCAGGTTTCGAACCTACGCAGTCCAAGAGGAGCAGATTTTGACTCTGTTGTGGTAACCACTTGGGCAAGGATGATGACTCAGGCTGCGAGGAAACCATCCATGAGTGAATGTCAAGGTGTGTTCCAATAGAAAAAAAAACTGTCGTTCGGCAGGTTTCAAACTTGCGTAGTCCAAGAGGGGCAGATTTTGATTCTGTTGTGGTAACCACTTTGGTCAGGACAAAGTCGAGATGAACCTCCGAGGAACTGTCCATAAATGAATGTCAAGGTGTGTTCCAATAGAAAAAAAAACTGTCGTTCGGCAGGTTTCAAACTTGCGTAGTTCAAGAGCGACGGATTTTTATTCTGTTATAGTAACCACTTTGGCGAGGACAAAGTTGAGATGGACCTCCGAGGAACTGTCCATCAATGAATGTCAAGGTGTGATAAAAGGGAAAAGTCATTTGTCGGCAGGTTTGGAACCTGCGCAGTCCAACAAAGCAGATTGGTACCAGTTGACTATCATTCCTTAAGACTGATTAGACATTGAAGGATGAACGTTGGTAGTTGGCCAGCGTGGCTTCGGGCTACTTAAGTCGGATCAATTTCTCTAGTATGAGTACTTACACCCTTTGAACATGCGTCAAATTGACGTCACCAGAATCTCCCTCGAATGGCAAATAATTTTCCTTTCATACATCATATCCATATACATATACATAACACACGACATACGCGAGTAGGTGAACCAGCACCAAAACTCTCTTCACAAACTAATATCCGTCTCCATAAAATCACCGATGATTGGCACCCTGTTGAGACCAATCAGCTCCCGTCTCCGGAACGATGCCCATTGGGTCACTCGCGTCGACGATGCGGCGGTAACGGCCACCCGCGCGTACATCGAGGGGACGACCTTGGGCCAATGCCAGATGTATATACCATTGAAGTGTCTTCTCGAGACCGTGCGACTCGTCCATGTCAAAATGTATGGGACGCATATGCTCTGGGCAGCGTTGGCTGCGAACAGGCGCCAAGGGATAACGATTGATCATTCCACGGAGGACGGTGGGGTCCTGCTCATGCGAAATCTCATCGTATTTGGAGTAAGGCCAGTAGGACTGGACTGGCGCAGGAGTGGGAACGGCGAGACGAGATGGAACTTCCCGAATATTTATGCGTGAGCTGTGTGCGGACCGCGAGAGTACCGGATGTAGGGAGCGGGGGGTAAGAAGAGCGGGAGCGGGGGGAGGAGTAATGTTCGAGCGACTAGTGCTTGACTTGGCGTGAATACGTTCTGCCAGTCTGCCACTGTGAGTGTGATCGTCAGGCGTCTGCAGTACGTCGGCAGAAGCTTGATCAACAGGGGCCTCATGCCTCTGCTTTCTGCGGGGAATGGAGGGGCAGGCTTGACGACCACTTGCACCCGAATTATGGATAGGCACTTGGGACCTTTGATTCTTTGAGTTCAAAGAGAGCGCTCTGAAACCGCTGCGAGGAAGGCCCTCGGTTGGTTCAGGGGAATATGGAAACTTGGCCAGCAAGTCAGCGCGCGCATCAGAGTTCGCGCGAGTCGGCCCATGGTAGTAGGTGTGTTGCGACAGTTTGCCATGATAGATCTCGAGCATCCCCGGAGCTTGCTCGACGTAAACGATGTCGGACTTCTTAAGGGGGGTTTTACCACAGTATGCGTGTTTGGAAGGATCTGCACGAGGAGGCCTCCCTTGTGAAGAGGATTCATATGGCATCGATTTGGAGTGCTTAAGCGATGCCGTCTGGTCGTCATTGGACCTAAGGGGTATTTATTAGTATGATAACAATGAGTAGAACACGAAAACGGTCGACTCACCTTTGGAACATTCTCTTGAATGAATTCATAGTTGATGTAGAAGAAACAAGGGGATGTAGAGTTGCAATGAATATAAGGCGGTGGTGTGTGTGGTGTGTAGGGCATCTGCATTTCAGTATATAAGGGTTGGGCTACTGTGGACGCACCACGGCATCCACAACCACAACCACGAACAATTTCTCAATATCCGAAAATGATACAAGTGTGGATGCTCTTGTGAATGCTCCGATTGTCTGTCTAAAGTCAAATAAATGTCATTGATGTCGCCCCATTTGCATCACAAAGGTAGAATATCGACAACTAACCAACTATGGGGCACAGTTGCCACAGGCTGGCCCATTGAATGCATCACGCGTCCTGTTCATTATTATCTCGAGCTCATAGCTTGCACACGCGATAGAGATTACTTAAGATGACCATCAGCACGCTGATTCAGATGTACGGGACACAACGACGTGTACACAGACGTTGAAAGGAACAGCTAGCATCCTCCTTTAACAGTCTCACTTGACAAAACTACTCAGCGTACCTTTAAAGCACAGTACACCCGACCAACTGTATTTCAGCCTAAGCTGCTCAACATCAATATAGATTAATGCAGTGTGCTCTGACTTTCATCCAAAACGATCTGAAGGTGATGTAAACAGTCAAGCAATTATTGATACTAATTCCAATGGAATTACACACATGATCAATATGGCCTCCGGTATGCCTGGAGGATGGAGTTGGAACTTATCATAGCCCGGAAAGATTCTTGGATTTCTGATACCTAGAAACGTCGAGATACTCTAGCTCGCATAGGGAAGAGAGTTACCGGTTTTATGGTTAAATCTGCGACTCGGACTTACTTTACTCCAACAGTGCAATCCGCATACAATCTGTACGCCTGTGCACCATCATGCACGAATACCGACAAGAGTTATGGTCGCATCCAGAGCTGCAGAAGGACACAATTACAATGAGCATGATGGTTTTCACTTTGGAAAGAAATTATGAACTTTACAGGTTGCCACCTGTAACAATGCGCCGGTCTTGTGCGGCGACTCGAAGGTGGATGGAAATACATTCAAGCGACGCAGTTTCGTTCGGTGAATATTTCACCATGTGAGCTTTGCCTTCCGACTCCCTCAGGCTGGCGATATTGCAGAGTATGTTTGTCCTTATTAGGAATGGAAGCTCAGGTGTCCTCATTTGGCATGAGCATGATGGTACTCAGGGGAGACGCAACAAGCAAGGGATACAATTCTCAAATCCAGTACGTAGCTGACAGCGTGATATCGTGAATAATGGTTTACAAAAGTTGAATACAAAGGACTATAGTGATGCTAAAATGAAAGATGACGAGGGAGTTGCAGAAAGATTCAGAAGCATACGGCCTTCAGGCTTGGATCACCCCTATGCTGTCCACTCCATGGGAGGTTTGTAATCCGGCATTAGGCTACTCGCACGCTTAAATCTCTTTGCCCATGCATCCTCCTCACGTTTCAGCATCGTCAAGAGGTTTGTGTACTGGCGGACTCGATTCTGCGATGCGAGGTAGTTCGAATACACGGTGTCAATGAGTTGCTTGATGAACAGCGTATCCCCCTCGTCGTATTCCAAGTTGATTCCGTCGAGGCCCACCTTGTGCAGGCTTAGTGCTCGCCACCAAGTAAAACAAGGAGATCATCGTACTACATGCTGTTGCTGGTGCCCAGTACTTTCTACCTTCAAAGTTTCACAAGGCAACACAGGTACGCAGTTCGGGCTGCTGGCCCCGACGTCATTGGGTGGTGATGACAATGATAATGATGCCATTTACTCGTTTAATGGTAAGCTCAAGTAGAAAGTCGATGAGTTATTGATAAGATTTTTGATCGGAGCATTAGTGCCAACGGCGTTTTTGAAGTGCCGCTTGGAGTTAGTCGCACACGTTGCAATTGGCGGGAAAGCACAAAGTTCACTATTCTATAATCCTTGATTCTACTACCCCATGTGCATGCACTCAACGTGGGTGGTGTGGAAGAACAATGGGCGCACCAAACGCGATGCTCACGGTTGAAAGCCGCTGCATGAGTTAAAGTTCGCCGGCAAGGCATCGACGCCACGACCGTGACGATGGGCCGAGTCACTCATAGCATATGAGGTTTGTACCGCGGGTCCACATTCAGCTGATGAGCGGCCCGAGAAAATTGCGATGGTGCCTGCTCCGTAGGCCATAGCAGCATCGTCCGGGTTGCAGTTACTCACCCCTTGCACCCGGAGTTCCAGCCCGAGCGGTTGACCAATGCCTCTAGAGACGTCTTCGATGCTAAGTAGGTTTGCGTTGCCATAAAGGTGGTGATTAGGAAACAAGGGAAGATGCTAAGCATAGAGTGAGTTCTCTTGTGAGACAAGCAAGTTTTTGAGTATTGAAGACATTAATACAAATTATAGTAAACTCGAGGAGCACGTGGCTAGCACTAGCTACACAGCCCTTAGGTTTACTGGCCTGTGAAATGAACACGCACCTTACCGGACAACTTATGCGAATAAGTGCGTACGATAGCTATAGGACTTGTTCGATGCTAAAATTAACATTGACTGGCTCCACTTACAGTCAGTGCCTCCCATTAGTGATTGGAAAGCTGCGTGGCATCTGTAAAATACTTCTCGTGAGTCTATTCCTGCATGCATAGTCGCGAAGCCATCCTGTGAGTTAGAATTTCCTAAGCTAATCAAGATGAGCCCGTGGACTCACCAGCGATTTTACCAGTTAATGTATCTGGCCCATAATCTTCCTGAATTAAGACACCAACCATGGCTTCCCCGACCAGGGAACAGAAGCCCACTGTAACGCACCGCCAGATGATGCGAAGTCATACACATTGGATACGCGGTGTTGCGCATATGCCATGCGGACAACGCATTATTCCCGCATGTAAGCAGCAACACCTTCTGATGACGGCTACTTCCTACGTAAGTGCTGGATCATCGATCATCAACAACACCGAGCAGGGACATCGCTGTCGCGGCTCACACGTTCGGGAGCCAGAGCTATTAGACGCCCGACTACCGGCATACCGCTGCATCCACTGGACCTCAAAGCAGATAGCATCTGTTCAATACAACGAAGTCTTTGGAAATTCAGCCTGGTGATGAATGCTCTTGTGCGCGTCGTCGCACGTCGTCGTCGTTTCGTCAAATCTAAACATCCAGGCCCAGCTTCTAAGGCGTCATTTCGACGGTCTTGCGGCGCATGACGATTGACACGGATACAATGACCGCTTCGGTCAATGGCATGGCCTGCTGCACCACGCCTTCTAGAAACCTCACCATTACCGCAATGAACTGCTTCTTTGACTGCACGCTAGCATCACGTATGGTGCGCTCCCAGAATCTGTCAGTGGGATAAGTCCCAATGCTACATATTAGATAGCGAAGCACTCACTGGCGAGCGATTTCCCCATCGACCCATTTTTCTTTGGGGCGCAACTCTCATAAGACGGCGTTATTGTACTTGCGGACATTACCTTGCTGTGACACATCTGAGTATTCATCTATGACATAAATTGTTCAGCGAACAGCACCAGTCGAATGTGCCCAGTAATTCCAGAGCTCTCGAAAATATTGTTTTAGGTGCTGTGGGTTATACGAAAGGCAACTATTCCATTAGCACTCAAGAGCAAATGAAAATGGACGCACTCACCTATATTCTTGACAAGAAGCATCTTCGGTTGAATTGGGCTGGGGCGAAGTACATTGCAGATGATGACCCTGGGTTTCTATACCATCTCTTTCCTCGAGCGGCTGGGATTTTACTCGTGTTGCTGAAGAAATAGTAAAAGGGTGTAACGGCCCCTCTTCTTGTGTCCAAGAGAATTCATGAAGTCAAAGTTGTATGTACCACATCTGGAGGAAATATGAAAGGTTCTTGATACTGTGGTGATCAATGACTGGTGGGTGTTACACAAGGAATGAGACACGTCCTTCACCGCGACCAGAATCCTTTGCAAAGATAGATTATAAACGTCTATGGTCACAAAAGTGGAGCTGTTTCAGATGCGACAGGGATCTTTCTATAGAGCTCAAGCACAATGCAATCCGTGAGCAAAGCACAGTGGCGCAGATCATAGCATGGGAAGTTAATGTTAGTAAACCTAGGCATACGTCTAGGGGTCTGTAGCATCTAAGTGCTCAGGAAGGGAATGCGGGTATCAGGTTTAGAAGCCAGGCATAAAAAGTGCCACTGGGTTGGGTATGCTTGACTTGGCGCATGGCCGTCTCGAGGGATCAAGATTGGAGACTAAAGGGTAAGGTCTAAGCCTTCAGCTGACCAACCAGTCTCTTGAAGAGAGACGGGGTGCTAAAGTTTCAAATTGCCAGGATTCCCAGATACCAAAGCTAAGTACCGCAACAAGACTGAAAAGTGTTGTGCGCAGATTGACGAAAGCTAATCGGATGGCAACGATGTAAAGCGCCACATAGAGCAGGTATGGAGCGAAAACTCAAATGGGTTATCGGCAGCCAAGTCCGTAGTGGGATACTCGGAGTGAATCGGAGTAAGTGCAACATCATCTCTATAACCGATCCATGAGTCTACCGGATGCAGTTCATTGACTAAATGGAACTCGGAGAGCGAGCAAATGGACATGCTCTGGGGTTCGCAAGCGCGGAATTGTGGAAATGTCACCACTGCATAGCAAGTGAATAGGTCACCTGAACGAGGGCGAGTGAGAGGTGAGAAGAGAAAAGAAAGATGCGTAGGAGTGCCGAAGGTCCTGGCGCCTCAACAGGGACGACCTGCGGGGACCCCGGTTTCTGAGCCCGTCCACGGCCGATGCAGCCATGATGAAGAGTGAGAGATTGGTTAATGGCGGGACAACACTCGATCAATTTTCTTCCAGCATATATTCCTCGGCCCGAGTCGCGCAAGGTCTACTTGAATCCTAACGCGCATTAAGCCTTCCAAGCGCCATCGACGAACCATCAGGACAAACGCAGTGACCTGAGAGACATTGTTTCGCACAAAAATGCGCCCGCATGTCCGAACCATGAAACACAAGACAGGAGTGTAGCAAGAACAGCTCCCGGCGGGTATCATTCACCTAGTTCGGAACCAGGGGGCTGTAGTGCTGAAGATACGATGGCCTAAGGGCGGGTAGAAGTCTATAGGTTCTGATGCACAAGCGCTGCTGCCGCTTTACTCCATCGGCGTCCCAGTGGTTCGTCGAGTAATTACGCGGCAGGGAGTCCCTAGACGTCCCGTCTGTGGGGATGTGCGTGAGGACAGATACAGCCAAGTATCAAAGGGTGGGCGTATCCAAGGAGCACTCGTCTTTTGAGTTCGGATTAGCAGCTATCAGCGCAACGTAAGTGATACTGAACACCTGGAACAGCTTGATGTCGTGTACACGGAAGACCTAGTCTCGATTGGATTACGCTGGTCAGGGTCACATGGAGCTACATGCCAGGACGAGGTAAGTTTGAATTGAGGCCGCTCAGGATATCTGCGACAGATAGTGGGAACATATCTTTGGAGGGTTCGAGCCTGACGGATGGATTGGACATTCCAGACGGGCCAGCGTAAGGCCATAGAACAAGGTCTCCATAAATATTGATGATCAGAACACTTGCTGGGTGGGACCAAAACCGTCGTGGCACAACTCTGGCATGATCACAGCTGATCGGACATGCGGACAAGTGAGGCATTCATACTTACTTGGGAAAGTCTTTCAACATCCCCGTCCCAGACAAGCTTGGTAGGGTCAAGACGTAATTTCTAAAGTGAGTCTTCGATAGCTGTGTGGCGCGATCACAAATTGCCTGTCGTACTAATCCCCAGAAACAGGTGCTGGACAGAAACATGGAGGCGATTTCATACACGTAATTCAGGGCAATGTGACAGGAATAAGTTAACAACGATAAATTACCCTCAGACAAAACACGAACTCACAATTGATCGAAGATGTGACAAGATCTTTCAGCTATGCCTTCAATCGTATGACCCTAGACAACGCCATCATTTTAGAAATCATTGTTGATTGTGTGGTCTAGTCGACAAAACTTGATTAAGCGTTCAAACCAGTCCAATAATTCCCGGAGAACAGTTTTATTTAGATTGCTTGGAAGTTTTATGGGTTTGCGACGCGTTGCAACTGAAGGTTCGGCTGACAAGATGATCACTGAGGACGATACGACGTTCGGCACTAGAAGTTTTTGCTATGAGTGAGCGCAAAGGCGTCGATGAATGAGAAAATATTACCAACACCTCGGTGGGGAAAATAAGAAATGGCGAGTCCCCAAAGAACTGGTCATGCTGATCTAACATGACAAGGGGTCCTAGTGCGCTGCTCATCATACAGTGACCACCATGGTGGATGCAGTCTTCTAATATTGCATAAGACGAATCGCGAAAAAAAATACGAGTTGACGGCTTTATTGCAGATGAAACAGTACTGTAACATGATGAGTGTGTCATGATCAAATGGTGGGTCCCATATTCGTTGACAGATTAGGCTCTTCGAGTCATCTCGTCGGAGAACGTGAACAACATCATTCTCGTGAAGGAACAATTTAATGACGGAGTAGGCTTCCACATTGGTAAAACATGCCTAGAATATGTGCCTGCATTATTCGCGAATCTGAAAATACGACGCGGTGAAAGAAGTTGCTCTATCAAGAGCGGACATACTGATGCATATGCTCCCGGTCGATGCCGCCCTGCGTGAATTGAAATTCCTGCATTAACTGATCTGCATACCCGGCCATTTACAAGCACTGCTCCGGCTCAGCGCTAAGACTTCACGATACACCGGACCGCGCTCGAGGGCTCGCCGACTAAGTACTCCACTGTGCGTCGTCCAGCCTGGTAAATGTCATTAGATGCAGAAAACAGACAGAACATTACACAAAGAAGTGTGCTCGTAGCGCAGCTGCATAGTTGAACGTGGCTTGAGCTGCTTATCCAAGGAGAATGGTCAGCACATGACAAAGACACCTTACATAAAATTGAGAGCTGCGTCGCGCTTGGTCAACCGTCTCACCCAACCCCTCATCTCATCATCACGAGAACACACATCCTGCTGACAGATTGCGCATGCTCGGCGATCGGAGCGCTGGAACTAGAACAGAAGGACTGCATTGCCTTCGACTCCCCGTGGAATCGGCCTCTTCCGTCGCGATAAACTGATTATCATTGCTTCGACATTTCCCGTTAAATCTAGGGATCTTCGTTGTCCAACTTCTCTATGATCGACAGGTGCACTTCGAACTATCAAATATCGATGGCCGCGACGTTCAGCTCATACACGCGGAATGCGAGCGCACGTAATACTGCCGCAGGCGGTGGTCAAAAAACTGAGGCGAGCATATAATTTCCTAATCGAGACATTATGGGTGGGAAACACCCATTACAAACAAAAACAAACTCCCACCATCTGATTTTCTTACTAATACTCGCGCCTCCTCAACGCGACCGTCGTTGAAAGTCGATCAGCGAAAACATCCCCCTAGCATCCAAAAACATATCAATTCACTGCACCTTTTATTAAGACAAATATAATATACCAGCGATCATTGCTAATGCTACACGGTTACCCTCCTCCGGGCCAGCAGCAAGGTCAGCAGTCTGAGGCTCTGCAGCAGCAGCAGCAACCTCAACAGCAACAGCAACAAACTCCACAGGCTATTCCTGCAATGCGTCTCCGCGACGACCCACTGCCGCCCCAACCTTCCACATCTCAGGCACCCGCACAGCCAGCCGCCCCAGCTGCAACAACCCGTTCTCGCAAACGTAAATCTCCCCCAACAACAACCACCCAGCCGCCGCCGCCGCCACCACAGCAGCTCCAGCAGCCTCCGCCTGGCATATTTCTTCCTCCAATGTTACCACCCCCGCATGGACACCATCCATCGCCCATGCCCATTTATTTCTCTGGCCCTCCGGGGCCCGAGTTCGGTGGACCTCCACCCCACCCGCCCCCGGGTGAACAACCTTCCCCACAGATTGAGGGTCAGCCTGGTGGTCCTGATGACTCAAAGGCCAATGGTCGTCCATTGAGTCAGACCAAGCGGGCAGAGCAAAATAGGAAGGCGCAGAGAGCGTTCAGGGAACGTAGGGATCAGTAAGTGCATGTTTCTCATCCTTGCCTTTTTTCTTTTTTCTTTCCCATTCTGCTCTCAAAAAGGGTATAGTCTCACTTCTTTCTTGCTTTCATCCCTTAAACGCATTGTGCCGATCTGACTCACCTTCATTATAGGCACGTTAAAGCCCTCGAGTCGCGTTCTCAACTACTGGATGCAGCACTTGCGTCCGCAGATGAGGCGAATCGTCGATGGGAGGAATGTCGAGCGCTTAATGACAGACTCCGCGATGACATCACACATCTCCGCGAGGAAAACACGCACCTCCGTCAACAGCTCGACGAGGTGTACTCCCAGATTCCACAGGGTTTACTCTCACATCTCATGCCCTCCCAGCCCCAGCAGCAGCCACCAACACAAGCGCAGCCTCAGCCAGCGACGGCTGAGGCGGAGAAGAAGGATGACACTGCCTCCAAAGAGTGAGGGAGCAGAACTGTTCAAGTTGTTTTGTTCTGTAAAATGACTTCAATGACAAGACAGCAATAGGTTGTGGAGGCGCAGTGTACCGTAGACGTCCAATTTTTACTTTGCTTCACTCATCTTACTTCTACGCGTGTGCTTGCAGTGGTCAGTAGTTTATTCCACATAGTTTGTACTACCCGCGCCTGTGCCGTTTATGGCTGTCTCCGAAATCGAATTTGTGTTCCTTGATCGAGTTCTACCACTGGTGTTTGTTTAAGCTCGTCGCACTCTGGCTCCATTGTCGACGTCGTTGGGAGGAGATGGTGGGTGGGATGAAAACGACGCTGGAAATGCTGACAACTACATTGCGATAGGAACATTTTATGTAACCCGGGGCTTTGTCATCTACTGCTGCTCATCTTCAAGTTGCCACATCTGTGAGCCTTAGGCCAACCTTAGGCGGCCTTGTATAAAGACATTCTCTCTGCTCCTGCTGATTGGAGCTGTAGGTCAAAGTAGTGCTATTTCAAGTTCGTCATATCTCTCGAGCTCAGGCTGATATCAATTCAGAACGTTCATGATTGCCGCAGGCCGTTTTGCCCGCTCGATACTAATCGATCTGACCATGTTACAGGCCTGCAAATCGATTCAGGTATCGGAATGCATTTACGGCTCCGAGTCTGCGCGGAGCTTTAATGAGCTGGCCCGATGCATACTGCCATGACGGGTCTTGCTTATTGCCAACTCGCACTAGCCTGAATCCTGAATCATTCCTCCAGTCATGCAGCGAGTCAGACTTGGTGTGTCGCCCTTGGTATTGTCGTAGATCTCTGATAGAAGGAACATTTGATCGCCTTTATCGTACGACCACTCCTTCGCGTCCCCCACACAAGAGCGTTGCAATCGCATCTAGGGGATGCCGCCAGCAGTGGGCACATATCACCATGCGTGCTGGCGTTGAGATCGCGTCTGAATACCGCTCTCATTAAACCCATCAAATGGGAAGCTCTTCGAAGACCGGTATGCTCCCAGGTGCGTGACCTTCTTGCGCCAGGTTTATTATTCTTCACTCAGTCGCTAATGTGGAAGAAAGGGATTCTCACAAAGTACACAGATGTGAGAAGTCGATCTCGTGGCATTTTTTTCTCTGGTTCTACGGCTCTGGCCAACTATTTGCAACTCACGAACCTGCGTTTCTTTCATTCGTTAGATGCTGGAACGGGCACGGACTGCAAGGGAAACCCAAGGCCAAACCTCTATAGCGGGAGGCTACGGCTCTATCTATCGAGGACCAACTACAACATACAACAGGACTACCGACTTCGAGCCAGAACTCCTGCTACTGCGCCAGGCCCCTTGGCACTCCCGACCCGATCTGTCCTGCCAGAAACGCCGCGTTACAATGCCACTTCGTCATGATGAACAAGTCTACAACTTTAGTATCTCTCTACTGGTCGCCACGTGAACTCTATCTGAACACCTGGTACTCCGTGCGTCTTAAAAATCGTCACCGCTTATGTATGTGATCAAATAAGAGGCTACACCAGGTATACTTCATGCAATGTATATACAGCCATGCTTCGCCCCACTCCCCACAAAGTCCGTCGGGGGAGACAAGCCGCAGGCCCTAGTAACAATCTAAGTGGGGCTAATATTTACCACTAACGGCGCACAAATTTCCTCGTTCTTGCTAGCAGAGCAAATATCTAAATATGTAGGATCATCTAGTACTGATAGCATGAAAGGCCTGTATTTGAAATTTTCTAATTTGCAGATCTAAAGATTTCTCGGCAGTTTAATCACAAGCTATGTAATCGAATGCCATTGACAGCACACTCGATTCCCAGGACAAAACGAGTCAAGCCCTATCAAGCTACGACGTTTAAGGTTACACCAACTGGCAATGGCCAAGCGGGGATGTCTCCGACCCTGTCCTCCGAATCAGGTATCCGAGCCGGAGGCATCAGGGCCACACCCCTCACACCCCTCGCCACGTTGTTGGCGGCGTTGGCGTCGTGGCGCCTACTAGTCGCATGGATCGAACCTTCTTCGTCACCATAACCTTCCATGACCCTTCATTATGACTCATGAGCGCTCCCCTTTGTCGTCATCGTATCAATGGCCTCTGCATCGACGAAGACTTGTACCCTCCCAACCCCGTTTTATTTCCTCCGTTCTTCTGCAAAAAACACATTAATATCTTAATTGCGGTTGCGAATGCGCTCTGTTGTGCACTGCCATTCTCAAAGCTCTGCGAAAAAGAGTGCCGCACATATCCAAAGGGTATAACACGGGTCTAACCTGCATATCACGTATTTCTGGTCAGGACCTTCTGCTTGTTCTTGCAGCTCAGGAGCGATGAAATACAATGACAGAAATAAATTGGTCTATTCGATTCCCTGAGCGATAGCCTTATGTCCACAGACGTAACAAAGCTCAATGCCGTCCCATCACGAGGTATGTAATCAAAGTCGAACCGTTTCAGTCACTAGGCCCTTCCGCTGCGCCATCAGAGCCTAGCCATTGCGTATTGATCGGCACTTAGAGCATTACAGGAGCGACAGCTCGGAAATTCTCTCTACTTCGCGTCCTCATGTTCTGCGGTGCCGTCAGTCGAGATGACATGTCAATTGCGGTAAGTTTATATAGTTTACTTCCGAGACTTCTGCGAGATTTACTCGGTGGAAATCGGTAAGCTCCATTATCGTCATTCAAATCAGAATTTGTCGGGTACGAGGAGAATGCTTACCCTGCCGCTAATTATCACCAGCAGGATTCAGACTTTTACACCGCGGCCAAGGGTTATATGTCTTTCCGAAGGTGCGAGTTTCCGAGTCGCTGCGGCTACCACAGCTTTTGAACTCCCGAAAATGAGCTCAGACTTCATCATCATCAGGCGGGTCTAGGTAGGGACGGCGATCTCATAGAGAATCAGATCTTAATAGACCACTTGACGCCGCGCGCACTCGACGGAATTATGCGTTCGACGAAGAATCGCGCAGCGCCGGTTGCACGGCTTTTGAATTGTTGTGCTTTTAGCATTAATGATCCGAATGCGCTGATGCTGACTTATGCACTTGGAACTAACTTGGAGAGTGCCCCCTGGCAGTCGATGTCTAAAAAGCGGAGTGGTCGAAACACGCTGCAAACTAGACTATTTAAATTCCAGGTGTTCAAGTTGAGGCCTCTTATGGTATCAACGGGAGGCAGTTTCTAGGAACCGTAGCCTATAGACTTGAGCGCCGTTGTCTAGCATCGTCTTTGTTCATAATTAAACATTCGGCCTCTGTGGTGAAATACTTCTATGGAAGCAAAGGTTGCTGTGCTGTGAGCTGAGTAAGCGAAATTCAACTTCCCCCTCATGACTCGGTAAGTCGACACGAGCGACGCAAAATCTGTTTTTGTCCCTTAGCACTCAGTTTTCGCCGCCGTTTTTGCTCGAGAATGGTCTCTGCGCATGCCAACAATGAAGGCTCACAGGAGTCAGCATCCATCACACCTGGGGGGACGTACACCATCCAAGTAAATTTCCGCAGCTTCAGTTCACACAGACCTCCAAGGTGCTGACTCATCAATTTTTTTCCGCAGACTGTCTCTGTTGGGTGCAAAATCTACATCCGCCGTCCAACCCCAGACGGGGAGGAAGAGCGGCTTGCAGAAATACTATCAATTCGTGACAAACCCGTGAACTCGTATACTTCAGCGTTAGCACAACGTACAAGTTCCCGAGGTGGTGTGAAAGAGGAAGAAGAAGATGCGCTCGACAAACCAGAGGACAAGTGGGAGTATTTTGTCCACTGGGATCAGTTTAACAAGCGTTTGGATGAGTGGGTGACGGGATCTCGGCTTATCTTGAGCAGAGACCTCGAGTGGCCCCGTCCAAAGCTGCCACCGGGCAAGAAAGCTGGACCTGGCTCACTACAAAAAGCTCCGGGAAAGGCCCCTCGCTCCCAGTCACTATTGAAGAAAGCGACATCAAATGCTGCTGCGGCTGCTTCACCCACATCTGCCTCAACCCCTGGCCGCTCTGCTTTTCCCTCGCCATCACCTGCCCCATCATTGAAGCGGAAGTTAACCGATGATGAAGAGGAAGAAGAAGAAGAAGAAATGGAAGGAGATGACGTAGACGCCGAAGGCGAGATGGATGTCGATGGCGAAGGGGACACCTTCGAACTTAACGTCAATGGTGCACAAGTAGAGACGCCCCCTTCCATCTCTTCATTCAGCAAAGAACAAGAAATCGAGAAACTGCGAACATCCGGTTCGATGACCCAGTCAATATCAGAAATCGCGCGAGTGAAGAATCTAAACCGTTTGCAGATCGGCAAACACGAGGTTGAAGCGTGGTACTTCAGTCCATATCCAAAGGAATATGCGCATCTACCCGTGTTGTACATCTGCGAGTTCTGTCTCGCATACTTTCCGTCGCCCATGATGCTCTCGCGCCACCGACAACGTTGTACACTATTTCATCCACCTGGCAACGAGATCTACCGCCACCAAGACATTTCGGTCTTCGAACTTGATGGGAAGCGGCAATTAAGCTGGTGTCGGAACCTCAGTTTATTGTCCAAATGTTTTCTAGATCAGTGAGTCCTTCTCGGCAACGAAGCTCAAATATCTCACTATTCCTTATAGCAAGACGTTGTACTATGACGTGACACCGTTCATGTATTATGTCATGGTGTGTACAGTGTTATTCTGTGTTTATCTTATACCGACCGTAATCCCAGTGTCTACGAGATTCCACAGGCTGCCACATTATCGGCTACTTCTCGAAAGAGAAGGAGTCAGCGGAGAATTACAACGTCGCATGTATCTTGACGCTACCACAGCATCAGCGCTACGGCTTTGGCAAGTTGCTCATCGAATTTTCTTACGAGTTGAGTAAGAAAGAGGGGAAACTTGGCAGCCCTGAAAAACCCCTGAGCGATCTGGGCCTACTCAGCTACCGTGCATATTGGGCGGAGGTCATCGTGGAATTACTCATCAATACGACAGATGAGCTGAGCATTGACGATATTGCACAGAAGACGTCTATCACCCATGCGGATATAATGAATACGTGTGTGAAAGAACCTGATCTCTGGGATGTAACGCTAAATGAATTGCTTGCAGGTGCACAACGTTGCAGCTATTTAAACACTACAAAGGACAACATATCATTTGTCTCTCGGAAGCCGTTTTGGAGAAACATGAAAAAGTGCGAAACAAACGCAGGCGTCGGATTTATGCCGATAATTTGATCTGGAAGCCACCTGTCTTCACCAGGGATCAGCTACGGTTTTACTGATCACCTCACCTCACCTCTGGCCAGTTTCTTTTGCGTGTTTGTTTTCCTGATCGATAATAATATTACTGTAGCTGTAGAGTAAAAAGGGACGTTGATCGGTATCATGTCATCGTACACGGTGCAAAAAATGTAGTTCTAGCGGCGATTCTAAAAAGGCTGATTTAATCATCACTTTGCGTTTGGGCGCCCCGTCGGCGTAGGATCATGGCCTCATCCTGTACATCACGTGGACCTTCCATTCTCATCGCTCCATCTTCAGGCAGGTTCTCGTGGACTGGTGATGACTGGTTGAGACGGGTAAGGCGAGAGAACACCAACGCTAGACAACTGTAGATCCTCCTCTCCCGTGAAGTAAGCCTGGAGCTTCGTTTCTTCCTGTACTTCCGCACTCCTCATGTCGGTATTATATTGCCGATGAACCGAAGATATGTAGCTGTCTTGCTCCGCGGGGAACGATTCCTCGGATGACGTATCTTCAACAAGGATCGAGGGCGTGCCCTCAGCAGTCACAACAGGCTGGTCGCTTGTTGACGCTTTGACATCGTCAACAATGCCGAGGGTACGTGCGATCACATAGGAGGTGATATCCTGGTGAGGAATCAGATCAATAATTGAAGAAGCGAGGATCTACAAATTTGGCAAGGTTAGATACGCACCAGCAGTGTCAGAATCACGACTGGCAGAATAAGCAGGAACGCTAATATGCGGAATGAATATGCGACCTGACTGACCCAGGAGCCAGGATGCGGGTTCCATAGATATTTGATGTATGCATGCCATAGGAGACGAGGTGTGGAAGAGAACGAGAGGTGCGAGCTGTATTGGGGACCCATTCTGGATCAAAGTGCGCTGCGGGAGGGTGAAGGGATTTGGAGCACCTCGCTTGCACGAATATGCAAAAAGAATGCTGGCAAGCTGCAAGTTACGCCCGCTAAAGAGTGATTTAGATGGTATTTTGGACCCGATACAACGATTTTTGATTGCGCATGAATTTTGGAACACCCGCGTGATTAGTAGATAGCGTTTTTGCACCCGATACGACGAGTCCGTTCGCGTGTAGGGCGATGATAGGTGGGCGTACCGCTGTCAAATATGTTGATATGATGGAATGTAACGTACAAAACTTGGCGAACTCGGTGCTCAGATCTGATAAGGAGAAACTGAGATGATGACTGTAACAAGCCTAAAGAACAAAGCAGTTTCACGGTCTTTGCCGTATCGACCAAGAAGATCATGATGGGCGACAGACAGGAGATAGAAACATCAAATCGAAATTCTTCTAACAGATATGATACAGGGGGGGCTACATAGTACTGTCTCGCGCTGGGATTTAGTTGGGTCCATGGTGTACAGATAGCAACTATCAGATCCTAACATGTTCAAAGCATTGGGAATGGCGGAATTATAGGGATATATCCAAGCAGGCAGACCAGGCCACGAACGAGCACCAGATATACCGATAAATACAATCAAGGGAACATGACAGGTGACGGGAACACGACACCATCCGGCCGTATCATGATGATCGGACGGCGTTTCGCAACTTGGTTTTCTGGAGGTAGGCAGCCCAACACCTCAGTGCACCTCACCTCGGCATATGGCGATGGGTCTGATCCGAAAAAGATGTGTACTGGATCTGCCTTGTTGAAGTTTTCTCCGTATACAGTCAACATTTTTGATATGTGGGGATTAGGTTTCGACAAGACGCCACGCGATTGTGCGCAGTTAGACTTTGGTGCCTCCGCAGCACGGTCAGGAGGAAGATATTTCACCACACCCGGGAATGGAGTAACGGGTTTCGATGGGATTGGGAATGATCCTGTTTGAGGGGCGTTTTGGTTGTCGAACAATACGGGCGGTACATAGAAGTTGTATCGCACTTGATCTGACAAATCATAGTTTAGTCATTGACCCATTGGGGATGGAAAATTACGTAGTACCTGTGCCGACAATAGTCCAGACGCTCGTCTCGCCGATATCCACTTGCCAAAGAGCACCCGATGATGCGCCGGCGTCACTAGTAGATCCGCGACGCCCAGAAGACGCAGACCCGGCGGAGGTCGGGCGCCGCCGCCCTTTTGGGCCTGGGTTCTTAATAACACCGGCACTTGATGTTGAACGTTTCCCCTTCTTCACGCGCCCGCCGTCATTTGAAAAATCATTTGATGAAGACGGCGATGCTGGCTCGCTTGCAGTGGCTTGCCCGAAATAATCGGCACCTGACATGGACGCTGGTGTTGAAACTACAGGTGATCCAGGCAAAATAGGGGATGTCGACCCTGCATTCGGCGGGTTGTTCCACAGCCGACCCTCAATTGGACGGTAGGTATTAACCTTTTCACCCATGCACGACAAGAACGCGCCCGTTGTACCGGGGGTTCCAGGCTCAGGCATGCCCTTTGTTGAGTCATAGACTTCGAAGGCGATCTTGTGAAGCTGGGAGACTGGGTCACCACACACTTCGCCTGGTGAGCAATAGTGGTCTGCAACGCCCTTTGCGCCTTCCTGAAGGCCTCCTCCAACTACTGTCGTCTGATGATCAACTTTCCGGATAATCAAGACGGGAGACACAACGCCCGAGACCAGACACTGTAGCACCACTGTCTGGTTGTAATAGATTGGTATTTGGCTGCCGTTGTTGGTGAAAGGAATGGCATTTGGTGGAGGTGAAGGATAGTCAGGCTGTGGGGGTGGTGGGGGAGGGGTATCAATTCCGCCAGCTGGTTTGTTGACATCGACAATGTACATCACAAACGGATCTAAGATGAAAACATCAGCGAGGGCAAAAAAAAAGTGTAGACGAAAAACTGACCCCAGCTTGCAGTACGGGCAATGAATGATGGAGTGCTGGATCGCGCACGGGTATCGATCCCCATCAAAGGGGCACCGTCAGAACCCTTGAAAGAAGAACCTGAACCGGAGACGCAGAGGTATTTCGTCGAGACGGTCTGAGACCGCAAGCGATGGAAGAGTGAAATTGTTGAACCATGGTTTATACATACTGAGAATCACGGTCAAGAATCATCGTGAACCACAGTGAGTCTACGCACGCTCGAGATTCTTTGCACTCTGTCTCTTCTTACTTGGCTTGCTGATCACTTTGATAGGACGGCTCGGGAAAGTACCGATAACGCGTTCAGGCTCATCGTCAGAAGACGGAGCAGTGATCTTTACAAGCGCTTCGACTTTTTTCTTCTTCTCGTCTACATCACTGATGAACAACTGCTTTCCAACGCAGCGACCAATGTATGTTGTGCCTGTAGGGGCATCATTTACATCAAAGATCTTGCCGGAGGCGGACGTCCACTCGATGGAACCCTCTTGAGGGACAGGTTCACCCGATATGCAGACAGTCACACGAGGAGGGCAAAGTTTTGGCTCTTCCCCGCGGCGTACCACGTCAGTCCACCAAGAGTTCCCAATCATGATTGCAGTTGGAGGGGGGCAGAGGAAGCGTTTCTCAGTGCCGTATGATTTTTGAGCCACCCTGCTCGACATGACAATGACCGTGCGTTCACCAAACGCGAGGCGGTTTGGCGTTCGTACGTACTGATCGAGGTAGGGTCTAAATAGTGAAGGCATTAGATTGAGAAGGTGTATTTAACGTAATAATGTTTACCGAATGAAAGCCTGAAGGTCGTTGGAGGAGCCCATGCCAGGATGCCCGTTTCTCATCCCAGGAAAGCCATCCCCAATACTGGGCATGCGGAGGGACATGTCGGCATGGGGGTTTCCAAAATATTGCACGTCATCGTAGCCAGGAAGGCCAGAGTCAGGGCGGAACGAGTGCGTTGCTTGCGGGGCCACGCCACGGAACATATCAGGGCTGTGTCCCATATGCGAAGGGACAGAAGGAGGTAGGCCAGAATGGGGAAAACGACTGTCAGGTTGCAAGCGCATGCGATCTTGGAATGGTTGAAGGGCCGATGGAGGATAGCCTGCACCGCCGTTAATGCCATAATCATCGGAGAAGTCATTGTGATAACCAGCGCCGCCGACACCTGAAACACGGCGATCGTTGAGAAGTTCCGGATATGCGTGGCCGTTCGAAAAGTCCTTCTGGTGTCCGTTTATGCCCAAAGAGTGGGGGAAGACCGGAGATTGCTGTATGCCAGTCATGGCGTCATTGGGGGTCAATGGAGAAACCTTCCCACTCGAGTACGAGACGTTGCTCATCATGTCGTAAGTATTGCTGGAGCCAAATGATGGAACGGAGTCGCCAAAGGAGGCATGAGAGTATACTCCGTCCGGGCTCATAGCGTAAGGAGGGCCAAGAGACGAAGAAGAAGAAGAATTGGCGCGGTACCGCTGAGAGGCAAAATTGTTATTATTGTTTGAAAAGAGATCATATGAGGGATGATCTGAGACCTCTCGAGAATCTGAATGATCAAAGTTATGTTGAGGAATTGTTTGAGACAAATGATGAGATGGAGAGGCGTTGTCTACTGTCTGCAATGAGTTAAATGCTTGATCGAGGTCAGCCTGGTTGTACATTGGCTGATGTGAAGCTGTTGCAAAGTCCATCGCTCCTGGACGGGGTATGGTTGTGGTATCGAAATGAGAAGGAGGAGTTTGATTATTGAAAGAATGGCGGATAGAAGGAAAGCGAAAGGCAGCTGATGATGTTTCGTCAGACAGGGAAGCCTGAACAAGCTGTGATCGGTCGTCGGGAATTGCCGCTGTCATCACGGAAACCCAAGTGGCAGATTGAGCCATAAAAATATGAAGACTTATGAACGGGTCCGTACAGGTAGTTTTTATCAAGCTTATCGGTAATGCTGTAAACTTGACGGTCCTTGGCAATTACGATCTTGATGATGGAGTTCCGTCAGCATATCAAAATCACTTTGTAGTGAAGCAACTAACCTGTTCTTCGTTCTACTGATCTCTATCTTTTCTAGACGTGACTCTATAATCGGACGGTTGCGGTTACCCGTGGTTGGTTGGTTGGCTGGCTGGTTGATACAATGATGATGATGATGGTCCAACAGATATGAATGTCAAATTTATAATGACAAACAACAGACCACCAAGGTTAGGTTAGGAAGCGCGAGGTAAGCAACGTTGTTAAGGCTTTGTACGTTGCCGGCAATATGTGGAACGGTGAGTGTAGGCGACGGCCCGCGAGCTTTAAGGGATACCGTGACGTCTAGTAACGGCAGAGACGAGCTCGAAACTGGAAGGTGCAACAAAAGGTTCATATCAGCACGGTGCGCCGTTGCTTTTATAGATCTCTTAGGCTGACATAGAACTCTAATTGCGGCAAGGCAACATTTCCATTTCACGAAAGACATTTCGCGAAATACCGCGGCCGACCTGATTCATGAAAAAAAGGTTCCGTGTTTCTTTGCTATCACTGCGTTCTGAATGATTCGACTTGCCCAAACAATGAATGATCTCGATCTATCGTTGCCTTCTCGTGCCTACCCAAGTCCATCTTCTTCAAGTTCGACCTATCGGCGCGCTGGCATATTTCTGGCAGTCTACCCGCTCCGAAATCTCATCTGTTTCATCCGATCGGATCTCTCTCGACCTTGTGGCATTAACTCTTCAAGTATCGCACGCGGCGGAAATACTGCACCCATCTTACCCAACCAATCTTCGTTTTCGGATGTCACCTATTTTGAAAGTCGTTCGGTTACACCCGTCAAGAGGTACGTATGGCAGTTCCATCAACACGATCTCATTCTTGGTTGCCGTGATAGACCAGGATAGACGCTTGTTGTAGGAATAGCTCGTCGTCCCAAATCTTGGAGCCAGTCGACTATGCCCAGATGCGGCGCTTCCCCCAATTGGTGATAGTCAGAGTCTTACCGTCCCTGCAATGTGACGTTCGGTCCCTCTCCACCAATCAAGGCCCTCTTCACCAAAGCTTCAAGGATCAACGTAAATGTCGGCCGTACAACAATCAACCACTTTGCACGCCCGAAATAGATGTCAGTCACGCAGTGACACCGCAGTCTCTACTAGGGCTGAACTTCACCCAAGGTTTTTCAGAACAAAGTAAGTCTGTAAAAGTTCGACAGTTTGACATCGGTTAAGACATCCTGATATTGTGTAGACCGTAACAATTCGAACATACATCGCGGCGTATTTTTTGAAATCCGCCATGGTCAGGCCTCCCACTAGTAGACTTTAATAGGCCGTAGGTGTGTCCCACACGTCGTCAACATTAATACTACAGAGGCTTGATTGCGCACAATTAACATACTTCAACATTCAACGTCCAGACATACAAATGCTCGTCATACTGCCCTTTTGCCATGACACCCCGTCAATATTAATGTGTGATCGCATCTCCAAGATCCACGGTCACGGTTATTTACCTTTTCCTCAAACCCTTACTAATTTGGCTTATTGTAGCGGCTTTGCGGAAGTCAAGTACGTACGACCCTCACGAGGCAGGGGTAGGTTTTGTGTGCAGAAATAAGTTACAAGAGTCACTCTGGGTCATCTTCTAAATGGATATCCACGTGTAAGGAAATTTTAGAATAATAATGTTTTACCCAGTCGATCTTTTTTATTCCATCACTTTGTTCTATTACTTGTCCGGTTCTACGCAGATGAGTTTTGTATTATCAACTGTCCCCGTCCACGGTGTCCACCTTATGATCATTCCTGAGATCGAGATAAGCTCACGGCAAGAATCAATACCTGAGTCTCTGTAAGTAAGGCATACAAACGGAAGCAATAATCAAAGTAAAAAATTCTGCATCGAATGGGGTGTGAACAAGATAAGTAGCGGAACCATTAAACTGGTTCAACTTGTAGGGAAAAGATAATAAGCTGGCACTTGCTAAAAGTCGTTGGCTTCTTTGCAGCGCGACCACGCTGCCTCGATACCTAAAGGAGTCGTTTGTCCGGGCACTTTTATTTTATTTTATTTGTTGCGAGCTCATTGCATGGTGGCGGCCGGTCGACAAGACCAAAGATTTCGACGTACCTTGCTTGCATCGCACCTGACGGCCGGTTAACTAAGTAGCGCAAGAAGCTGGATACATAAACAGTAGGTCTACATCGATCTCTCTGAGAATTTTTGGAGATTAAATAAATTCGCGACCTAACGCGTGAAGCGCGCCCTGCCCCGGCGTGCAATTAAACAGCTAGCGGAGTAGGTTTGAGAGATAATTTCACACTCCGTTGCATTTTAAACCCCGCTATGCTTTCGCCATGTAAGGACTTGTTAGCCCATGTGGCCTGTTTACCCATGGCTTGGCCGAAAAGAGAGGTATCTAATGTCGTTATCCCAAGACGTAGGTGCTTAGCACATGCCAAAGTGCCAAAGGCACAGTCTAAGCAATACGTACCATCCTTCCTTACATGAACGAGTCTATCAAACGGGGCGCCGCACGTGAGTAACAGGCCCGCGGGAGTTGTACATTGGAACATTTGTTCAGGGTAGACACTTGGCGACTTGCCGGAGGGATCATCAACAGATGGGCGGTTACGATCGTGAAGTTCGAAGAATATAGACCACCCTCATTTCATCTCATTAGACAGCCTTACGTGAACGATATAGTGTCGAGCATGACGTTTCAAAGAGGCTAGCCTGCACAGCTTCCCTTTACGCAGTTGCCAACATCATCACAACAAGGGACCTAACAGGGGCACTAGTACAGGTCCCCTCGGACACCGCGCAAAGAATTGTCAGCGATGCATTTAGCCAATATTAATGGTTGATGACGAGATTCGAAAGCGGTAGGGTTGACATGCTGTTAGAGAAGCTGGTCCCGATAGAGTAGCGTAAATCCCAACAGTCGTCGCAAACAAAGGCGCAGATGACGATTGACAAGTTAATGAGAGCGAGGTGGGTGAAGTGAGAAGATTTTTCAATGTAAATTGAGAGTTATTTTCTCGAACATGGACGGCTATACACGGGCAGCCGTTGAATCCGGAAAGACGCCCGGGTGCCTGGAAAATCAGGTGCTGAGGTTTGACGTATCGCTTGGAACAATCACGCACATGAAACCGTCTGTATCGCAGTCCGAGTGAGCGCTGTACATCGGCTGCGTCGCATCAGAGGCACTGATCAACACCGTGTCAAACGCATGTTCGCCTTGCAGTTGACATGCTATTGTGAATGCCGGAGTAAATTACAAGATCTTATTTGAGGTGTGAGCACTGGACAGTTGATGAAATGCAAGGACGCAGGTACAAAGAGAATGCCAAGTACTGGGCTGAGACGGGATCACATGACAGACAAGGTGATCCCCCACTGTAATGGCGGCCCGACAGCAGCCAACGGATCAGGTGGTGAAGGAGGCGGTGAAGTGACAAAGCGCCCTTTGAAGGATGTGATGCAAAGGGTGATTTAAAGATGTGATTGAACGGAAATACAGGCGTGTTGACGAAATCACCTTCCTAAGATTGAACAAATGTCAGGTAACAGGGCTAGGCAACACGGCCCACATCGGAGTGATCATTAAGATGCATAACTGTCGATCTCAAGAGCTCGGCGTTGATCAACATTTTGGTGCGGAAACCGCACGGCCAAAAAGATGGCCAATGTTCAGGGTTTTAGCTTCCATTGGCAGCAGATGGATGGTGCAGTCAGAAGAAGGATGGTGTCGCCAGACCGCTGCCAGCACCCATTACTACATTGGGGTGTTGTGGCGGTGACCGAAATTTGGGAATTAGTTGCCTTGCTTGCTGGCAGTCGACTTAGCGCAGCCGTGGCCGTCGTCCAGCCGTTGTCATTGTCACCGTTCAACGTAGGTTGTGCCTAACAATCTAGCGCTCTGTGGGTCAATTACATTGCCAGCTTGTATCAGTTAGTCGCATCGCGATACATTTTTTGTTCTCACTCTCTTGTCTTAATCTCGAGCGCGTGGTTCATCCAAGCTCAAGTCAAAGTTCAAGAGGCTATTCAAGCTACTTCTTAGCACAGATTTTTTGACGAATCGAGCTGGTTTCGTATCGTCAAACATGTCAGGTCCCTCTTACCAATTCAATACTCCTCGTCCACGTCCTCCACCACCTCTGCGCTTTCAGAAATCTCAAAATTCTTCATTGACAAATGCGCACTCAAATTCGCAAACACTCCTTTATGATCTTCCTCATTCGAATTCTGCAGTTTCGCCTCCTGGAAGTCCAGCTGCGAAACCTGGTGTAATACCGCCATCCTCTCCTTCATTTGGCGGCAGACCCAGAGGGCGCAGAAATGGTCGCCCTGGGCCAACGCCGCCCCCTACTTCTCGAAATCGATCGATCACTCCTCTTGGAGTCTCTCGCAGCGAGCTCGAGAAATTTGCCGAACTTTGTCGTGCATGGTATGTCTTTGTTCTCGAGCGATTGCCCTGTTAATCATATTTCATGTCACTAGGTACTTCAACCAAGATGAAGCGTCTGGGCGACTGGTTACCCAAACACTAGCAAATTTGCCTCCTGCTCAACGAGCACCATTTTCACGCCTCCAGGCATCCATTCGCTCTGCTTACCATGCGAGCGTCAATGCTCGTCGACACGCGGAATTTCAGGCACACATTAACGCAACTCAGCCTGGTGGTTCGTTGATGCCGCATTCTAGAGCGAATCCAGGCGGTCCAGTAGCTGCGAAAGAACGCTTCGACCGATTAGATAAATTTGTTAAGACCTGGTGCACCATGGGCATGCCTGGAACCAAACCGTTCTTTCAGGCTTTGTGGGCAATTTTGCGGCTCCAAGTTGTCCCAGAGCCCCTTGGCGGTGCGGGGGCGAACCGAATACGCTGGGAATTCGATGACGCTGTTTTCAAAGAGTCTGCGTAAGCATTCTAAGCATTCATTGGTGTCTAAATCCATAATACTTACCTTTCTCACACGGCATAGTGGGAAAGACTTCATGCTTGATGCTATCGATGTTCTCAAAGGAGTATGTTGTTGTTCGTTGATCGTTGATATGTACTCAACCGGCCGTTCAGGTGTTGGCTTTTGAAGAAGTTTCATCCTCAAAGCGCGACAGCAATTGCGGGTCTCACCAGCCACAGCCTGCGCACTTGCGCTCCCGCTCACAACCTTTGTCCGCTCACCGCGAGACGACTGGTTCGTATGCTTCACCAATCGCCATGACTACCCAGGTAAAACGCGCGAGAGCTACAAGCGACCCATTTTTAGATATGCCCGCCCTCTCACATTCCCTCCCATCTGCGTCTTCTCAATCCTCCGGCGCTACCATCCCTTCTTCTGACACTCCCGAAGATTGTCCCAGTTCCCTTACCCCACACGATCAACTTGGAGAAGACGAATTATTACCCCCGCTTCGATCAGAATTCGTCGCAGAAGATCCAGAGGATTACTTGCGCATCTGGACGTCTCTGGATCTTCCAAATCCCGAGTTGTTATCACTACTAACTGTATTTCCTTCATTCATCACCCGCTGCGCTCTGCCGCGTTTCACCGTACCTTTGAATGCTCGTACCGCCGACATCGAGGAGGGCGAGGAAGAGAGAGGAGAAGGCAAAGAAATTCACTTCGGCACCGGGTCGATGTGGATCAGTCCCAAGCCACGCAGCGATGGGTGGCGTGGAGACTGGTGGACGAGATTCGTCCTTTGGTGGCGAAGATTGTTCTGCTAAATATTGTGTTCTACACCACCACACATTGGACATATGTAACACTCCTTGTTTATCATTTTTGCATATACCAGCGTACACTTACCATTCACAGACACTATTTGGAATGGATACAGACTGTCAGATAAGTATATCATTATCCAATGAATTGCTATGCATATGTTTCCGATATACAATCATAGCATTTTAGACCTCCCACTGACGTGTCAACGAGTAGTTCAACCTGATACCGATTACATGAAGTCTCCCGGCACCGTCGATTCATTAATTTCGGGGTGATGGGATCATGTCTGCACGTAAACGCCGAGCATATCGTCAACATGCTCAGGCTCATTGAGCGCTGTTTTCGAGTAATGGCCCACAGGAACGATGCCGTTTCTAGTGACAGTTGAGTCTTCGAGCACTCGTTTCGGTGCTATTGAAATCCTCACGCGCGAACGTAAAGACAGGAGCTTTATGTATATACCGAAGTCGCGTCCCTTGGGGTCACTTCTTGCAAATTTCTTTGACATATTAATACTCAGACAGCCTGATTTGTGCGCCCCTCGGGCCAGAGCTGCAGCCTTGCCAATCTGTCAGAGCATGGGAGACTATCGACATCCAGTGTTCGATGTTCAAGATAGCGTACCTGTTGTCAAGCGTTTGCCATCTTAGATCCATAGAATATGGATGGACTTCGCTTGTGCATTTGAAGGACAGGAGAGGACAAGCTGTCACTCGGCGAGTTGATACATGTGGTTAAGCTGACCCAAACAATTGATATCAGACAATAGGTCCGCAGTCGCATCCTCCTAAACACACCCTTGTCAATGGGCCGAGCATCAACTCGCATATCTCTTATCAGAGCACCGGGACACAACCCCACAAGGTTCTTGCACCTTGACGTGACCTTCTAAGACGACATTTCGTGGCCTTCTCATCTCTGATCACATGGGAGATGCTCTTAATAATACTTCGACCTCGATATTCGTCCTTGCGGATCTGGGGATAGTTATATTTGCATTTAAATGTGAGTAATAGAGTTCTGGTCCAGCGGCAATAATCAAGGGTCTTCCACGTGAACTCCTACTAGAGATTACTGGACCCACAATGCTTCCCATGTCCCTTAGGCGCGTTCGGGGGTCAGACTGTCGCTTGCACAAAGATAGACAAATTTCCCTGTGCTCGGCTTTTGTCGGTGGCTTTCGGTGAGCCCGGGATGCAAGGATTGTGTCGAGCACGAGCGAGCCCCTTTACCGGAACTCCTTCTGTTCCTTTCGTCGGAGCTGTTGTACCCATCCGTATAGCACTTTGATGGGTTCTAGCTGGATCCAGAGCGTTGCGGTCAACTAAGCCCTCATGCTGTAGCACGACTCGCTCGGCAGCAACTGGACGCCCATTTATTTCCAGACACTATGCCTGAAAAGGCCCTCAAAAACTTTGAACATGGCTGCGGATTAATCTCGTACGCTACTGGCTCTCGTTTACTCTTTTTGCTTCCGATTTTATTTCGGTTCAAACGTGCCCCTCAAACGCAACTCTACCCGGAGCCCACCTGGCTGCGGCACATGTGCAAGACGGCAACGGATTCACACTGAAACGGATAATCTTGCGTACTAGCCATAGTCGCTACAAGCAGTTTGACTTGTCTTATTTCTGTCTAGTTCCTCCATACCGATGGGGGTTCTGCGAGAGGGAATCGTTGGCCCATTTTGCGGTTAATCCCTTTTTCCCTACTTCTTTGCGGCATGCGATGCTCCCGATAGAGTTCGGCGCCAACTAAGCAGTCGGTGTCGTACATGCCAGTGGAGTGTGTTTGTGCGGCGGCCTCGCTTTTCTTCTCAGATAACACGTCGATCGACTACTTTGTCCTTTCTTCATAATCGTGTACCTGGAGTTCTCGGAAATACACGTCAAAATCCGCTTCTTTCGTCGTCGTAGGCCCTCAAACTTTTCTCGCGCCTCCGGATAACATTTCTCTCCATGTGTCTCCGGAGAAGGTTTACAGCCCATCGCATGCTATGATAATGAAAAGGCCCTAAGTTTACGATTTATTGTGGCTATGATAGCGGTAACGAAAATCCTCCACATCGCGCGTGAGGAAAGAAGACTGCGCTAAAAGGCTACTACTTATTGCTTCTGGGATCTGAGCCAAACGGCAAGGAAGAATAATTCAATGCAAGGACAGACTATGATTCTAAGACCGTAGTCCTCCACAATGTTGAATAGTCTACCTCCAAAGGATTTACGGCAAGTAACTTGGTGCTCCATCCTACAAAAGCCTCAGATGAATGGCCACAATTGTTCCCAACGATCTGATCTGTTCGCACATGGCGCCAATATTAATGCCTCCATAGATTCCCCCCGTGAGATCGAGATGAAGCAACCGATAGTGAATTGGTGAGAACAAAGATGTGCCTTGACAAAAATATTGAAGGATAAATATGGAACTGGTTGATTGGGTCCGGTACACATTGTAGATTTCCTGGATCGTTATGTGAAATCGCCCTTGAACGTTAACTTTGCAGTAGAAACTCCTTACCTCCACACCACGTCAAAATAACCAAGAAAACAGCCATTCCAATAGAATCAAATCACATATTTGGAGGACGACGGGACTTGATAGCCGCAATTTCAATATCTTTGGCGCGGCTGCTGTTCTCAGACCTGGAAAGACATTGAGCGTGACAGGAAACGAATAGTAACGGGCAGAATTCCTACTGTAGCAACCTTTCCTGCAGATGCGCATTCGCGTGCGCCAACCGCGCATTCTCACTCTGAAGACCCGCATTCTCTGTTATCAAACGTGCATTTTCACTCTCCACTTCTGCCTTCGCAGCCTTTAGGTTCTCGAGGTACTTCGCCTTGAATTTATTGCTTTGATCCAGCGCGCTGAGCTTCTTCTCCATTTTGAGAATATATGACGGCGACTGTAAGGCGTCCAGTGCTTCTAGATACGAAGCAATGCTTTCGCCAGTAGTTTGGTGAATAATAAAGGGGTTAGAAGAGGTGCGTTCGAGAGTTTTAGAGGTACGCGCAGGGACGTCGGAGGCGCGTTCGAGGGTGCTGCTTCCGCTCTCAAGGGGGCCAGAAACGCGAGCATTCGCGCCTGAAGTCTATACAAAAATTCCAATAAGTCTCTCTGCAACAGCCGAATCCAGGCTAACCGTTTGCTCCCCGACGTTATTCTCCCGCTGCTTGCCTTTGTTCCTAGTCGGAGTTTGTGGGAAATCTGTTTGGAATATGCCCTGGCCAGAACTGTCGGCGCGGCGGCGTATTGTCTTAGGTGGAGTCAGTGGAAAAGGGATTTGGACACCGAATCGCTGCTCCACGGGTGTAATTCTAGGTTTCTTTGGTGTCCTGTGGTCTAGATTTCTAAGACTTTGGTCCGCGGTCCTAGAAGAACCACTTTGTTCTGGGTCATCTCCTGGCGATGTCCCTTCCCAATCTCCAATCGTCGAGGCCTGAGATGATTGGGAACCAAAAAGAAATGAGCGCGTATGGTCATTCATATCAGTTGCGTGTTGCTGGGGGCTGTTATGTTGTGGCGTTGAAGGGGCCTGAGGCTCCGATTCATTTAAGGCGTTCGCTATGTCTGCTATCCTCTTCCTGGGGATTTTCTGGGGTGTGCTCAATGCTCGAGCCGATTCGGCTCTCTGCCTTTGAGAAGGAGGCGGTCTCAACGCCGCAGGCGTAGTTGCAGGTACAGAGTGAGGTACAGGAATATTCTGTTGGGAAAAAATAGGGTCGTCTACCCAATCTGGGCAAATTCGTTTCAGCTACTTCTACATGCACTAGGAGAGATCCTCACAAAAAAATTTACACCTTTCACTCTGGATTGATCTCGAGCAAGTGTAGAACTCACTGAGCGGCGAATGTATGTCAAGTGCTGAAACTTAAAAACCATTTTGAACATACCGATTGGGGTTTAAAGATGTTTGACTAGTCCTTATTATTGCAGCTTCACCATGTGAGCAACGTACTATACCATTCGCATCCACAGGACTCGTCGGCCGCGAATGTGGTTGGCTGGAGGACATGATGGTTTCAGTTGAATTCGAACACCCCCTGTGCATTATTAATAATACATATCAGGTGACTCAATTTGAATTTTGATAAGGGCTTGGCTGCAACTCTCCTCAACTCGTGCTTGTCGCGTTGCGGGGCTTGTTCACTGTATCGGATAACGTTCACGATGGCGGCCGCGTCTCAAGGGAATCCTTCCTTGATCTCTGTTACGTCAAAATATGTCGCGCCGTCCGACCCATCATTGCCTGCCCTGGCCTTGCAAATCACCAGCCTTGTGGGCTCATACATGATTTGGGTTGGTGTTACGAATCAGCCACCAGAGTCTGTGCAGAATGCAGCCCGCTCTGGTGTGCTTTGCAGAGATTGGGCATGTGCTATGCCCGCACCACCCGGCCATGCAGTAAGTAAATGATGTTAATAGCCAATTATACACCAACAATAGCCTGAGCGAGTCTTGGAAGGGCTTTGGACCTGCAACTTCCCTGTTCCGATCATCAAGTTCTGATGTATCTTTTTCGATGGCGCAGCGTCTTGGTAAGTGGAACCCATTTTTTTCTGTTCCGTTCGGATTGCCGTGCCCGTTGCTGATTTATATTCGACTGATTCTAGCACGGAGGTTTCATCGACAGATATTCTTATCGGTTGATGTGCCTGCTACCCTTTTATCAACACCGCGGGGATCTCATCTGTTGTTTGATGCAGAGAAAGGCATAGTTACTACCCTCAACAGCCTTGGAGATGAACACGGCCCAGAGGTATCATAAATTCTGCCCTATCCAACCAATTTGCTGTGCAAAGCATGTGTGAGGGGGCATGTCATAATGTGGGTGGCGGATTCAATCTGGGTGCCGTATAATACAAATCATGTTGTCAAATGTCGTTGGTGAGTACTGATCTCGCCACGGAAGTAACCCCTGGCCACGTGTTGTACTGGGTCTAGAGGAGTGGATCGATCCACTTGGATAAAACTCGTGTTGGCACGAAGTTGGCACTGTAATAATTTTTTAAGAATGAAAAGCAAAATTGATTTGGGATCCGTTGTTGCGGCCTAAGATCGATTAGCCGACCCTTAACCCCTCACATAGTAGAACCGTGTGGCAACTTGGCGCTATTAGACTCATTTGTGGCCTGGGACTAACCATTTATTTCTTGTCCTTGCCGTACTTGCCGTTGACGACGACGACGAAACAACTAAACGGCCTACTATTATTTTCTGACTTGCAAGGAGAGCAGCGGCGCTAACTGTTTCCTCATTGACAGAGCATGTCGGAACCCGAACTTGCCTACATGACCAACACCAACGAAGACTTTGATCTCCCTCGCTGGCAAACTCACGCTCATCTGGAACCGTTGTCTTCATCTGCCCAGGCCGCTCAGTCTGCTGCTAGAGCATCTTATCTCTATCCTAGTGCACCGCCTCCACCACCACCGCAGTCTCTCACAACCGTCGGTCAGAGATTGCCGCCCTTACATCAATCTCCTGGCTCATCCAGGCAGTCTCGTCTAGCTCATATCCTTGACCACGATCAACCAACGGGCGTTACATCTTCATCTTTCCTTTCTACAGGTTTGAACCAGCTTTCGAGGAGTGCATCATTGGGTGGTGGTAGTGGAGCTGGTAACGGATCTTCCAGGGCTCGTCGTCACCATCAACCAGAAGATCTTGAGGGCGCTTTCAACCTTGACGCCCAAAACGTTCCTAGTTCGAGACACATGGCTGCAACACCAAATTCCCTCTACCCATCCAGCATTGCCTTCCACCAATCTCAACCAGGTCCCCCTCCCTCCAACAATAGCGCTTCTCCCACAGGTGTATCCAGCGAACCATATTCAGAAATGTATTATAATGGTTCCAGTGGGAACCTTCCAAAGCGAGCTCTTACACAGCATGATCCTACCCCCCGCTCTGGACGTTCACCAATGCGTACGGGTAACTCACTCCTGGATCCATATTCTCAACAAGCCCAGTACTCACCGTCTACCACCCCTTACCTCTACGCTTCATCATCTGATGCTCAGAGGCCCAACACTTCATCTGCCTATCATTCCCATGCCCGCAACGCCTCTCAAACCAAGGTTGAATCTTCGACGCCACCAATATCGTCCCCGTACACCCCGCAGAGTGCTGCGCAGGCTGCTTATGCTGCGTACGCGATGGACTCCTCCAGTCCCGCACCACACCAAAATCAGAGTCATCTATCCAGCCAAGCACCTATCAAAAGTTCCATCTCCACCCCAAATACCCCTCTCTCATTTACTCACCCGCAAAGTCCGGCCAATCAGTACTACCAAGACCAGCCCATGGTCGTTGATCAGCCGCATCGACGCCGAGCTTCTGGTTTCAGAAGAATCCGTGATACACGCGATCTCAGACCTTACGTAAATCCTCAGCCTTCGGGTAGACGAATGGATGCCAACGGGGTATTTTTATCGGTGCGTGTGGTTTCAATTTGATCGCGGTCGAGCTCTGACATCAAGTGACATAGCCATTGAGGCAATTGACTACCAACATCCTCGAGACGTATCATATCTGCAACCCGCAGTTCAGATATGAATCTGCGCACAATCCTCGGAGGGTGCTCACCAAGCCGAGTAAGCCGGCCCACAACGAAGGTTACGACAACGAGGATTACGATTATATTCTCTACGTCAATGATTGGCTGGGAAACGAGGATGGTCACAAGTGCGTCAATGTTACATGCCCTCAGCGGTATACTGAACTGTTCACAGTCGATATCTCATTCTGGATATTCTTGGTCAAGGAACCTTTGGTCAGGTGGTGAAATGTCAGAACATGAAGACCCACGAGATCGTGGCAGTAAAAGTGGTGAAAAATAAGCCTGCATACTTCAACCAGAGTATGATGGAAGTCACGATCCTGGAACTGGTGCGTTTCTCTACGAATAATGACGAACTGATGTTTACATTGGTCCCTGTAGCTCAACAGTTCGTGCGATCCACACGATGAGCATCATATATTGCGACTTCGTGACTCGTTCATTCATCGAAATCATTTATGCCTTGTATTTGAGCTCCTCTCATCTAACCTCTATGAGCTGATCAAGCAAAACCAATTCCAAGGACTGAGCACGCAACTTGTGAAAGTGTTTACTGCTCAGCTATTAGATGCTTTGACTGTGCTCAAGGATGCACGCTTGATCCACTGTGACCTGAAACCAGAAAACATCCTACTCAAATCGTAATTTCTCATTTCTTTTCCTACACATTCCCCATACTCAATACCTTTACCAGCCTCCAATCGCCCCAAATTAAGGTTATTGATTTTGGATCAGCGTGCCATGAACGACAGACGGTGTACACGTATATTCAGTCGCGATTTTATCGGTCGCCAGAAGTCATCCTCGGAATTCCTTACACATCTTCGATTGACATGTGGTCGTTGGGTTGCATTGCTGTGGAACTCTTCTTGGGGCTACCGCTCTTTCCTGGGACAAGCGAGTATAATCAGATTACCCGGATCGTCGAAATGCTTGGGTGCGTATCTCGTCTCACTGGTTGGGTTACCAACATCTATTGATACGCTAGTCTTTGATCACAGGATGCCTCCAACATACATGCTGGACATAGGAAAGCAGACGAAGCAGTTTTTTGACTCCTACGTAGATGTGTATGGCCAGAAGAAGTACCGCCTCAAAACCTTGGAGCAGTACTCCCGTGAGCACAACACCAAGGAACAGCCGGGGAAGCATTACTTCAAGGCGAACACGCTTCCAGAGATCGTCAACACTGCGCCGATGCCGACGTTCAAGTCATCGTCTCGGCAGGGGCACGAAGTGGAAAAAGGTAAGATTAAGTGTTCTCGGCATTTGCCTGACTCGTTCTCACGTGGTCTTTCAGAATTAAATAATCGAGCGTCGTTCATCGACTTCTGCCAGGGTCTACTCAACCTGAACCCTATAGAACGATGGTCACCCCAGCAGGCTAGGATGCACCCTTTTATCACCGGTGAAAAGTTCACTAAGCCTTTCCAAGTTCGTTATCTTGTCCACCGATCTTCTTGAAAATTTTTACTGACAGATGATTACAGCCCAATGGACACACCACTACCCAGATTACACAGTTGTCGTCCGCGTCAGGCAATGCAGACCCGAAGCGGCCGTACGGCGGTCTTGTTCCCCAGCAGCCGAAAGGCACCAGAGCATTCCAGGATGCGGCCTCATACAACCAGCAGCTTGCTCAACATCAAGCTTACACTGCGCAGGCGCAAGCCGCATCTCAGGCGGCCAACAATGTTTTCCGCAACCCGTACATCACGCAGCAGCAGCAGCCTGCTTCTCAGACACAGCAGCCTCAGCAGCAACCTCCTCCCCCGCCATTGTCCTACCAGCCACCACAGGATGCATCGGCCCCGTCGTCATTCCCGGCTCAACAGCCGCAGCAGCAGCAGCATACCTTCTCGTCGTCCCAGCCTGGACAGCTTAGTGGGCTCAACCCTTCTGGCGCTAGCTACTCTCAGGGGACAGGAATCAGCGTGACTGGGATGCTCAACCCCAACCCACCCGCTGCCTCACACTACCCCCCACCCCATGCGCGTGCACGGGCCAATACTATCAACCATAACGACATGATTCCTCCTGCGCTGGCGCGGCTGCAGCATATGAACCAAGATGTGATAGCCGGACGAAACGCACTGACACCTGTGCTCAACCGGGATGATGCTATGCGTGAATGGGAAAGGCGGCAAGCGGGAAAGCCGAGCGCGGCGCAGCCGTACCCCCAGCTCGAATATCTGCAACAACAGGCTGAGCTTGCTGCTGCAAACGGCATGTCCGGGTGGGGTGTATCCACCCGTTACCCGCCGCCCCCTTCCAAGCTATCGCACTCATACCAGCCCACGATTATAGTGGACGACGATCGAAGGGAGGCTGTCATGTCGAATGTCCGGACTGCTGCTCGCAGCGATACGGGCGCGAGCGGGTACAATCCCAACGCTATGGTGACTAGCCCGACGCAGGCGTATGCAGGGAACGCGGCTGGTACCGGCGCGCGGTACCCCGCAGCATTCCCTTCACAACAGCAGGCTCCGAATCCACCTTTCGACCCGCTGACTCAGCGGACAGATATCGGGGCGCTTTATGTTCCGATGCAACCCGAGCAATATCAGTCTTATGGTGGAGGTGGTGCGGCTCAGGGACCTGGTATGTCATCCTCAAGACAAGCTACTCAGACGTCGCAACCGGGTCCACAATCATTCTATGGGCCAAGTGTGGCTTCGGCCGTGCAAGCTCCGCCGCAGGCAGCTCAACGAAACCCGTTCAATGCGAGTGACGCATCGCAACAGCCAAAGGAGGCGAGAAGACTGAGCGGGATGGATATTTGGTCGCGATAAATGTTGGTTAATAATGTGATCCTCCTCTTCTTTCTGTGCAATGGCTTCCACTCAATTTCGACCGGTGCTAGTACGATGTGCTTCCAACCAATTTTTGTGTTTTTTTTCTCAGGCATTCTTGCAACTCTGCCCCATTTACCAAGACATCTTCTATGTGTTTCTGTCTCGCATTATCCAATATTCAGGGCATTTATCATTTTTTTGGCCACTGGTTTGGCAACGTTACGCAAAGCCTCCGATGGATGTGACATGCTACACTCCAGTACAACACGTACAGTTCGTCATATCCATCAAGGAACTCGAAATACGAAGCTTCTCAGTGGGGCCCGCTGATAACAAATTGAGTTTGCCACAGAAGGCAGCAGAAAATTTGGTATTCATGGACTATGCCGTGGTTTGGAAGGTTTTGATTGACGGTTCCTAGATCATGTCCCTCGCTACGCTATCGCTAGCAATATTAACGCTCTTTTGAAGTTTGAACCCTATACTAGTGTCACCTCCTGCTTCGGCAGCCGGATAAGTAAGTCCACCAAGTCCTCGGTGTTGTATGCGCTTACCATGTTTCTCCAGTGATGTGGATGCAGGTTATCTATCTTCGCGAGTGAAAGTGATCCCTGAAACCGCAAATGTACCTCGTGTGCACTGTACGGGTGCCAATATGTTTTGAGCGCATTCTGCGTCTTGTCTGGTTACCTCGTCAAGATTGAATAATTCTATAAAGGCTTTGTAAAAGGCCAGCCGTGACGTCAGTGATGCTACTTGAAACGGTGAAGATTTAATTTGCAGCTCGGTGGTACCGTGGGCGAGACTAGACTCCCTATTTCTTCCTTCTAGTTTGCGCCACTCAGGGCCGACTGGTTTCAGAGGTCATGCGCTTATGGACGGGGACTATTTCATCTTTCCAAGCTTCCCTCCAAGTGTCTTAGTTGCACTTTGGTTGCACTACAATCTTTTATACCGTCTTCAATGAAGCCGCACAGAAAGTGTGCGGAGGCAGTCGTTTAGGTTAAATGACATGCAAAGACAACAAGGTGAACTTTCTGCTGCGCAATCTATGCCTTACACTCATTTATCTTCCTGTTCTTCCAGCGCATCCATGGAAGGGCGCGATAAATGGCTAGATATATGTAATCTATTGCTATTGCCGCGTGCTTGATACGACCGCGGCAGTTATTCGTAGCAAACATGGCACGTCCTGCTCATCTCCGACATCTTCCCGTGCAGAGTGGTCCCAACAACAGAGCAGCATACAACGCTGCGTATCTCTAGTCCTCTATATTGCAACGCACTTCTTGATGAATTATGACTGTGCAATTGAAGATCAGTCCTTCTACTCTGGCTCTATAAGATATACGATTTAGTCAATACCACATGATCATCTTGCCAACAGTTTGTGGTGTTCGGCATCCTGCTAGAATGGGGCTTCTGACGACTTATGAAAATCTGCCAGCGCGACGACGTCACCGGCTGCCGGTCCTTCTGTTTCGCCCTGGCCTTAATGCTGGGTTCTGACAACCTCCTGACAGATCATCTTGTACAATGGCATTGTCTTGGACAGTTTAATTAACCGCCGCATGGATGAATATTCTGTCATCAACTTCTTATTCAATGCCGCTGCCTTCGCTATGATGCTGCCAGGACGCCCTTGGATAATTTATTATGCATTCTGTTGTTCTGTATCCAACCAGATCCCACCGCTGACCCGCGTATTCATTTTATCTACGAACCCTGGATAAGTTCGAGTTCGAGGGTTCAAACGTAGTACTGAAGATGCGATCAACGTTCATGGATTTTGCTGAAGAACGGGACTAAACCGGACATTGGCGGCGAGTCCGTGTACTTATCAACGGAGACCAATCTGAATGTGAATCAAGTAGTCTCCCCTATATGGTCAGACCTATTGAATAAAGGCCGCTCCTTCATATTAGAGTAGGGGAGTGTATTCGCCAAGATCAGGGTAGTTACGAGCGAAGTCAAGACAAGTTCGGGCATAAAGTGGTTGGATGAGACGTATTCCTCAGATCCCGAGACTGCCCTTTGTACAAAGCCATAAGCTAGGTGACAGGCAAAATTGGCATATGCCCAGATCCCGCAACAGCATTGATTTTTGCTTGTGCTCGCTGTCCCCCGGATGAAATTCTGAATTGAACGTAACTGTGTTGTCCGTTGGACGGACCAGCGTATGCAGGAGTGGCAGCAGCCTTGATCGATCGATCGCAGCTTCTTGATTTGTTATACTCAACCCCCAGTTGAGGAGAGTTGATCTGAAACCGTCATCCGTATACTATGAGGTTGACTGGGACGAAAGTGTCCACGATGCAAGATATATCCCTGTGATGAGAAATCATTCAACACATTCAGAATCATGAGATATAACTTAACGGAAGCGTCTGCACGATCACTCTTCAATCGTCCTGGTGTGCACGAAGTCATTACTAATTATGGCTGCCTGATTGGATCAAAACAAGTGGTGGTCAGGTTTTCGATACTGAAAACTATTCAACAGACTCCTTGACGTGTATACGATAGAGCTGTGGAGTTTCAAGCAGCCTTGCACGGGTCGCTGACTCCCCCTGAGCGCTAAGCTTTGGCTATCGACACGTCAGCATCGATTGGTATCATTACTACGAGAACCGACCTAGTAGTAAACCCAGAAGTTGTAGAACCAGAACTCCTTGCCGTAATGAAAGATGACCATATCTATTGACCGAATGACCACGGCGGCGCCCGTACCTATACTAACTTATGGTTATTGGTGACCAGCTGTAGTAAATGTAGAATTTCTTCTCTCGCGAAGGACACGACTTCGAAGATGTCATGAGCACCTACTAGATTAAGAACTTCCACCCTTCGACTCGTTGGGTCAATGTTAGACGCTTGACAATAGGTGGTGCGGCTGCTTGCATGGACCATGTGCAGTGTGCATGAACTACCGTGAAGCTGTGTCCACTATTGGTCTGCCAGGTTCATGGCAACCTACATATAGTAAGCGACCTGTCACGTATTATTATCATCACCAGCCGTGTCTACCCAATTTGTTCCGTATTCATCGTCCAGCACAGTGTAGAAGTGTTGTCTGCCTTCATTATTTAAGTATTTTCTAGTGTCACTTGACTCATAGAAATGCTATCGAAACGAGTTATCGCTGCTGCTCGCAGTCGTGCATTTTTTGCTAGCAGAGGTGCTCAATACACTGCTGTATCATTATCGAAAGGATGGTGCGTGTTCTCTGGGTTTTTTTTTCTGTTGGCGACATCGTTGACGAACGGCCGCTTTCTTGTATGTACAGGAAAGTCGCCGACACACATATCAGACGTGCACAGTTCCATTCCAAGACCGTAAAGGTCCCACAGATGGCCGAGTCCATCTCCGAGGGTACACTCCGATCATGGTCAAAACAGGTTGGGGACACCGTCGAGGCTGATGAGGAGGTTGCAACCATTGAGACGGATAAGGTGGGTATCAGCTTATGAGCGCCTCTGAAAACACTAATCCTCCCTCACACCAGATTGACGTCAGTGTCAATGCGCCTGCAGCAGGGAGGATTGTAGAGTTGCTTGCAAAGGAGGAAGACACTGTCAGCGTTGGCCAGGACCTCTTCATAATTAAACCTGGCGAAGGCGGTGGTAAGCCTCGTGTAACTTCATGACACGCTCTTTCACATTACATTTTCACATGGCTCTAGCATCTGCTGCTCCTGAGGAGCAGAAGACAGATCCTGAAGAACCTAGGGACCAGCAACTGGACAAGCAGACACCAGAGCCACGCGCACCATTAGCTGCTGACAAGCAGAGCCCTCCAGAAGGGCCCAAAGAGTCCAAGAGGAGGTGAAGAAGCAGGATTCAAAGCCAAAAGAGGACAAGTCTAAAGCACCCCCTCCTGCCTCAAAGACCCCCGGCAATCGGGGCGAGACAAGAGTATGCAACATTACTATGCCTGTTTTGGTAGTGTTGACGCGCCTCGTCCTTTAGGTTAAGATGAACCGTATGCGCCTGCGCATTGCCGAGCGTTTGAAGGAATCGCAAAACGCTGCCGCTTCGCTCACGACTTTCAATGAGATTGACATGTCCTCTCTCATGGAGATGCGGAAGAAGTACAAAGACGAAGTGCTCAAAGAACATGACGTCAAGCTCGGCTTCATGAGCGCGTTCGCTCGTGCGTGTACTCTGGCACTGAAGGAGATTCCTGCTGCAAATGCATCCATCGAGGGTGACGAGATTGTCTACCATGATTTCGTTGACCTGAGCGTCGCTGTCGCGACACCCAAGGGCTTGGTTACCCCAGTAGTGAGGAATGTTGAGGACATGGGCTTTGTTGAGATCGAGAAGGAGATTGCTGCTCTCGGAAACAAGGCAAGCACTGTATAGATTGCATTCTCCTGGAGCTTACCTATTGTCTTCAGGCTAGGGATGGTAAATTGAGTCTCGAGGACATGGCAGGAGGCACCTTCACCATGTGAGCTTCTTTGATTCTCAATACAAACCAATACTAATTTCGTGCGCTTAGTTCCAATGGTGGTGTGTTTGGCTCATTGTACGGAACGCCCATCATCAACCTACCACAGTCTGCTGTGCTCGGCATGCACGCAATCAAGGACAAACCTGTCGTTGTAAACGGCCAGATCGTCATCCGCCCCATCATGGTCGTCGCCCTCACTTATGACCACAGACTACTCGATGGCCGGGAGGCAGTCACCTTCCTAGGTTCGTACTTTCTCCATCATTCTATCTCACGTGACCGTTATCTAACGCGTTGACGCGCCGTTTGTAGTGAAGGTCCGCGACTACATCGAGGACCCTCGGAAAATGCTTCTTGCATCGAGCTGAGCTTCCTTGGCGATTATTTCATGTTCTTATTTATTCCATCCGTGATGTACTACATTGAACACCAGGCCATAATTGGACTCCTTCGTCCACAAGGGATCACTAATATTCCAGCCTCCGGATGAGGCTCTGATAATTCGCAGAAACTTAACGAGTTATGTGCCTTTGTTTATTGATTCCCCTACACTGTTATATTCGCTTGTATTTATTGTCAACGTTGTTAACCATAACACAGCAAATACTTGATCACGGAGCTTGCATGAAGCAAACCTAAGTTAAATCATTGAGCTCCGAGTCTAATGTGTGGGTGACAGACTCACTATCCCAGTCTCAGACAGTTCTGTTCGGCCTAAATTTGAGCGGCAGGTGTAGTTTTGATGGGCTAGGGGTGTCCGATTCGAGCTGGCTATCACTGTTGATCAGAAATTCATCCAACATGCGCTTCCTGGATGTGCCAATATGTAATACAGTAGTGTTGGGCCTCGGAGAAGGGACGGGTGGTAAGGGTGGTGCAAGAGGGGAAGTAGAGGGAGGAGCCTCGTTGGGTTGATAGGCGAGGGTTAGGAATAGGCCTCGCATGTGAGATGACGACAAGCTCTTCTGTGAGAAGCATAGCTGCTAGAGCCCTCTCTGGTCGACATCCAGAGGTAGACGTGGGTGCCGAAGTTTCCCTTATCGAGTGTCAAGATACGACTCTCGATGTCACTCTCATCCTTGTCTTTTACATACGTCTTTGATGCTCCCGAGTCTCGATCAGCGTATTAATTCCTCTCCCCGTCGAATACTCTCCCTGTCTTTTGATACAAAACTAAGGTAAGTCCTCTTATTCACAGTTCTACATACATTTTCCTGACTATTGCCCTACTAAGTCCTGTTCACGTTCCTAGGTATGGTCCATAGCGATTGTAGCCTTTCAATCCAAGACTGGGTCCCATTCCCGTTCTTAGTCCGAGCCTCTCGATTCGTCAGAGAGTGGTGGAAATCAGGATCGACGGCCGACAGCCCTTGACTAGGCTGCGCGTTAACGGGTTCAAACTGAGCAGGAGAGATAATTACAATTGTCAAGTAGGTGGATCGAGAATGATCAGAAAAATACATACCTTTGCAAGTTTCTGCCCTTTGGATAAAATGCTGAGGCAAGGCAGCAGACCCTTCAAACACCACTCCATTTCCAGCCAGGATACAATATGATCATTCCAAAAAGCCTGGAATATGTGATTGAGTGTGTCATCCCATGGATGGGGAGCATGTGAAAGATGTATGGCCCAGTTGTGACAGGCATACTTGAGAGCGTCAGGAGCTGTTTGACCGTGTTCCAGTGCTTCATTTGTGAAACTCTTGAAGGCATTCAGAGCATGGATTACCTCCCTGTCTGGTAGAAGAAGGCTTTCTGGTAATGCAGAAGTCTGGCATCTTAATGCCAGGAAGACTGGAAACATCAAGAAATCTGGTAAGGTCTTGAACTGCTGGATCACTTGAAACGCTGGCAGTAAAGGCACATTGCTGATAATGATATACTCTGTTAAGAACCATGTTGCTCAAGGGGGAGAGAGACTGACTCAGAGGGGCTTGGCCTCAGCTCGTATGCTGTGCCCCTTACCCGAGTATGTGCCCTTCATTTCGTATGAGGTCCAATGATGGTCCGACAAAGTCTGGAGGACTTCTGGAGGCTGGCTACTCTGCTGGAGAGCACTAGAGGACTTCCGGAGGAGCATGGGAAACGTCCAGAGGAGCGCAGGAGAGTTCCGGAGGAATGCAGGAAGTGCTCAGGAGAGTTCCCACTGCAAGGTAATACTTCTACAGGAAACAGGATGGAAGGATAGGAGGTCTGAAGGTCTGGAGGACAGGAGGACAGGAGGACAGGAGGACAGGAGGACAGGAGGACAGGAGGACAGGAGGACAGGAGGACAGGAGGACAGGAGGACAGGAGGACAGGAGGACAGGAGGACAGGAGGACAGGAGGACAGGAGGACAGGAGGACAGGAGGACAGGATGATGGAGGACAGGATGTCCAGAGGTACAAAGGATAGGATGTCCAGAGGTACAAAGGACAGAATGTCCGAAGGTACAGAGGGCAGGATGTCCAAAGGACAGGAGGATAGGATGTCCAAGGGTTAGGAGGATGGAACATCCAAAGGTACGGAGGGCGGAACATCCAAAGGACAGGATGCCTGGAGGTACAAGGGACAGGAGGTCCAGAGGTCCAGAAGGAATAGGGGCTACATCGGATGAAGTCTGATGTAGAAACAAACAGAGGTAGACTACCCTAAGGTAGAGTTGGAGAGACAGGGATTGGACCTAAGTCTGGAAAGAAAGTAAGTGCCAGAAAGGCAGAGCTCCAGCCTAGGGAATCAATCCCTAGGCCTGATGGGTAGGACAGACTTAGGTGGACCAAAGTCTGAGAGAGGATTGGGCAAGTCCAAGTTGATATTCAAACTGAGGAACTACAGGAGTATCTACAGGGGTTATATACTGAACAATATCTGAGGGGATCAGTAAGCAAAGGAGCAAGGCTATGTACAAGCATGTGGAAACACATTAGTAAGTAAGTTGGAACATAAGTAAATGAACTTGGAGATGAGGACTCATACAAGGATCAATAAGCAAGATGGAAGAAGAGGTAACTGAAAGCCAGAAGGCAGAGAATGCCTAAATGGGGATAGGCGCAGGATATTGGACAGAGGGTGGGAATAGGTCCGGAGTTAATATCCAGAGGTCCAGAGATCTGGGGATCTGGAAGACAAGGTGGATACAGGACCAGAATACGAGAAGGTGGATATAGTCCAGGATCCGAGATGAGGTGAAGTCCAGATGTCTTGCTGGATGGAGTGCACATAGGGTGGACAGGATAGGGTTATACAGATCAGGCTAGCAGTGAGGATCCAGAGGTCCAGAGCTCAGGGGTAAATCCGGAGTGTAGTTGATCCTGCTAAAGTGTGGAGCACACAGCAGAAGGGGATCTGGGAATGAGTTGGATATGAAGTGGGGTCTGGATGTAGGCTCAGAAGGCGTGGGAATATGATGGAACGTGGGTCCAGATTGTGGGATGTGACATACTCCTTCATCGCTTCCAATGTCCTCGAGAACTCTTCCATTGTCACCCAGATGGAGGCTGCAGGAGTGGACTGCCATGCTTGACCATGGAGAGTCTGCAACCAGTCGCACCCGCATGGGGTCTGCAGCCAGTCTTGTGCTGCCAGGGTCCACAGCCACTCTTGTGCTGCCTGGGTCTGCAGCCAGTCTTGTCCTGCCTTGGTCTCCACCTGTTAAGGTCGTACTCAAAGGGTAACTGGATCCGAAGGGCTTCGGCCTCAGCTTGTGTGCTGTGCCCCTTACCCAAGTATTGCCCCTTATCTCAGGAAGGCAAGACTAACACATCTGGAAGGTCGGATGAGTAGTGTAATGGATCTGGATGACTTCTGGATGAAGGATAAGTATCGTAGGGCTAATCCAGACAAGTCCAGACTAGAAACTAACAGTAATGGACTGTCAGAGACAGAGGTGGATACAGATAGACTATAGGAATCAATCCTAAGTCTTGGAGGGTGACAAGAGTAGAGGTAACTCAAGTTTGGAGGACAGGAATGAGTAGAACTAAGATGATATTCGAACTGAGGTACTACAGAAAGTTACAGGAGGTTATATACTATAGGTATCTAATGGAATGATCAATCAGCAGAGTCTGAGGCTATGTACAAAGCATGTGGATAGTCTATTGGTAAGTAGAAACGGATCACAAATCATGAAACGGAAATGAAACATAGGTAGTGGATAAGGGAGCAGGACAGATATACAGATAACCAAAATACTGGAGTTAGGGGGTTACCAAAATGAGACAAGCGCTGGTTGTGGATTCAGATGAGTTGTGGACCAGACCGGATGAGTGGACAGGTTGAATGACAAGATGTTGGAGGGAGATAAGATGTGGATAGGATTGGAGATAAGATGTGGATCTGAGATGAGATAAGGGTCAGATCTGAGATCCGGATATGTGGATATGACACCACCCAGTTTCGACCTGCCTGTGTCTGCAGCCAGTCTTGTGCTGCCTGGGTCTGCAACAGGTTTCATCTGAACCAGGTCTGCAGCCACTCTCATGCTGCCTGGGTCTGCACTCAGTCTGGTCCTGCTTGGGTCTGCAGCCAGTCTGGTTCTGCCTTGGTCTGCAGCCAGTCTGGTTCTGCCTCTCTCTGCACCCAGCCTCATTCTGCCTCTGTCTGCAGCCAGTCTTGTCCTACCCAGGTCTGCAGCCACCTTCATCCTGCCTGGGTCTGCAGCCAGTCTCGTCCTGCCTCTGTCTGCAGCCAGTCTCATTCTGGCTTGGTCTGCAGCCAGTCTTGTCCTGCCTGGGTCTCCACCCAGTCTTGACCTGCCCCAGTCTGCAGCCAGTCTTGCACTGCCTGGGTCTGTAGCCACCTTCAACCTGCCTTGGTCTCCACCCAGTCTTGTGCTGCCTGAGTCTGTAGCCACCTTCAACCTGCCTCGGTCTCCACCCAGTCTTGACCTGTCCCGGTCTGCACCCAGTCTTGTGCTGCTTGGGTCTGCAGCCAGTCTCATGCTGCCTGAGTCTGCAGCCAGTCTCATGCTGCCTGGGTCTGCAGCCAGGAAAACCTGTCCACAGTCCCCAGCCAAGATTGTAAATCTGAAGTGTGATCTCCCCGAAGCCACAGCATACAGATGACAGACAACAGTGGCTCTGGCAGCTGAACAGGGAATGCTAATGAGTTTTTTAACATATGGGGGTCCTCAGGTTGCATAGCTTTGCTGTGCTTCTCCAGTTCTGAGATTGCATCCAAGAGAGCCGTGCTTTTTGGAATCATGTTCATCAAGTGGAGAGAGGAACTGGCGAGTAGGGTGTGGGGTGATGGCATATCATGTCCACGTACTTGAAGGAGGCTGCAGTTTGAGGGGTTGGAGACATAGTTGTGAACAGATGAGTGATAGATATTCACAGGAAGACTGATGTCGGAAGGAATATCCATGACAGACTGTAGCTGCACTAGCATCATCTCGGCATCACAGCCCTGACCAGGGCCAAGAAGTTCCAAGATTTGTGATAGTGGCAGAGGGTCCACAAGTGTGGTGACAATGGACAAGTGAAGGTATGCCTGCTTAGGATCGGCACATGTAGAGAGGATACCATCATATAACTTGTACACCTCCATTCCTGCTAGCAGCTTGCTCATCAATTCGAGCATCAGCTGTAACCGATCGTGTGGATCCTTGTATCCATCATCAACAATAAACTTCATCATCATAGATGCCACGATGAAACGTCTGCCAGCTCAGCTTGTCAGCTTCACAAGGTCACCCACTGATGGCTGTGGGAAATCGGGATGGCAGCATTGCAGCTCCCCGAAGGAATGTTGCATATATATATAGATGTCATTGTTGACATTGGCACCATCTAGCAAGATGATGGTAGCAACACCCTCCCCAGAAGTTTTCACTGGTATCTCGCACACCAGCAGGCGCACCTCTTTGTTCTGGAAGGCTTTACAGATATGCAATTCCGAGCAACTCATGAGCAGGATGTGGGTCACAGGCAGATCAGGCTCATGAAGAGCCTGTGCAAGGGAAAGGATGAGATCAGTAAGCTCAGGTTCAGACATGCATTCATCAAGCACATCGACAACAAATGACAATGGAGGACATCCACATAATCTGAATCAAAGTTTCTGGAGAGGTTGGAGAAAGAGAGCTTCCATTTGGTCACAGAGAGGCATGTCAGGGTCTAGTAGAGCAGGATTGCTGCAAATCACTCTGTTCACATCCTGCTGGATACTTGGAAAATTGGTGCCAAGCTGATAAACAAGTGTTGCAAAGAAACATCCAGCTGTGCAGTGGTTTGTGTGCTTGCATGAGAAAAAGAATGTTCCCACTAGCCACTTTTCAACCTTCATCTCTTCTGTCACTTTTAGACCTCTCATCTTTTCAGCAACTGTAAATGCAACGGCAGACTTTCTGATACCAGCTGTGCCATGCAGCCAAATGAGTTGATTCTTCTTTGGGTTGTCCAGTGATTCATGGATGTATTTGAGGAGATCAACCCAGGTCCCATCCAAACATTTCAGGTGGGGCTGACATTTGTGGGAGTTATATTGAGCACCCTTGACAATGACCTGGGCCAGCCTCGCCCAAGTTCCTTCAAGAACTGGCAAAGAGGTTGGAGAGTATGCAAGAGATAAGAGATGGAAGTACTGACATTGATCATCGCTCATTGATGAAAGTTGTGATATGCAGCAAGATGCAATGAACCAACTGAAAGTACCAGCTAGGTTCAAGGGTGCATTTAGAAATAATCTGGATTGTAATTATCTGGAGGGACAACATACAAGAATTTGAATCAAAACTTGTAAGTTGTGACAAGACTTAGGTTGTGGAATGATCAAGCTGTCCAGTGTCGATTGATGGAAAGTGCAAGGTGCAATGACAATGAGATGGACAGATGTATGTTTCAATATATTTTGCTATGGAAAGCTCACTGGATGGTTGTGGAATACAGTTGAAGGAGTAGGCGCTCATCGTCCAGTGCTTGCACAGGAAGATACGAGGCTGCTGTGTGGCCACACTGCCAGTGCACAGCCAGACAGAACCACATCAGCGGTGCTTGGGGTCGGAAGTGAACTATAGGAGATGTGTGCCATTGTGTGATCCCCTAGATTTCTGTAGTGATCAATTGCATTAGTGTTGTGACTTCTATCGAACAAACGGGAGACTAAAATGCCCGCAGAAAGTCAAAGAACTACTATGTGCCTTTGCTTGTTGATTCCCTATCATATTCGCTTGTCAATGTTGTTGACCACAAGTACTTGGTCACGGAGCTTGCACAAAGAAAACCCAAGTTACATCAAGTATTCATCAAAAGTTCACGAGTGCGCTGACACTCGTGAGGTTCAAACGTTCAAGTTCTATGATCAATTGTGCAGAGTCCGAGTTGGCAAGAGGATCAATATAGGGAGTCACGTGCCAAAGGCTTGGGCAATAGTGGCACAACTAGAGTTCGAACATATTTAACAAACCTAAAAGGACAACCATCATCTCTACCGGCTCGTATCGTAGGTGTATTACCTATCAAGTCCCTACGACAAGCCTGCCAATCCAACGACCAGGATCCAAAATGCCAAGTAAGGACCACAAATTGCCAAGTGCTCGCTCACGAGGTAAATAACACAACAATAAACTTGAAACTTACAAGTTGACCTCGTGGATATGGTTTACAGGACCCTCTCTCGCTGTGCGATTCTATTTAATTGCGTTCAATGCATTATCTACGGCAGGATGGACCTATGTCATTTACCTCGCTCTTGCCGTATTCAAAGGTCAACGTGCTTCAAGTTCAGCATACGACTTCTTCAGACCACTTGTTTCATACGTGCCGACCTCAATCGTAGCATCTTTAACACCACAGCCTGAAACAACAAACCATTTCTCCACCGCTCTCGCATATTTTTTACATCCATTTTTCCCTGCAACATACAAATCCACGTTCTCTGCCCTTGCACCTGTGCAGTCCCTCGCTGCCCTTGAAATTTTGCATGTCCTCCTTGGGTTTGTGCGTCTCCCGCTCCTGACAACTGTAGTCCAGGTCTCCTCGCGTCTCATCCTTGTCTGGGGAATCGTCGAGCGCTTTCCCCATACCCACTCGAGCCCGGTCTATACCACTATGATTCTTGCCTGGGCTCTGACCGAAGTGCCACGCTACGCATACTACGCGCTCTCACTTGCAGGTTGCGGCGTGCCTGCGTGGCTGACATGGATACGCTATTCCACATTTTATGTCCTGTACCCCATCGGCGCAGGAAGTGAGGCCCTGGTCATGTTGAGCACCATTCCAGAGTGGAGCGGCGGTAAGTGGGCAGTGTGGAGCACTGAGGACTGGGTCAAGGCAAGTTTGGTGGCGATTTGGGCGCCTGGTGAGTTCTGCATGCTATTTTGCATTTGATCGCTGACTCTCGGTTCTCGCAGGGCTGTGGGTCATGTATTCGCATATGATGCGCATGCGCCGCAAGGTGCTTGGCGTCGGTAAGGGCCAGAAGTTGGGAGCCAAGCCCAAAGACAGGCCTAAGGCGGAGTGAGAGGTGCCATGAATACAAATGCTGCTGACGATTCGCAATACCCTAGACCATTTACCTTACGATATTATCACGCCTAGAATCGCCCTCCACCACTTGTGTAGTGCAACTCAATATGTGCCATTCATCTTGGCTATCTTCGATCTAGGGTGAGTTGCATATGCTGCGTCGCACGTGCAGACATACAGGTACACAGAGAATTCTGTAAGCAAAGTGAGTCGGTTTTATCAAAGTTAGCTTAAAGTTCTGGGTAACGAGTCGGCAGCAGCAGTGGATATCCGGCTCCAGTCAAATGTAGGTGTCATCTTTACCTTTTTTGCATTTTGATCTGGCTGGAGGGTCAGTTCAGGTTGTTATGTCACTGAAGCGCACTGTTCAATTCTGCAGCAGTGGCATATTACCTGTCGTGTCTGATCTGGCCAACTCATTGATGGGTATCACCTGCTCAATGTCTGGCATCAATCAAATATGATGTTACCCTCACCCTTTCTTCCAATGCAGCATTTTGGTCTGGCCTGGCGTGTCAACTCAGCCTGTTATGTTATGTCACTGGAGCGCGCTGCTAGTCCGGATTGGAATTCTATGCCAGTGGGTTTAAAAGACTTGCTTCCCCTTCAGTTCCCATCGTGTTTCCTTCACCCTTTACCTTTTCTATTGCCATGCTTTCCCACTTATCTCTTTCCTTTCTCTTCCTCACTGCAGGTGCGTTGGGCTCTCCTGTGTATGACATGGTGCTTTATCCCCCAATGTACGTGCGGGGTCCCTTTGAAGCGTTCAATCACACGCAGGACTTGGTCACCGCGACCGTCGTCTCAGTCTTCAATGTCCAGCCTGTGGTGAGCTTCTATCTCATAAACCCTTTCTCAACTACTAACTTGTATGCCTAGATGGCCGAGATAGAAGCCCTCCGAATAAAATACCAGAACGCTCTTAATTTTTTGACCGGCAAGAACCTCGTGGCGCTACCAGATGCACTTTCAGACCCCGGGCTCGATGCGCTGTCAGACGCAGTCGTTCACCGATACGACGAGCGACCTATCTGGTTTTGTACTGTTCGGATCAACTACAATATCACAGCAGGCAAACATGAGCTTTTCTGCGATGAATGCCGCTGCTCAGAGTGCAATGGACCCCCTGACGGACGAGATACAGAGGACCATCAATGTCCCGTTCCACGGCCCACTTGAATTTGGGAAGAAGTCACAACAGCTCTCAGTAATCTTTGACACGGGTTCTGGAGATCTCTGGATTCCTGCGGGCTGCGACGATTGCGCGAGCCCGCAATTCAATGCTGCTGCGAGTTCAACGTACAGGAATACTGGGAATGTGTTCAATGTAAATTACGTGCGTCTCCCTCCCGCTATCACGGTGCCGGGTTGATATTGCTGGGCAGGACGGTATCAGTTATGCAGAAGGGACTCTTGCGTATGATACGATCGGCATGGGTGGCTTAAAGGTCAACAACCAATACTTTGGTGCTGTCACTGATGTGTCGAGTAACTTCAATACCGACCCGATCTCCGGGTGTCTCGGGCTCAGTTTCAGCTCCATTGCGACGTCAGGGAAGCCAACGTTCTTTGAGAACCTGATCATGCAGGAAAAGGTCGAAGCACCATTCTTCTCTGTACATTTGACGAGAGGAAAGGCGAGCGGGTCGAAGGTACGTTGCGCACTAGCTTTCATATAACTTAACTGAGAGGATTTTTTTAGATAACTCTGGGTGGCTACGACATGTCCAAGGCAGTGGGACCTCTGACATGGGTCTCAGTTATTTCCAAGGTTGCCCCTCTTGCGTTTTTAAGCATCCCGTCTAACTGGTTATTATCGGCAGACCTACTGGACAGTGCATTTTGACGGAGCTGTTGTTGAAGGGAACTACGTGTCTGGTGACGTCGATGCGGTAAGGTTCAACTCGTCAGCCAGAGGTTCACGCAGGTTCACCTCGTTTCATACGAACAGATGATTGACACAGGTTCTAGTTTTATATATGTTTCACAGGCTTTGGCAAATTCAATCTACGCCAATGTTAGTCTCTCGCTATTTACTTCCCTCGCCACCTCGCTGACAAGTCGTAGATACCCGGGGCTGGCCCCGCAGCAAACCTACAGCTCCGGCTTCTTTTCCTTTCCGTGCGACTCCAACCCCACGATTTCATTCTCGCTTGGCGGGCACGACTTCGGACTCAGTATCCAGGATTTTAAGCTCGGACAAGATGGGTATGGGTCAACGTAAGTCAGTATGTCTTCATATAATGCACGTCGCCTAAATCAGCGCAGAAACTGTATTGGCGGGATCATTGGCCTGGACGATGCATTCATGGAAGGAATTGTCATCATCGGTAAGTTGTTTGGGTATTCGGTTCGTTTTCTTGGATGTTTTGTTGACGTCGCGTGCTGCAGGGAATGAGTTTATGAAATCATGTGAGTAGTGGCTTGGTGCATGACGTTTGATCTGAAACGTTCATGACTATGATTATCTAGGGTACTCGGTATTTGACTACTCGCACGGGGGGAGGGTGGGTTTCGCGCCTAGCATCAACAATGCGCAGTAAACTTTTTTGTATAATCAATACCCATGGACGTATAGCGTGTCTTCGTTTAGAAGAGATGATATGTATTATTACTTCGACGGAACTCCGGAGTACACCAGCTTTCTGAGTGTTTGAAAGGTGACAGAAACACAGTATTGATACTAATTTCTTGAGAAGGAAGCTGTTCACAGGATACGATCTGGTGAAGACTTACTGACCTTGAGCCCCTGAAATCCGAGTGGTTACGGACATGAACTACAAAGTCGCATTGATTGCTGCACTTGACGCAGTGAGGGTAAAAATGTTGAAGTGTAATTCGCGTGTTTCTGGTGCGGCCAGATAAACAAGATCCGCGAGGGGCTGCCACAGACGTTCACATGATGCTGTACAGCACAATCGTCCATACCTCGGCCGGAGATACGGAATTAGAGCGGGTGTACCATGACGCACCACCCGTACAGGATTGAGAAGGTTACCTGGGCTGATGAGGCTGACTGTTATGACGCTATAGAGCTGTCTTCCGTTGCTGTGTTGCCACGAGGCCAAGAGAATAATAAATCAAAGGAGGATGAAGATGATCCGAGATGCAATGCACCGACGTGTTGTGCACGGCCGCAGCAGAAAGAGAGCGTGTAACACGTAAACCTCACCTCGCTTTGAAATGATCTAGTATTCATGGAAATATCGATATGATTAGAACGAGTTTCAGATAATCTGGTGAGTTTGCGGGTGCGAAGTCTAGTGTGACATTTCGGAGTCGAAAGTAATGACTGGCAGTGCTTTACTGGAGGTGCATGCTAACAAGTCCAGGCCAAAGAAAAGAGAAATCTAGAATCTAATGCAATATTGCAGTATCACTTAGTGGAATGTTCAGTGGAATAGTGGGAAATACACATACCCGTGCAAGTTTTTGAAGACAATGAGGTAAGACTGCAGGCCCTTCAAACATCACTGCCTTTCGAGCCATGGAGCGCGATGGCAATTCCATAGGAATATATGGTTAAGCTTGTCATCCCATGAATTCGGAGCTTGCGAGAGATGGACGGCCCGGTTTTGACAGGCACACACTTGTAAGCATCAGAAGCTGGTCGACATTCCTGAGGCCGTCATAGCTGTCCGATGGGAAAAGACGGTCCAATAGTGCAAATATGGAAGGATTCTGGTACCTTATGTAAGGCCAGGAACTTCGTGAACATCAAGAAATCGGGCTAGCTCCTGAAGGGATTGACAACTTCGAAAGCCGACGGCAAAGGATAGGATACACCGCTGATTGTTTCCAATATGCTCAAAAATCCTTCCATTGTCACACAGACAAATACTGCAAGGGTATACTGCCATGCTTGGCTATGGGGCATCTATAGCCAATCTCGCCTGCCCGAGGTATGCAGCCACTCTCAGTCTTCATGGGTCCAGCAGTAGCACTCCTGGTCTGCAGGTATTCCAGTCTAGGATCTCTGGCCAGAATTGTAAATTTGAATGGGGAAATCCCTGAAGCCATAGCATACTGATAAGAAGTGAAAGTGACTTTGGTGGCTGAGTGAGGAAGGGTAATGAGTCTTTTAGTCTCTGGGGTCGTGGGTTTCATCATATGGCTTGGCTCTGCTTCTTCAATTCTTATCTATGACAAACTGTTCACTACATTAGGACTGTCATGACATCCTGGCCCCAGCCAGAGCCAAGACATTTCAAAAATTGTGACACATCAGCAAATCACTTTGCTTCTGTGGGCTCTGTACAGCTCTGTACAGAAGGGACCAAGCTGTGGCCAGCCATTTTTTGGTGGTGGGAAAAAAAGTGTTTTACTGATGCAGTGGCAGTGGGTGGGCAAGGGCAGCAATAACGGACAAGTGCAGGGTATGCCCACTTAGGGTTGGTACACATGGAGAGGACACAGTCATATAACTCAGGAACCTTCATCCCAGCCTCAAGCATGAATCATGAGCTGAAGTCGATCATGGGAATCATTGTTTCCATCATCAATAAACTTCATTATCATAGATGCCATGATGAAATATCTGCCTATGAGACTTGTCAGCTGTTCAAGTTGTTTGATGACTGTGAGAAATCTAGTTTCCAACCATTTGAAGGAATACCACAAGAAAATATAGATGTCATTGTTAACATCTGTGCAGTACAACCTAGACATCTTCACTGGCACATCACATACCAGCAGATGGCTCTCTTCTTTCTGCATTGCTCCATAAATATAGAATTCCTGAGCAATTCATGAGTAGGATATAGGTCAAGGCGGACATCTGCGCAAGCTGAAGTAAAGCCTCCAGAGAGGTTGGAGAAAGAGGGCCTCCATCTAGTTATGGAAGGGTTTGCTGGGGTCCTGAAGGATATGATTCTTGTGGATGGATCTGTCCACATCCTCCCAGATGCTGGAAGAACTGCTAGCAAGCTGGTAGACAAGCAGTTCAAGTTGAGTTCAGATACTAGAGAATGGATGTGGACAAGATGAAGAGTTGAACTCACTGGGTGTAGAGTTGCAAACATTCTGTCTACAAGGTCACCAGTCTACTTTTGAGGCATCTTCCACATAATTTGCCCTTAATGATCCCTTGATGGTGATATAAACAATTGTCAATTTCCATGGCATCTCCACACATAGAGTCAAGCATTTCAACCCCACCCCCCCTTGTCCCAACACCTACAATTAATTTGTGGGAGAAATGATGAAACCAAAAACCTGCATTTCACTTCAGCACTTCTGTGCTAGTGCTAACATGTGGCCATTGAGACTGAGTTGCATAGCTGGGAATAGGGGCGTACTGTAGAGTTACAACCAGTAGCTTTGCACCCTTTCAGGTGTGACCATGTCACACTTAGCTTCGCAGCTTCATAGGCCCTTGTGATGTGTGACCTATCCAAGTTAGCTTTGCCCTGGCAGCTGCAATCCATGTGAGTTTGGCCTTTTCTCAGCATGTCTATCAATTTTGACCCTTCAGAATGAATCTTGTGTCTAACTGTCCATAGCAATTTTTGGTTTTTTTGTTGGTGATTTTTCCTGTTTTACCTGCATGTCACAAAATAGCTTCGCTCCCCGAAATTTAGTGTGACCGTCACATCAAATAGGTTCGATTCGCTGTGGGGTGGGACACGTGACGAAGTTACGGTCGTAACTCTACAGTACTGTGCATAGGGTGGTCAACGTTGTTGTTGTATATTATTTGGCAACAGCTTCCATTCCCAACAAGCCTAAACATACTCTAAAGAAATTACGACAAATCAGCATGTTTAATAACTCAATCGTAATTATGCTACGATCCCTTACTGGCCGTGATGTCGAAATCTTGTCAGCGACTCCTAATTGTAATCTAGATCCGCATACAGCCATTAGCTGTACATCACTCTCCTCAACTTCTCGTCGCCTGTGCACGAACTCATTATCGGGTGCGCCATATAGATAGCAAGCAGACATTCCAGAGGCAATTACTTGTCCGCTCACATCAACTTGAACACCTGCCTTTACGTCGAGATCCTTTGTTCGGAAGGGCGATGCAGCAGGTTCTCATGGAGATTCAGAGCTCGATGTGCTGTTGGACCCAGCGCTCGCCAATGTGACAACGAGCAATCTCCCCAATTTTCGCTGTCCAAATCAACCTCAATCTCACAGCAGGCGAACATGAGGGCCGTCACTAAGAGTTCAACAGACCCTTTGACGGACGAGATATAAGGTAGCAGTTATATCCAGTACTACAGACAGCAAGTGGGTGGTGTGGAGCCTCGAGGACTGGGTTATTAAAGGCAGGTTTCGTAGCAATTTGGATGCCTGGTGGAGTTGTATATGTCACTTTTCGTTTAGTCGCTGACTCCGCGTTCCGGAAGGGCTGTAGGTGATGTATTCGCATATGACGCGCATGCGCCGCAAGGGGGAGCGAGGCCCAAAGACAGGTTTATGGCGGAGTGAGAGTGTTTGCTAGAACACAATGTCACTGACTATTCACAATATTCTGGAATGACTTACTTTACGGTATCATCAAACCTCAAGTCATCCTCATCCAATTGTGTGGTGCAACCCGATGTGTGCGAGTTCCTTGTCTGTTCGACCCAAGGGAGGCTGCACATATCGCGCTTCACATACAAGTACACATGGACTTGGGCAGGCAAAGTGGGTCGATCTTATCAAGGTTCCCTAAAAGTTCCTGCTAATGACCAGCAGCAGTAGTACATTGTTTGTCGTATTTGATTCCGAACTCGGTGACGTGAGTGTGATTTGCTCGATGTCGGGTTTCAGTCAGATGCACAGGTTTGCCTTCATTCGTCTTTCAGATTTTGATCTGGGCTGGCAAGTCCTCAGAATGTTATGTTACAGCAGAAAGAAGCAGTGTATTGAAGCGTGCCGCCAGTCTAGATTGGAATTTTATGTCTGGCGTAAAAGACTCACTTCAACCTCCAGCTTCCGTCACCGTTTCTCCATCCTTATACCATGTCTGCTACCATGCTTCCCCACTTCTCTTTTTCCTTTCTTCTCCTGACCACAGGCGCGTTAGGCTTTCCCATGTATGACATGGCACCCCCGATGTACGTGCATGATCCCTTTGGAACGTTCAACCACACGTAGGACTGGCACAGCTCGACCGCCGTAGTTGAAATCAACATTCCAATCTTTAATCCGCAGGTCGCGGTGAGTTTTTGTCGTATGCAATCTTCTGCAAGACCAACTCGTACACTCAGAGGGCTGAGTTAAAAGCCATCAAACTAAAATACATGAATGCGCAAGATGTTATAGCTGGCAAGAACCTCGTGGTGCTACCAGATGCACTTTCAGACCCCAGGCTCGATGCGCTATCAGACGCAGCGCTCACTGATGCGACGAGCAACCTCTCCGGTTTTGCGTTGTCCGAATCAACCCCAGCATCACATCAGGCCAACGTGAGCTTTTTGGCGATGAATGCCGCCGCTCAGAGTGCGACGGACCCCCTGACGGACGAGATAGTTGGGAACATCGATCTCCAGTACTACGGTCCAGTTGGGTTTGGAAACGAGACACATCCACAACAGCTCTCAGTGATTATAGACACGGGCTCTGCAGACCTCTGGGTCCCTGTGGGTTGTGGCGATTGCGTGAACCCGCAATATGAAGCCAATGCGAGTTCAACGTACACGGATACTGGGAATCCGTTCAATGTGACTTACGTGCGTTTCTCTCCCACTATCTCGGTGCAGGCTTGATGTTGCTCAGGGATCCGGCAATGTAGGAGGCACCCTCGCGCATGATACGATCAGTATTGGTAGTCTGGAGATCGATAAGCAATACTTCGGTGCCGTTACTCACGTGTCGAGTGACTTCAATGAGGATCCAATCTCCGGCCTCATCGGGCTTGGTTTCAGCTCTATCGCGACGTCAGGGGAACCGACATTCTTTGAGAACCTGATCATGCAGGATAAGGTCTCGGCACCATTCTTCTCTGTATATTTGACAAGAGGAAAGGCAAGCTGGGTCGATTGGTATGTTGTGCTTTAGCTTTGATATGATCGTAATTGAAATGATATTTTAGATAACCCTGGGAGGTTACGATATGTCAAAGGCAGTGGGACCTTTGACATGGGTCCCAGTTATTTCCAAGGTTGCTCCTTCTACGTCTTTATGCCTCCTGTCTAACTGATTCTTATCGACAGACCTACTGGACAGTACAATTCAACGGAGCTGTTGTTGAAGGGAAAAACGTAACTGGTGACCTCTATGCGGTAAGGTTCCACCTGTCAGCCGCATCTCCACTCAGTGCCACCTCGTTTCCTCTGCATAGGTAATTGACACAGGTACTACTTTGATATATGTCCCGCAGGCGGTGGCATCCTCGATCTACGCCAATGTCAGTCTTTCGCTCTTTGCTTCTCCCATCAACCTTGCTGACGGGTCGTAGATCCCTGGGGCTGGCCCCGCAGCAAACTACGACTCCAATTTCTTCTCCTTTCCATGCAACTCGAACCCCACGATTTCATTCTTGCTTGGCGGGCACGACCTCGGCCTTAACATGCAGGACTTCAATCTCGGACAAGATGGAGACGGGTCAAAGTAAGTCAATGTGTCTTCATATAATACATGCTGCTTGAGCGAGCACAGTAACTGCATCGGTGGAATCGTCGGGATGGACGATGCATTCATGGAAGGATTTGCTATCATCGGTAAGTTGTTTGGGTACCTGGTTCACTCTGTGTTGATGTCGTGTGCTGCAGGGGATGAGTTTCTGAAATCATGTGAGTACTGTCTTGTTTGCACGAGTTTGAACTGGATTGTCGTTGTCCAGGGTATTCGGTGTTTGACTATTCCCATGGAGCGCGGGTGGGTTTCGCGCCGAGTGTTAATAATGCGCAGTAGGATTTTTGGAATTCCTGATACCCGAATGGACACTAGCGTGTCTAAGTTTGGGGGAGATGGTCTGCCTGAGTAGATGATATTGTCACTATGGTGGTCATTATTAATTACTTCGACGGACCTCGGCTTATGTATCAAATTATACAGTCTGGACGTGAAGAGCTATAGTTCAAAGCATTTGTTCCACAGCTGATGTGAGCCACAACAAGGAGGTAATGCCATTCTGTCAACATCTAATGGTCTCTAAAGCGACAGAGAAACAGCATTAACTTTACTTGGTCAGGCTGACTTCAGATTACATCAAAATTACACAATATGGACGTTAAGAGGTATGGTGTGTTATGCAAGAGGCGATGGCAGGTGACCAGTGCGATTCTGCAGACGTCATCAAGTAGTCAAAAAGTGGCCCCATGGATGAAAAATAATGCCAGCCTCCCTGGGAAGGAAGTTTATACTCTGCTCACAGGGGTGATTACTCACCTCGAACCCCTGAAAGAAGCTGATTGATATCAGTTTCACCTACTTAACGTCATCAAGGTAGAATGAGGTGCACCGAAAGTTACAATGCCGTCGCAGTTCCCAATATTGACCGCTATGCGAAGAAAACTGGACCATTGAGCAGATTCAGAGCTATATATGTATATGCTCTCGGTATCCCTTCTCAGAGACCGATCAAAGCTTGCTTAGTTAGTGAAGTTGGGAGTGATTACCGTCAAGTCCACTCAGTAATCACATCTCCATTTCCCCTTGCTAGCACCGGAGTTACGGCGCGAGCTGTTACGGACATGAACTACAAAGGAGCGATGATCATCCCAACATACTGCAGTTGAAGCGGTCAGAGCGGCAACGTTGACACTGAGGAGTGGATTTGCGGTGTGGTGAGTAGACGAGTGTCTACACGTGTTGGTGGTCAAGATCCGCGAGAGGCTGCCACATACGTTCACATGATGCTGTGGTTTGGGTGCACCATACGAGGCTGTTCCATATGCTGTGTCGACACGAGGCCAAGTGGCATAACATCAGAAATAAACATTGGACGTCGAAGAAGAGCAAAAGCCGGTCAGTGATGCGTATGATGGCATCGTTTTGTTTATAACCGCAGTAGACAGAGAGGGTGTGACGCGTGACCTCACTCGAAAGCGATAGAGTATATATGGAAATCTCGATTATCTGTCCCTCCACCTCAACAACCACAACTGACTTTCGATGCAGCCAGATTCTGCGTCCGTTCAGGATAACGTTCCTTCTTATAATGCTACCAGACCTGTTCCAGTTCCTATATCCTCACAAAGACCAGCACCACGTCCCCCACCCCATTCGGGTGCTGGTGCTCCCCGTAACACTTTAAGCGGTCTACTCTCAAACAAAGCTGGAGATGCCCCAATACCCCCTTCATTGCAGGCAAAAATGATGGCGGTGTGTATTTTATTTTGCATCTTTGATTTCACCCAAAATTTTCATTCCTGTGTCTGACCTATTTGTTCAGATGCTGAATCGCGGATTAACTGCGTCACCCGGTTCGGCTCCTCTCCCCTCTGATCCCGCAGCACAGGCGCAGCAACATGCTTCCATAAACGAATCGAGCCATCCTATTCTTCAATCTTCTCACCCATATCCTACTTCGCTAGGCTCGTCATCGGCTACTACACGCCCTCGCGGACGTGGTGGCGGTGTTCCTGCTGCGGGCAGACGCAATAAGCCAGGTTTGAAATTATCCGACATAAACCCCGAAACAGGAGGCGGTGCCATCGGTGCAGGGCTTGGAGCAGGGCGTCCATCGCTGGCCGAAGCCAGGAGAGGACCCTCATCATTTGATACTCCTTTTTCAAATTTCAACAAGATCGTGTGCGTATCTCTCTTTCTCTCTTCTCCCGCTATCACGAATCAAAGCCAACTTCTTCCCTCTTTTAGTGATCCTTCTGGACGCCTCAACTTCGCTGGGAAAGCAGTTCTCCATGCTGAGGGTGTCGATTTTTCCAATGGATCATCTTATGCTATAAATATGGATCAGCTCGTTCTCGAGCAAGAACTCGGCCGTGGTAACTATGGCACAGTCAAGAAGGTTCTCCATCGACCGACAAAGGTCGAAATGGCTATGAAGGTTCAACCCCTGACACGTTTTTGATCCCCTTATCTAAACATTCCTTCCAGGAAATTCGTCTCGAGTTAGACTCCACTAGACTTAATGGAATACTAATGGAGTTGGACATCCTACACCGCGCCGTAAGCTCATACATTGTCGACTTCTATGGTGCCTTCTTCGTGGAATCGTGCGTGTACTACTGCATGGAGCACATGGATGGTGGTTCGCTCGCCTCTTTGTGTTGCTTTCCGAATGGCAATGTTTCTCTACCGCCAAGTTTATCTACCAGTCCGGGCTCTGTATGGACGTCTAGCCCTCCACCACTTGCCGATGAGCACCTCTGCCGCATCGCTTCATCCATGACGCATGGACTAGAATTCCTCAAAACTGAACTTGGGGTCATGCACCGGGATGTCAAACCTACGAACGTCCTTGTGAATTGCAAGGGCGAAGTGAAGCTTTGCGATTTCGGTGTTAGCGGACAGCTGGAGAAGAGCATCGCGAAGACGAATGTCGGTTGTCAGAGTTACATGGCTGTAGGTTCTTACTTCCGACTAGCACTGAACTCTATTGATCGTGTGCTTCCGCAGCCCGAGAGAATTAAGGGTTCTTCACCATCTGGATCTAATATGGAACATGCCTTCACTTCATACACGGTCAGTGCAGATGTATGGTCCCTGGGCCTGTCGATCGTTGAAATTGCACGAGGAAGGTGTGCCCTAGTTGGTTATATTTTTAGTATAGAACTGACCAATCAATAGATACCCATACCCTCCGGAAACTTACGAGAATGTATTTGCGCAACTAAGTGCCATAGTGGACGGCGAAGCACCTGGACTACCAGAAGACGAAGAAATCGCAGACGAAGAAGTCGATGTTTATACTGGGTCTTATAGCGCATCACCAGGACAGTCTAGCTTCATGCGCAAGGGGAAGCGAAGATGGTCTCCAGAGGCGCGTGACTGGGTTCGACGGTGCCTCATCAAGAATGCAGATGAGCGAGCCACTTACAAGGAGTTGCTTGCACACCCATGGATGCAGACTGACGGACATCGAGGTGTTGATATGGTGAGTTGGGTAGCAAAGGCGATCGAATGGCGGGATCGGGGAGGGCGATAAGCAAGTATTGCGCATTCGCAGTGGCTGTTATGACATGCACCCCTATCTGCATTTTTTTTCGTTGTGCATGACCTTCTCTCCGCATAGATACTCGACGCATACCGCCATCGCTTTACCCAACATTCTCTTTGCTTACATGTATTATCGCTCACACTCGCGCATTGACGCTGGTCGTTGATATACCCTAATCTCCTTTGCTATGTTGACATTGTCCATTATTTCCTTGTTCTCTTGGGATTGCAGTAGACCATAGTGGGCCATTATATTGTTGTTTCGCGGGCATGTAGCTTTAGTTTTGACTTGCAATTAATGAAGCCGGTTGTTTGGTCTTGTTAGCATCTAAAGGTGTCACGTCGCTAGCTCTTTCAAGAACTTTTGAGTATTTGTGTTTTAGATCATCGGCTCGAGCCGAGGTGTTCAATCTTTCAAGCTGTCGTCACTCCACCAAGGTGATTGCTTGTCTAGTAACGGGTTGTCCGATCGTACTCACAGAAGTCCGCAGTCATCCTCAGCTTCGTGCTGTTTCTTCGCGCAGCGTACTCTTTTTCCCGCGGTGCACTTTTTCGCCAGTCCAAACATCCGTTCTCTACCATGATTCATGTCAAATGGGACCGGGAGACCCTGCATTTTCCAGTGCCTCCTCCGGAGACCAAACTGGGAAAACTAAGAGCAGACCTAGCAGAATATACCCACCTCCCTCTCGGATCCTTCAAGCTCATCCACGCTGGAGCTGTGATGAAGGATGATTCCGCGCCACGTATGTAGAGCCATTGTATTTTCAGCCTGATGCCTCAACTCAATATTTCTCAGTAACAGCTTATAAAATACGCGAGAACTCTACTATTGCGCTGATCGGCGGTCATTCACTTCCATCAGCGTCAACGCCTGCACCGTCATCCAGACCACAACCAAAGTGAAAGAGCCCCCAACAGAACAAAGCACCATCACTGCTATCCGAACCGAGCTCGATCGTGTACGGACAACGCTGGTACCAGACGTTAACGCGTTAGTCGGCGCCCTTGCTCCATCTGTAGCCACAACCGTGACATCCCACACGTCTGCTCCAACACCCGCATCAGGAAGTGTACCAACGCAGTCATTTAACTCCACTCCTCATCCTACGTCATCGAAACCCACTTCATCAGATCACACGCGTTTATCGGAACTTTTGCTGCAGTCGTTGTTGCGTCTTGATGCTATGCATCTGGCGGGATCGGATTGGCCTGAGGCTCGAGCGGAGCGGAAAGCTGCTGTTCGTGAGGTTCAGGGAGTGCTTGACCGGTTGGATGAGGCTTGGTCGGCGCGGTGAGTGTGTTGAGTTGGCCTGGGATGTATGGATGGGCTAGCAGGATCACTTTTAGTACTAGATGATATGTCTTGGACTCCGGATGGTACATTCCTTAATATGCGGCGGGACTTTTGATTTTTATCCTCAGGGTTCCATGCCTTGTTGGCCTATGCAAATCATACCGTGCTTCACTTCGTATTCAACCGAAAGAGTCCAAAACCGACTTCAACTAACCTGAATTGTTACAGGCTGCGACTGGCCAACAACACTGTATAGTCTCTGAATATGGATTTACAATTTCGATCTGGAACTTGCTTCACGTTGCGAATAGAATATGCCACTTATTGCACAGCTCTGCTCTTTGCTCGCACAGACATCGAGGTGAAAGGGGTTCAGAACTATCGCTGCCTCAGCCGTATGATGTTCACCGGCGACTCTAACCTGGCCGTCCATCAATAGATAGCAAGGCTATGTTAGAAATGCACGCACCTTTGTAAGTCCCTACGCTTCAAATAAAACGAGGCAAGACCGCAAACCCTTCAAACACCACCAGCTGGCTTATGAGCCAAGTGTGAAGATGAATATTGCAGAAAGCCTGAAATACACGATCAAGTCTGTCATCCCACGGCTTCGGAGCTCGTGAGAGATGGACGGCCCAGCTTTGGCAGGCGTGCTTGAGAGCGCCGGAAGCTGATCGACTTTGTTCGTGTGCTTGGTTTGCGAAATTTATAAGAGATTCCATGGCATGGACGATCTCCATGTCCGATTGAAGATAAAAATCGTGTCGTGCTGATTTGAAGACGCGCTGACCCGGATTTCAGGAGCACCGAGAACATCAACAAATTCGACAAGCTACTGGAAGTAAAGGCGATTCTGGGACAATGATACACTCATTGATTACTCCCGATGTGCTTGGAAATTCTTCTATTATCAGCCGGGAGGAAGTCTCAGGATTAGACTGTCATGCTGACCATGGGCGTCTGCAGTCAGTCTCTCCACGAGATGATAGTAGTAATGTCCTCCCCAGAAAAATTCACTGGGATCTCGCACACCAATAGGCACATCTCTTCATTCTGCATGGTTCTAAATATATGCAATTCTGAGCGACTGGTGAGCAGAATGTGTCACGGGAAGGTCAGGCTCCCGAAGAGCCTGTGCAAGGGTTCAATGAACTCGGTTTCGGATGCGCATTCATCAAGGGCATCGACAACAAATGACAAAGGTGGAGACCCGCGCAATCTGAGTCGAAGATTCCAGAGAAATTGGAGAAAAAGAGCCTCCATCTAGTCGCAGAGCCGTGTCTGGGTCTAGCAGAGCGGGATTGTCGCGGATAGTCCTGTTCACATCCTTCCGGATGCTGAGAAATTTGCTAGCAAGCTGGTAGACCAGCGTGACAAAGAAATATCCAGTTTGGTGTGCTTGCGCGAGAAAAGAAAAGTTCCTGCGAGCTGCTTTTCGACATTCGTCCCCTCCGTCACTTTAGGCCTTTCATTCTTTCAGATACAATAAACGCAACAACAGACTTTCCGACGTCCAATAGTGTATAGATGTGGTTGAGAAGGTCCACCCAGGTCTCTTGCAAACATTTCAGATAGGGCTGATATTCAGGGGAGTTAGAATCAACACCCTTGACAACGACCCGGGAGAGCTTGGCCCAAATTCTTTCAAACGATGGAAGGGCTGTTAATGAGGTCAGAGAACGAAAGAGGAACAAGATATGGGAATACTGACGTTGATCGCCACTCATTCAGGAAGGTTGTGATATAAATTGTAGGGTTCGAGGGCGGTTAGAATGCATCTGGGCAGTCCTTTTCTCGTAAGATGTGATTCAAAGCTTGACTTACAAGGTAAAGCTGAGGTAAGTTGTGAAATTCAGCTATGAAAAGCTCGCTGGGTGGTGGTGAAATACAGTTGAAGGACAAGCGGGCACTCATCTGGTTGCAAAAATTCCCATGTGTATTCTTGCATACCAGGGGTCCAGGAGGACACCAGACCATAGTAAGTGTGGACATCAACGATTGCTAGCTCGCATGGTCCACTGCACAGCCAGACAGACGTTGGTTCGTGTGCTGGATGCAGCACATAACCTCGTACCATATCAACCCTATCGGAACTCCTACACTATCTCCTGATGAACAAGTAAATGGTCCAGTGTTACTGCACTCGAGGAATTCAATTACTAGGGCCAATGGTTGGACGATCAACCATTTTTCCAGACAAATTCCTCGTAGACGGCTACAACATGCCATAATGCTCCTTTGATGAAATCGCCTGAGAATCTTTTGGACCAATCCCAAGAGGACATGAGTGCAGAGCAGCAGGAAAGCAAGGCCAAGTGAAAAATTTGCATGATTATCAAATGTCATTACTTCCGCAAACAACTCTAAGACGGCTTCAAATTGGGGCGCTACCTGTCAATTTGGCATGCGTTATAAGGAGCCGCCATCAACACGCAAGGGCCCCAATCCTTTTCTCCTTCTCGGTTTGTCTTTGGCTTCATTCGGCGTCTTCTTCTACATCGTCAAACGTCGAGAGACAGCTTATCCGGCATCGAAGCAGCCTAGACAACACGACAACCCTCTTATTCCTCCCCGACACCGAGATCAGTAACTTCAAACCAAATCAATCCAACATGGCAGAATCCACGATGTCGCCCGTTTTTGATGCCCAGAAGGTCACCGTCATTTATGTCCTGGGTGGGCCTGGAGCTGGCAAGTTCCCACTCAGAAACCAACCGTTGCGCATACGTTGGTCTGATAAGCGTCATAGGGAAAGGCACGCAATGTAGCAAGCTCGTTGACGCGTTTGGCTTTTGCCATCTATCTGGTTAGACCTTGTCACCTCTTTATCAGGACTGATGCGAATATGGGACCCAGCTGGAGACCTTCTACGCGAAGAACAAAACCGAGAAGGATCTCAGTATGGTGAAATGATCCGAACATATATTCGGGAGGGTAATATCGTCCCATCTCATGTCACCATGAAGCTTCTTGAGAATGCTATGGCCGGAGAGATGAAGAAAAAGACTGGAGATGGGTGGGTGGATGGCAAGGGTCGATTCTTGATCGATGGCTTCCCTCGGAAGTTGGATCAGGCTATTGGATTCGATGAAACGGTGCGACAGAATGTTGCTCACTTCACCATGCCACGATACTGATTTCAGGTTCCAGGTATGTCTCGCTTCATTGGTCATCTTCTTCAACACATCGGAAGATGTGATGCTTCAACGCCTGCTGGAGCGCGCAAAAACCAGCGGACGTGAAGACGACAACGTCGAAACTATTAGAAAGCGTTTTCGTACGTGATACCTACTCTTGTTTTTCCTCAACTTACAACGAGATCAGGCACGTATAATGAGCAAACTATGCCCGTGATAGAACATTACAGGGCACTGAACAAGGTTGCAGAGGTGAGCAAAGGTTTATATTTATTTTCCTCTGTGCTCAGTCCTAGACGTTTAGATCGATAGCACGGCAGCAGTCGAGGAAGTCTATCATGTGGCGCGTGCTACTGTTACCAAACTCTTTTCTTGAGTTATACCCAGAATACCTCCTTAGATATTGAAATCCGGACACTTTTTGTCTTCAACTTCAAGTGCTGTTGGGATATCGCTCTCAAGTAAACTCAGTAACATAATGTACCACTACCGGGGGTAGAATTGATGCTAAATGCACTTGGTTTGTTTCACAGCTAGCACGTTGGTTACAGTCATTCGTGTTCTGGGGTACTACCGGGCTCTCGATCACGAACCACATGCTACTACCTTTTTTAAAAAAGAAAATGCAGTTTATTGTCTTCTCAGGATCTACTACGCCTTTCCACTTCGATGCACCGATGATGACGACGTTGGAGGAGAATCGTTGGTGTTGTCTCCTATGCTTGCTCAATGTTGTGCCACCTGGTGGTACACGACACCAAGCTTAACTCGCACTTGCGTACTCGAGCATACCTCACGGCAGACTCAAGACCCACTGTCAACCAACTCACGACAGGTACCTAACTAGGTGCTGACCTGGCTTGACTGACTTTCAAGGGCATGGGAACCGGCAGAACTGCGGAGTCTGCATTGAGGACGCAGGGTCGGTGGAAAAAAATTGGGCTATCCCTTCTTATCCTTGTATATTTCCTCAGCAAGTCCACTTCAACTGCAGTACTTGACACCATTAACCTCCAGTAAAATGGCACGGGCAGGGCGGCTTGTTACTAGTACCAGACGGACCAGAAAAAATAACTCCCTCGTTCGGACGTTCAAAGACCATGAAGACGTGGTAGTCGCAGTCGCAGTCTTCCCGGATGGACGACGTATGGTGACGGGCTCGTATGACAAGATGCTTCGTTTGTGGGACTTGACAGAAGGCGTTTTGTTGAAGAAGTTGGAGGGGCATACCGGCAGAGTGGGGGGGCTGGCAGTATCACGAGATGGCCAATTCATCGCGAGTAGCTGCATTAATGGAGAGTTGATCATCTGGCACGGAGACGATGGAACTCGTAGCCGGACCTTGAACGCTCACTCGATGGCTTTGCTCAGTTTGGATTCTTCTCCAGACAACACAATACTGGCAACTGGTTCATATAATGAAACGACGGAGCTCTGGAGGATAGAAAATTGGCAACCTCTGGGATACCCGATCACTTACTCTGTGGCTCCATCCACCAAATCAGTTATATACTGGATTCGCTATTCGCCGTCCGGCGAACATCTTGCCATCGCAACAAAGAATAATATCCAGATATGGAATCCCAGCACGAAGCAATGCGTCGTAGCTTTTAGGGCTCACGCAGCAGTGGAAGGTGCCCTCAACAGCACACTCCAATGGACGCCAGATGGGAGACGCCTTCTCTCAGCAGGCTCAGACCTTGATCCCAATATATTGGAGTGGGATGCACACACCTGGCAACAAGTTGGCGATCCCTGGAAGGGGCACACTGCCCGCATCAGCGACATTGCCATTGACACCACTGGCACTCTTGTCGCCTCTTCATCTGTTGACAAAGACGTCCGCCTTTGGAAGCTTTTGGATCAGCAGACTATTGCCATATTCAAGCACTCTGACAGAGTACTTTGTGTCACCTTCACCCTCGATAGCATGCACGTCCTCAGTGGGGGCGACGATGCTAAGATCTCAGAGTGGGCAGTACCTCGGGACGCTTTGCCGGGAGACGAACAGGAGCTACAGCAGGTAAGTTCATGTTTATTTACCTGTCCCCCGCTATTTCATCTCACATCTTTTCCAAGGCTCGAGACTATGAACTAAACGTACGTGTTCACCCTTGGCTCGTGTAACAAAATTTGAGTGTGTATCGTGATCGCGTAGATTCTCACTATACACACGGCAGTTCGTGGTGCATGTCTCGAGGGGAAATTGCTTGCCGCTGAGCAGCTCCTCACACAAGAGATCGATGATGATCCTATCAAGCACATACCCTATGCCAATCGTTCTTTTGTCATGTCGCGACAACTTGATTGGGAATCCGCGCTTCGTGATGCAAATCAGGTGAGATACACTCACCCATGATGACCCTCAAGTAGGCTAACTTGATCATGACTTAGTCTATCATCATCAAGCCCTCGTTGACAGGCTATATCTCCAAGGGCATTGCCCTCTGCGGGAAAAGGCAGTTTCAGGAGGCAACCACAGCGTTTGATACTGCGTTTACGTTTACGAAGAAAGATTCATCTTTGAATCACCTACTCTTTTTGATCAAAGCAGGTCACATCCTTCTTACACAATCTACGCTTCCTTACATCTTTCAGGTCATTGCGCTATTCAATGCAGATGAACACGATCAAGCGGTACAACGCATCGGGGAGCTATCTTCTACTCCCCATAATGATCCTATTCCTTCTCGTATTGTTGAAGTGAGTATTGTACCTCAATCAGTACCAGGCTCGGCTACTGACACTATCTTTCTGTGCTCCGCACATCAGGCATATCTACATGTCGAACTGGGCAGGATTGCTTTGCGAGATAGCAAAATTACCGATTTTCACGCACGCGATATAGCTAGTGCTGTTGACCACTTCACTACCGCCGTCAACGCTAGCTCTTTCTTTTTTGGATTACCAATTCATACCAAATACGAGGTATTTATCGAGGTGTGTTAATACAATTTAACCGAGAATCACTTTCATCCTCAACTTCGTTGTTTGCAGCTCTTCGGGTGGGATCTAAAGTCCTTGTGGGAAACCGCGAATGAGCAACAGTGTCGTGCACTCTTGCTGGCTGGCAGACACGGAGAAGCTTTCAAGTCATTCTATTACGTGATGGACGGGTGCGATGAGTCTACGAAAGCCAGCTTACGGACTTGGTTCACTGGTAAGTCTCAAATAATATCATCTGTGCTACTGTTCTTAACCGCCCCCAATCAGCACTCTAGTCGATATGAAGCATATTCTATGTTGCTAATACAGATGGAGCCATCGCCACGGACGATTGTCGGAAAACAGTATTTCGCACTCTTCTGCCTGCAGTAGAGCAGTCTGGCAATTCGATAGCCACTGGATAACGGAATGTTATGAACCTCGAGATCTTGGCGTCTCGCCTTCAGATCGATCATATGTCAGGTTGGCGCGCGCATTTGAATGAGACGCGTCAGTCACGTGCTTTTTATATGAACAAAAACACTTTCATAGGAAATTTAAGTTGTGTTATACCGACTTGCGTGACCTTTGGATTGATCAATTTCATCTCGCCCGAAAGTACGCGAGGACCTCCCAGAATTGTATGATAGGCAGCATTTATATCCTCAGTGTACCAGCCAGTCTCCAACAAGACATACTCAATGAACTTGTGAGAATTTGGAATTCATATCAACATTTCGGTGCGTTTCCTACTATCAGTAATGTACATCATTCTTCCCATAGACATACAGGGCATATAAGTTTTGTATACATGATGATATTAGCAAGGGTCTCAGGCAGGCGCATCCGCAGATCAACGTTTAACGCTGACCGTCTACAAGAACAGGTCAGACAAGATCAATGAGTAACAGGTCTAAACAGGTACTCACAAGCCTTGGTTTCGAACTTGCCAATACCGACGATGATGTTTTGAGGCTCCTGGGCCTTGCCAGAGAGGTAGTTCTCGATGATGCTCTTGGTACCGCTTGCATAACGAGCCTGAGCATCAAGGGTAGTACCAGAGTAATGGGGTACCATGCCGTTACCACCACCAAGGACGTTCTTAGCTGTACGCCAGACGTGGTCTTTGGGTGCAGGCTGGACGTTCCAAACATCACCGGCGTAACCTGTCGCCATCTTAGTTCAATGTGCAGATATTAGGTGTGGTGAGAGTCACGAACCGTTCAGGTGACCACTTGCAAGAGCAGCAGCTACGGCGTCCTTGTCACAGATAGCACCACGAGCGGTGTTGACGAGCCATGCACCCTTCTTGAAATGCTTGAGAAGCTCAGCATTGACGAGGCCAATTGTACCCTCGTGCAGAGGGCAGTTGACAGTGACGACGTCGCACTGCGAGACGAAGTCCTTGAGGTCCTCGACGCGACGAGCCTTAATGGCCTTACCAGCAGCTGTAATTACATGTGTCAAGCTGTATATAACCGAAAATAGTGTGGTACAAACCTTCAGGCAGGGGAGCATAGTCGTAGTAGAGGAGCTCCTTGCAGTCGAAGGGCATCAGACGCTGGAGAACACGGTAGCCGATACGACCAGCACCAATGGTGCCAACGACCTTGCCCTCGAGATCGAAGGCGTTGCGAGCAACATCAGAGACCATCCAGTCTCCACGCTCGATCATCTAAGGATGGCGAGTGATTAACAGAGGGAAGTGCGCGCCAGCGGGTGATCGTACCTCGTGTGCTGGAACAAAGTTCCTGACGAGGAGGAGGATAGACATCACAACGTGCTCAGCGACGGAGACGACATTGGATCCTGAGACTTCCAGGACCTGAATACCATTTTTGACGGCAGCGTTGAGGTCAATGTGGTCAGAGCCAACACCGGCGGTAACACAGAGCTTAAGCTTCTTGGCCTATCAGGAGTATGAATGAACCGTTCATATGGATGGCTCAACAATCATCCTACCTTCGCAACCAAGTCACCAGTGAGGTACCCGGGGTGGAATGGAGTCGTGATCAGGATCTCAGCCTAAGAAGGAAGATAAGTACACGTGGATATATATACACAGTAGTGGGGCTTGGACGTACATCGACGATGTGCTTCTGGAAGTCGCTATCGGCGCCCTCTTTTGAGTCCGAAACCTATACAAATGAATAGATTAGATGACTACGTAAGCATGCCAACAGAAACTTTGACACATACGATGTACTCGTGGCCTTGAGACTCAAGCCACTTGCGGATACCGAGCTATATGGAAAGCAAGCTTGAGCAAGTCCATCGCAGATAATCTAGAAGTACGAACCTGGTTCTCCACAGTACCAAGGAGACGGGGCTCGCTCGTAGCAGCATCACCGCCCTTGTAGAGGATAGCTAAGATCTAGAAGCGCAAGCGAGTTAGATCTTGTGATCGATGACAGGGAGATCATCATTACCTTCATGGGTGAGTTTCTGAGGACTGAAGGAAGATGTGTAATTGGGAGTGTGGGTGGAGAATGAGTCCTTGTGTCGACGAAAGTCCAGGATCTTTATAGGGGGAGTCCGGGGTGTAAGCGGTCCTACTGGAATCGGAAAATATGCATCAGCTGACAGTACAGTGTGGGCCTACCGTTCTCTGTACACATCATGGCCTTCCGGGTTTGGCCTCTGATGAAGATGCAAGCGATCCGTCAAATTGCCAGATTCCATCGGCGCCCAGATGGGGATCACGTGTGCCCACCCGGTCGCGTCCATGGACCAAAAATAAAACACTCATCAGCATCCATTGTATTGCGTTCCGGAGGGAGGCGCTCGCACGGTAGCCAGTTGGAAACTCATGCGCACGGGATCGGAAGAAATCGGTTTTCACTCATGTGACACTATGTAGTCCGAGTTCAACAACAGTATTAAATTAAGCAGTTTTGGGAGAGCCTGTGACGGTCCGAGCAGTCAGCCTCATCTCACGTTCAAACGGGACAGTCCTTACCTGACACACACTCAGATGGACCTTGTTCAGAAATTAGTACAAATAGCTTTAAGTTAGGCGGGCGTCGGAGCACTCCGCGAGAACAACTACCCCAGCACGGGAACTCCAGTTGTCTTTGTCATTTATGGTATGTGACATGCATACGAGAAAGGGAGGACGAATTCGTGAATTGGCCGTACGAGTAGACTCCGGTCTACTCCAGTAGGACAAGCAGAGACAAGCAGATACAGAATCTCAAGTTATTAACCATCATAATCAGACTTTTTGTCGGGCACACGCTCGTTTGGTTAAATTTGATATTTTGATGGGAACAACTGCTTAGTTCGATCGGGAGTGGTTTGGTGTGTGGACCAGCGAAAAATGAACTACACCGAGTTACCGAGGGGAGCCTGATGTATTAATAATTGCCGAAGATGCTATGCTATGAGTTGTTCCGTTAGCATGCTGTGGACCTTGTCAAGTGAACCCGATTACTCACTACAATAGAAATCGCTATCCTGAGCGTTCTGATGCGAGCACCTAATCATCATCCGTAGGATCAGAACGGTTTGATGGCATCAACTCAACCTCTTCTGGTGCAGTTCTGGTTGACGTAATCTGAGATTTGTGCTGTACGTTCTTTACGACCTCCCATTCCACCCGAATGAAGACCCACATCCATCGTCGCAAGACTTCCGCAACCTCAAGCCAGAGCATAAGGGTACTCCCTTCCGACTGTGAATGCAGATGACTTGATAGTTTAATCGACCATGTCATACGGAGTACGAGATTGAAGAACATAACAAGGGGGTATACCAGAAGTGGGTAGAGGAGCACTGGTCGAAGTCCATAAGGGTATGACTGGTGACGGTATATTGCGCCACCAAGAACTTGGTGGCTGGAAGAGGTGTGAGACTGTGAGACAATATGTGCGTCGGAAGATCCAGCAATAGAAGATGCTTTTGAATGGAGGGACGGGAGCACAAGGGGTCGCGGGTTACTTCGTGACTCCGCAGATCGCGGTTTCAAAAGGTTAAGACCCCAGTCGTTGGTTAGATCCCACCAGAAGGAATACAGCGAGTTCACAACCGCGGCTAAAAGCCTAAATAATTGACGTAGCATCACTCAAGGTCACCTGGCGACGGCAAATTTATGAACCTAACTCACCATAGGCGAAATAAAGGATGTTCACCGTGCCATGGCTCCCGCGTGACCAATTCACCCTTCACTTCTGCGAGCTCCAGTACCACAATTCTTTGAGCGGCAGAGAGGAATATCACCGGAAACGAGGATGCGTATTTGAGTGCATTCAAGAGGGGTCGCTTACTGGTGTTGGTAGGAGACCGGTGTTCGATTAAACACTGGCGGAAGCGAATGATATACGGTAGACTGACACCTATGAGTACAGAATTGCACACAGGGGAGTGGTATGTACCTCATGAGCGTTGGAAGTATCCACTGAGAGAGGCCATTGAGGGCTGGGGGAGACAAAAGACTTCCGCCTGGAAGTAACATACAAAAAGAAAGCCAGACGTCGCCAAGGACTTTTGCAAACGACGTGAACACGTCTGCGAAAACTACATCCGAAAAATACACTGGGCTATCCATTGAAGAGAAGAGACACCTTGCAGCGCTCCTGTTGGAAATTATTACAGCGCTATCATGAAAGGACGTAGATGATACTCTTACTGGAGGAACAAATCTCTCTCGCGTTTTTGGCACAACTCAAATGGGCATATGAGAGTTGTCAGCACGCCCAAGGAGCTCAGGGCAGGGATGTATTTGAAGGTATCCACCAGCATAGTGTTCGAGTGAGTGGCAAGTCTGAAGAAAGACCATCCAGCAAAACACCAAGTTGTATATCCTGCGAATAGACGATATACGGGCACATAAGGCACTCGCGGTGACGAAGATACTCGTGGAGACGAGGAGTTGGTAGGCAAAAAGGCACGACCAGAGTACAACTCTAGTGCTGACCCTGCATCAATCCCAAGTAGGTGCAATCCGTGAAGGTTGGTCGCCCATCCTAGTATGCCCAAGCCGATAAGAAATAGTACGCGAAACGGGAGGGGAAAGGAGGTAGAGAGCGGGACTGCATCACCCAAATCCATTCTATAGATTAGAGTTGCAAAGCATGGAATGAGCAGACGATACCGGCTGACACTAGCACTGCGGAGGTCAGTGCAGGACGCAAATATGATGTTACGGTAACATTGGTTTAGTTGCCACGTGACATTGTCCCCTTCTATTCCAACTACTATGGCTGAGAAGGCTGGTGCATATGGCACCAAGGCCGGCGACACTGATTTTAGGAAGAAATGGGATAAGGAAGAGTATGCTGAACGGGCGCGGAAAAAGGACGATGAAGAAAGGACCAGAATGCAAGAAAACGAGGAGCGTCTGAAACAAGGTACGCAATATCTACTGCTTGCTTTTTAGGCCGGGTACTACTTCGTTATACAGGCAAGAAACCGCGCAAGACCCCAAAAGAGGACCTTCCGAAGCCGACAGAGCTCATGAAACGTCGAGAAACCTCTCTCGAACTGGACAAGAATCTCGGAAAAACCATGGTTGTGCAGAATCCCGGCGCACGAGGGCCGGGGCAGCCTGGTTTCTTCTGTGATACTTGCAATCGAAACTACAGGGACAGTACTGGTTATTTGGATCACATAAATAGCAAAGCACGTATGTCAACACAATGATCGCCAGTGGTATATATCTTTAAATATGGACATAGATCTCAGGAAACTTGGTCAGACGACCCGTGTGGAACGCTCCACTCTCGCACAGGTTCGCGCTCGAATAGCATATCTACGGGAAAAAACCAAAGAGGCATCATCCGCCAAGGCTTTTGATTTTGATCAGCGGCTTGCAGAGGTCAAGGCAAAAGAAGATGCTCGGCGAGCCGAGAAGAAAGCTCAGAAGCAGACTCAAAAAGAGGAAGCTCGCCTTGCGCTTGCCAAAGACACTGTCATGGACGGTGATGATGAGATGTCGAAGCTCATGGGCTTCGGCGGCTTTGGATCCACCAAGAAATGATCATCTGCTGATACCCACACAACCTCAAACTGTATCTGTAGCCGCAACTCACTGTATCATCACACCTGTCTTCCACATGCCTGATATCACATCACCCAGAACTCGCGTTTTCGCATTCGCTAATTGTACATGTACAGCAGGTAATGTACAAATTCCGCCATCTGATCCTTGTTTACTTCTAGCCCTCTGAAATTACTATGCCCGAACCAGTGACAGCGTGAACTTGACCTCTGCCACCTCCTGTTCCTCTTCGATCACGAGTTCCCCACCATTTCTAGTTTTCACATCAGGCAGGCACGCTACGGATGGTCTTCTGAATGACTTCTGCGTGCTCCTTGAGGGCGTCTTGCAACTCTGCCCCCGAGCCCTCCTCAAAGCAGTAGTACACATTCAGATCATCAGTGGCTTGTAGGCCAGCCTTTTTCCGAAGCTTCTGCACCCGGTTGATGACCTCTCTTGCAAGCCATTCGCTCATCAGCTCCGGGTGGACTTGAATGTCCAGTCTGACCACGACGTCGTTATCGGTATGGGTCGCATACTGGCCTTCAGAAGCGGGTGGCAACTCGAGGTAACGTTGTACAGTCAGGTCACCAGTGACTAGCTCAATGCCATCAACTGTGAGCTTCCCTGAGTCGATGTATGCCTTGACATCGGTGGAGGAAACATTGGGAAGCGCGTTCTTAACGCGTCCGAGATCCTTGCGCAGTTTGCGACCTAGCGTGCCCCAATCTGCGACAGCTCGGTAGCCAATGCCACATGCGGCCTCGTCGGTGGTGAACACCACGTCACGTACGTTAAGCTCTGACTGGATGTAACGTTGCAAAGACTGTACATCGGCAATATACTGCTCCTCAGGATGGAAGATAAGGAGTTCTCTGAGAGGCGTCTGTGTGTCGTAGATTGGTTGAAGTAATGCTCACGACGGCGAATAAAGCTTACCTTCAAGGACAAGTTATTCTTCTCCCGGATATACCGAGTAAGATCAATTACAGCTTGCATGCGCTTCACCTGGCGCTCGATCACCTCATCGAAGTACTCTTCCTTGACGTCGGGGAACATGAGGAAGTGAACTGATCTTGCATCGGGAACGGAAGGATCCTCCGGGATATATTCGCGCAGAGTCTGGTAAAGGTTCTCCGTCATGAAAGGCGTGTACGAGGACTGGCAGAGCATCAGCATGGTCAGTCATGGTATTTTCTCATAGAACACGCACCATAGTCCTGCATAGGGTGAACAGTGTCTCGAAAAGCGTGTTGAGAGCGGCAATCGTGTCCTCTTTGCCATCCTCGCCCTTTAATCTCCGCCGGTTGAACCGGATGTACCAGTTCGTCAGCTCGTCGATAAGATCGAGGAGTCGCGGCAAGATGGTGTAAAGTCTGTAAGCCTTCATCTCGTCCTTCACGAGTTTGATAAGAGATTGACAACGAGCAAGGATCCATCGATCCATGACGTTGTTTGAGACAGGGGCGTGTGGGTTATACATGAACTGCACGCCGGTGGTTTTCTCGAGGAGTGTTACTTGGCCAACGAAGAATCGGACGGAGTTCAACCAGGGGAGAAGAACGCGAGAGATAACGTCCCGGACACCTTCCTCGCGGAAGCGCAAGTTTTCACCCCGCACGATGGGAGAGTTGACCAAGAACATTCTGGACAAAAGTAAACTTTAGAGTAGCATATATCACTGAATTGACACCGACCTCGTGGCGTCTGCACCATATTGGTTAAAGATGATATGAGGGTCGGGGTAATTTCTAAGACTTTTGCTCATCTTCTTGCCATCGGCGGCGAGTACGAGACCAGTGACGATTAAATTCTTCCACGGTGCAGTACCGAAGAGATGAGTTGAGAGGATGAGCAACGTGTAGAACCAACCCCGAGTCTGATCGATACCCTCTGACACGAAGTCACCCGGAAAGTTTTTGAGGAAAGACTCTTTGTTTTCGAATGGGTAGTGTGCTGATGCGTATGGCATGCTGGAATGGTCATGTTGTTAATACGATTTGCAGGATGGGGGAGCCGAGTTACCTTCCAGATTCGAACCAGCAGTCGAAGACTTCCTCCACGCGCCTCAGGACGCCCTTGCCCATCTTCGAAGGAATAGTCAGGTGATCAATTTTTTCGCGGTGAATGTCTGTGAGGCCAGTGACACCAGTCAGCTCCTCGAGTTCGGCGATAGAGCCGATACAGATAACCTGTGCTCTGATCAATTCACACCCATGCTGAAAAATGCTATTGCCGACCTCCTCATAGTCATCACTGGCCCACAGGGGTAGTGGTGTGCCCCAGTATCGGTTTCTAGATACATTCCAGTCACGTGCATTAGCTAGCCAGTTTCCAAATCGACCATCCTTGATATGTTGAGGCACCCTGATGAACAGAATTGAATCGACGTTTACAGGGAAGCGAACAGTGCACTCACCATAGTGTGTTCAGGTTGTTAGTAACAAGCTGGTCCACAATAGGTTGTACGCGGATGAACCACGACGGCACGGTACGATAGATTAAGGGTGTTCCTGATCTGGGGAAGAAGTCAGCGTACCGATCAATGTTCTGTTCAAAGGGCTTTACCGCCAGCAGAACGGGTAGGAATGCTTGATGGTCGATTGCACAATGAGACGACCTTTCGCCTTCAAGACTTTCATGATCTCTTTATCTGCGACCTTTAGACCAACGGTGAGCACCGCCAAATGGTTCGATCAATGAACGATGACAAACTTTGATGTACATGCCCTCAAAATCGGTGACTGGCTTGATGAATTTGCCACCATCGTCTAAGGGACAAGGAGGCATCTCTTCGGGACAAAGGACACCATTTTCGATAGCAACGCGAGCATCATCTTCACCAAATGCCGGGGCTTGCTGTACGATACCTGTACCGTCTGTTGCCGTGACATACGTATCCACAAAAACGCGAAATGCGCGATCTTCATACTGAAGGATGGTCAGAAACTGCACGAAACAAAGGTACATTACGTACCTCTTCTGTGAAATACTCAAAGAGCGGTACATATTTCCATCCCTTCATTTCGATACCCTTGTAAGATGCCAACTTCTTGAACTTGGCTTTCTTGGGATCTTTGTAGAGAGTCCCAAGAAGCTGATCACATAGTATATAATTTGCGTTGTGCTCTTCATCATGAATCTTGATGTAAGTCAGCTGGGGGTGAACACACAGTGCTAGATTAGATGGTAGGGTCCACGGTGTAGTCGTCCATGCTAGAAGCGATGTGCTGGGATCGTCAACTAGCGGGAATGCGATGGTGACTGCAGGATCGTTTACATCTTTGTAGTCTAGCCCTGCTTCGAAGTTCGAAAGTGGGGTGGTGCATCCCGTAGAATAAGGCATGACGCGCTGGCCACGGTACACCATGCCCTTTTTCCAGAGCTCCGAGAATGCCCACCACTCGCTTTCCATGAAAGGCGTATTTAGCGTTTTGTAGTCGTTGTCGAAGTCAATCCATCGACCCATGCGCTCGACGGTGACGCGCCATTCCGATGCGTAACGCATGACGATGGCACGACATTCTGCATTGTATTTGTCGATTCCCATAGCCATAACGTCTTGCTTGCCAGTAATTCCAAGTTTCTTATCGATCTCATGCTCGACGGGGAGACCGTGAGTGTCCCATCCAAATCGACGCGTAACATGATGGCCTGTTACATGGGCATGTCGAGTGATGATGTCCTAGATCAAGGAAGCGGACGTTAGTAGATCGGCTAACGATAAAGATCAGATGCTGCTGATCACATACCTTGATGGTGCCCGCGAGAAGGTGACCATAGTGAGGAAGACCAGTCGCAAAAGGAGGACCGTCGAAGAAGACATATTCTGGTTTGCCTTCGGACAGCTTCAAACTTGTCTGGAAAGCATCTATCTCGCGCCAGTAAGCGATTACTTTCTCCTCCTCCTTTGGAAAGTTGAATGGTTGGGTGACTAATTCAAAAGACGCTGGTGAACAACATAATGTACCAGCGTAGTCACCAAACTACGTACTGTCTTGTTTTGGAAATGACATCCTAGTATCTTGACTTCAGCAATCGTGTAATCTGTATGAGTGACCCCGTCGCGATGAAGGTGATTCTTTTGAGGCGATTCTTTTAAAGTGATATCTTGATCTAAGGCGTGACTCGAGCTGAATCGGATTCTGACTCGGATATCAAAACCAAACAGGGTATGTATGCCACCAAGACACGTGGATCATGGACTAGCAGCCTAACGATATATCAGTGGCGCTCGCGAGAAGTGCAGTACAAGCTGAGCAGTGTAGATCGATGGATGTGATGATCAATTCAATTCACGGTATATCGTACTACTATCTCATAGCCCCTTCAAAAGCAAAAATTTGGACCCCGCGTCGACGATTTTCGGCAAACAGCGACGAGACTTCATAGGGCTGGGGAGTCCCTCTTGTCAAAACGAAAAGAAGCCATGGACATCCTGAGTTAACGTTCAACTTCGACGTCTTACTTATGTGCAGTTAGCAGGCATTCACAAGCGCACATCCCAATGAACACAGCTACGTGCCTATTATAGTGCTCTCAAAATTTCGACGTGTTTCAACCTCAAAGATGCCATGTTTGAACTACGGCCGCATCATTTCTGTCGATCCCAAAATCCAAACCGATATGCCCTCATAATAGTTCTCAAACCAACGGGCTTCCGAACGAGATAAAGCATGCCCGCAGCGAATCGTGATTGATTCTGTTCACCATGATAGATACCACAGCGATAGCCATTGGGGCGACATCTCTTGTCATCTTGCTGTCAGTTTTGTGATCAAAGACGAAGACGTCTAGACATCTGCTCCCTTCAGATCGTCGTCGAATTTCATTCCTCAATGCTCGACATTGATCGGCATGATATTCTCGTCATGATACTCTTTCCAGAAATCCAAGAGAGGGCGTGAGCTGAAGTCGACTCAATCGTATCCAATGATAGGCTACCCGCTGTTGCAGGTCGAGATGCTTTGTTGTACATTGAAGTGATTATATACGAAACAATGAGATGGCGCCCGCCACTCTCCTTAGGTTCGACTTCTCCGTTTTGTCTATACCTTTTTGCACCTTCCTAACAGGCCTCCCTCATGCTACGATCATGGATAATGGGTAGCACAGTTACCATGTACCGAAAGGTGCAACCAAATACATATTCCACCAAGGTTTCTGATGGGTACAATAGGAGCAATCGTGATCTTCAACGCATGGTGAGCGGAGAAAGGCTCATTATTATCTCTCATTCATTCTCTGAATAGCAATGTCGCGTGACTGTGTCAACGCCGACCAGTTTGACCCGGGATGCCACCTGCTTCCCGATGGCGAGCTCTCGCCAACCAGAAGGATTGCAGGAAGTCCTTTCTTCGAGTTCAGAAGAAGGTATATCGTCTGGCAATGTGATTTGTTCCTCACTAACCAACGCACAAGAGTATGTCCTGGACGTTTTTTCGCAGAAGGTTTGTTGTGGGCAGCCTTCATGCAGATCTCAGCGACAATGCACTTCTCGAAGGCCAATGGCGCGAACAGCCGATTCATCGAAATCATCCCAGTAATCACGAATGGTGTTACGTCGTGAGTTCCTTGATTCGATGTACATTATTACCATTTGACTTTGATCTTCTAGTCGCTCGGCACCATCCCCGCTTTTAATTACTGATGCGGAGAGAGCAAAGTTGTTCAACGAGTAGGGTCCATTGTATCGCCGGTACACTGTTTGTGGATGACCTGCGAGCAGTCGTATGTAATTAATTTTTGATCTCACCTTGGGAAGCGTCCTGGCACAAGTGGTCACCACACCACAACAGAATCGAAATCTGTTTCTCTTGGACTGCGCAGATTCGAAACCTGCCTGAAACGAGTTTTTTTTCTATCGGGAAACACCTTGACAATCACTCATGGATGGTTTCGTTGGAGGGTTGTCTTAACTGGAATTAGCCAAGTGGTTAGAATCAAAATCTGCTCCCCTTGGATTGGGCAGGTTCGAAACCTGCGGACGAGAAGGGCTTTTTTCTATCGAAACACCTTGGCATTCACAGGTTCAACGTTCAACATTCAATATTCAACCACTGACCTCAACTGGTCTTAGCCAAGTAATAACAACAACAGAATCGAAATCTGTTTCTCTTTGATTGCGCAGGTTCGAAACCTGCTGAACGACTTTCTTCTTCTTTTGGAACACACCTTAACATTCACTCATGGATGTTTTCCTCGGGGGTCCATCTAACTGGTCTTAACTGAGTGGTTACTCCAACAGAGTCAAAATCTGTTCCTCTTGAAGTTGGTTCGAAACCTGCTGACAACATTTCTGCGGTGTATAGATCCTCGCAGGTCCCGAAACCTCCTTTTTATGTGATAGTCTATCCATGAAAAGGAATTCACCGTCACGCCCCGCAAGGGTCGTCTCAGAAACATGAGACCGCAGCGTACGTGCCAAACTAGATTCTCGACAGACTGACCAAAACTATCGGAATTCACCACCAAATGAAAAATGTTAATGGGGTCGGAGGCCAGAGGAATGCACGCAAGCTAAGGACAGAGTGAGTCTGACAGTTAGGAAAATGACGTAACCTCCCAGCCTCGTTGAAGTCTTATCGATGGACATTTGTCACTCCTTCGGTTGGCTCTTCTCAAACACCATGCAAGAGTGACCCACTGAGGCATGCATAGCGGGAAAAGGGGGGCCCAGCGAACTGAGTGGCAACTTGACAAGTCTCTAACAAATAACGTGTCAAATGATTGTAACCGAAAAGGCCGAACACAGGTGTAGCAGGCAGAGATTTGGGGTGATGGGAAACCGATCGCGTTGGGAGTAGGAGGGCCCAAAATTCTCTGGCCCAGAGCTTCATCAAGAGTGGCGCGAAATACAGCGGTTATGTACGATCACTGGAGCATAACGGGGTTTGTACGCTTAGATGATTACAGGATGAATTTAAAGGGCCGAGGCCGGACGTTGAAGGCCCTTGTTAGATATCAAGCTTGATCGACAATGAATAACATCACGGAATGGGCTCATCAAGCATCAGCACTTCAAAACGCCCATGTCTTCTTGATAACGGCTCATGTCGATCCTGGCAGATGTGTTTATCTATCCGCTTCTGCCTAGCATCATTTCTAAACATTGGTGACGAGGCTGAGAGACGAACACGTCCAGTGTGGTACATCGCCAGTGGCTCCTTGTGGTCTGTGATCGTTCCAATGTTTGACTGTTCTTGACTTGTCATAGAGATCCCGATGTGCGATGGGTATCTGGGATTACCTTATGTATGATGCCAATTCTTCATTGGGTACGAAGTGTGCGCCGATTCTGGATGTAGTTATCCTGCTGCCATATCACCCTGTCCTAGAGTGGTTTCGGATAGGTTATCTGGGTTGGTGCAGTGGGGGCCTCTAAGCATGTGATACTCAAGTGATGGGCGAGCGGAAAGAAACGTATATGATACAAGTATGGTAACCCCTAGTAAACAATACAGATGCGAACCAATAAAGATAATATAACAAGACAACTGTCCTTAGGACCCTCGCTTTGCATATTCTGTACATTGTTCTTTCATGAATTTCTCAAGCTTCACTGCGTTCCTATGGTATATCGATGTTTCGGGGTTGTACAGCTTGCAATTATCGACCACCAGTTGAACATCGTCGAGAAAAAATTTCAGCGAGGAGTACTGGTTGGTTTCCAATTTGTGCTCCATCGTGCTGAAATCTGATGGAGATGTTAATGTAAAAATATATGACATGGGAAGTTAAGTACAGACCCATAGGTCTCTTGATGACACCGTAATAATCTGGGACCTCATCGGCATTGACTGGGTTTAAGAAAGCCCAAGCTAAGGGATGGGCTTTGAGATCGGAGAGGAGGCGCTGAATTTGTGTGTGCTCGGCGCTTTTCCCGGAGCGTGTGCTGCAAGAAGTCACATACGACTGACTCAGATCGCGAAAGGCAACTCACCTGTGTTCAATGCCAGGCGTCCAACCGCTCTCTCCTACAACAAGATTGAGGCGCCAGCTCACTCAAAGAAACGATGACGTACTTAGCCCTGGGACTTCCTTAGGATCCACTGTGATCCCTTCCAGAGCACCTTCTTGGAATTGCGAAAGACCCTGATACACGATGTGCGATTTCGACATCTCGCGGATCTTGGTGAGGATCGCTTCCCGCTGCTGAGAGATGATGCTGACTTTGTCAAGATAGTTGACCTTGCGCAGCATGGTGCATTGCATGATTGTCCCGCCCTCGTAATCTTTGATGTACCCAGCCCACACAGAGCGATCAAGTGTGATCTCCTTCGAGAAGCCTTGCTTCTTGAAGAATACTACAGCAAAATTGTCGGCGTAGGTGAGGAAGTGCATCACATCGGGGTATGTACGTTTGATGTGTTGTTTGAAGTTATCCATGAGCATGCCACCGTAGCCCTGTCATAGAAGTTGTAGTTGTATATATGACGAACAAGGCCTCTGCCTACCTTCACTTGGTCCACAGATGCAGTAGCAAAGAAGACGATCTCCGCAAATCCACGGTGTGGGAAAGGTCTGTAGCAAATACCACCTACGACCTTATAACCATTTTTGATGATCGCAAGTGCTTTCGAGTTGTGGTCATAGACTAGACGCGCAATGTACTCGCGCGGCATCATAGGCAACTGTGTTTGGAACAAGGTCTTTAGACCAGTGAGAATAACCGTAGAGCGCGGCTGTCGGTCATTCTCCACTGCAGTTATTTCAATAATCCCCTTGCGCAGCTCCACAAAAGCAGCTTTTTCGGGCTTGTGGGAAGGCTTGAACAGCATAAGTGTCGGTTAAGCGAGAAATGGGGATATAACTCACTACAGCGGAGGATGCTGGCACCGTGTCTACCGTAACACCAGTCGCAAGGCGTGTAAGTTGACCCTCGTCCATCTTGTCTTCAACCTTTACTTTCAGATCCGGGTTGCGACCATTGGCAACGCCATTTTTCTCTGGCCTTTTGTCTCCTGTGGGAGCTTTCTGCGTTTTTGACTTCATACTGGAGGTCTTCTTTCCGCTTCTCTGCGTCACAGCCTTCCTGGAAGTCATTCCAGTGGCTGCATTCGAATCTGCAACTTGAGCGGCTAAAGGTTTGTCATCGTCGTCATCATCTTCATCATCATCTTCTCCTTCTGCATCGCTGAGTGAAGAGGAGGTCAGTCGTCTACGCTTTGGAGGTGGAGGGCCTGGAGGCTCGTCACTGAGTACGGAGGAAGCCGGGGACATTGGTCGGCCAACTGGAGAAGATTGTTCTGAAACACTTCAGGAGGTCGCAGGAAAGATCACTGTAAACGACGTACGGATAGAAGGAGACGCTATGCTAACCATAGAGACGGGAACCTTCATTTGTTGCTTGAGGGAGTCGATGTCTTCATCTGCATAATTGAAATCAAGTTGCCTGTCTGCCTCCTAACACGATGCGCGTGCTGTCAGCGTGTATATAATGACGTGGGAGAAGACGTACTTGGAGAAGTTCGTCAAGACGAGTTGCAAGGCGTGCTCTGCGTGAAAATTCCTCCCGTCCTAAGGTGGCTAATTGACTACCGTGGGCTGCTACATCGTGGCCACATATACACGTTTCGAGATATGAGGGGCCGTCCTCTTCGTCGGAGCCGTATTGTGTTAGATCGCCGAGTAGAGACTTTTGTTGATCATCATCATCTAGAACCACCTCGACGCTTGCTGGGGGTCGCAGACCAGGACAAGAATCACACGCAGTACAGGAAGAGTGTCGGGCTATCCTGAGTGCGAGTGCAAGGTCATTGTTGTTAGCTTCAGATAAACAAGGGTAAGAGAGTTTCATGGGAGCAAAAATTGGGATTGCTATGTGGTGTGCAAGCCAGTTTATGATACTGTAGGTAGCCCCGTATAGCAAGTAGTCATTTCCAAAAGCAGCTTGCCCCTGAAGCTAGAACGCTCTTCAACGTCGTTTGCACTCATTCGAGAAAAGTGGCAGGAATTGGGCGCTCGATCACAGGCTATTCATTAATGAAAAATGGTATTTTTTAAGTCCTCATGTTGACCAACATACTAGATGAGGGCTGCCATGTCGCATCCTGTCAATGATGGACTCCAAGTTCAATCATAGCCCATCACTGATATAATCTTATTATGGCCTTGGAGCGGCGTTCACTTGTGCGCGTCTCGCGTACTTCTTTCGTTGGATCGATAATCTACTACATATTGGTATATACAAGAGTTCTGATATGTTCAACACGGGCCGCGCGGCAGCAACGACTCGTGGTAAGTTTCTGATGATACAGTAGTAGCCTTCAACCCATCCTGTATCAGCGGTTCAAGTCACTAACCAAAAAGTGTCTTATCCCAGAGTAAATAGTAAGTTCTCTAATTGGAACACAAGTCTTCCACAATGTGTCCTGCCCTAACTCCCGTCACACTCAATAGCGTGTCACTCAATCCATGTGTTTCCTCTGCACAACCTTGCAAGTAGATCTTTGGAATAAATTCATGACCGGCCGTTGGTAGTGGAAGAAGTCTATAACGTCGCGAGATATAGAGCGTATCTGACATTCTGGTGAGAAATATTCTCAGTTGCTCGGGACGTATGTAACGTACCGGAAACTTTGGTCTCCATAGATGCATGTATCGCCTCTGCGTTGATACCCTTGTCCGGTGTCCGTGAATGACCATTTATTCCATTCGCGGCCGCTTTAAATATACCATTCTTGCCGTTCATGGTCGCTCCAAAATTGCCATTCTTCCCGTTCGTGACCGCTCTAAGATCGCGGTCCACAGCGAGGCGCGTCTTATCTGAGCTAGCGCACAGGCCGAAGTGCTTGCCTAAGCTGGATGACTTTAAGAGGTTCAGCCACGAATTTCGCTCGTAGCCAGTAGCGCAAATAATGGCATCATATGTCGTCTCGGAGAGACCTTGTGTGATGGTATTCTGCAAAAGAACCGAAAGTGTATCTGCATCTTCTGTTTCTCTGGAGGTTTGCGAAGGATTTGTGATGATCTCCGCTGACGACAGGTTACTATAAGGCAGGATGGTGATATGTGTACTGGTCACAGGTGGCACATTTCCCCCGCGTCTAGCGATGTCACCGTCTACTTGTTGGTCGTACATGACTTGGTAGAGCTGTTGTCGCATTTGTGAATTGCAATCAATTAGTAAAATACATGCAACTCACTGAATCAAGCGTAAGCGGATTTACCACCCCGTAGTTTGTGGCTTTGTAGTCTGCCATTACTCTTTTTCGAGAATCACTTGGCAGGTCGTACATCACATCCACCATCTCTGGATTGTATACCTGGTTCGCAAAGGGACCGCCATCGCTCGGGTTCAATGAGCCACCACGAATAATGAGGTGGAGGTTGTGCGGTTGGCCGGCACTCTCGCCCATGCTGGTTAGCCGCGAGTTGAGGTCGAGTAGTACTTCCACTGCGGATTGCCCAGCACCAACAACCGCGATTTTAAGTGGCCGAGTGGTTGCCTTCATCGTGGCCAACATCGGTTCTACAGAAGATATGTACTGAGAGCTGTGAATGATGCGAGGATGAGGTAGGATGGTCTGAATACACCGCGGGACCCATGCTGAACCTCCTGGCGAGATGATTATATTTTCTGAAAAACCCTCAGTCAGTTCATGCATGACAACGTTGTGATGGATCGATGCTGACTTGCACGACGAATTCTAGTTTCGCCAGTTGTAAGCACCTTGCTACGGACCTGCACGGTGCCTTCGCCCTCTTCTTCAATTGCAATAACACTTTCGCCATATGCGACCTTGATGCCTTGAGCCTGCACGTACCGTGCGGCATAGGCAAGGTAATCCGAGTATTCCTTCCGCGTCGGGGTAATGCAGCCCCGGTTGATGAAGTCCACCAGACGGTTTTGGGAGTGCAAGTATGATACGAAGGTGATAGGAGATTGTGGCGACCTCAGGGTAGCCAAATCTTTCAGGAAACTTGGGTTCCTCCCCTTCAGTTTCAAGATGCGATCGATATAGAATTGCACTTGCCTAATCTGCATACGGGTACCTGGGAGAAGCATACCCGGATGCCACTTGAATTCGGGATATCGCTCGATAAAGAGGGATTTGTTCACGGATATTGGGCTGGTCTAGAATACTGATGACTCGGAATTCCACATGTAGTATATTGGATTGATGTACCTCTCTCGGTTGTTCCAGTAGTGCTCCAGCAACAGCAAGATTTGCCGGGCCAAATCCAAGGCCAATGACATCGTACACGCCAACTGGAGGAGCTTCAGGTGATGGCATGGTGAGGAATGCTGATCTGAGAGTTTGTGAAAAGTACTGAATAACCACAGATGATGTGCAGTCGGTGTCGGAAGGATATCTTATCGGATGTGGGGATACGTCATGTGGAATGTGATCGCCATGATTTTATAGGCATCTAAAATCCGAATTGCGACGGAACCTGCTCGAAGTAGTGTTGACAGAACTTGGGAGTTTTGCCAACAGCTGGTCTAGCAAAACTGGTTGTACCTGGCCCTCAGCTGCAAGGGGAGTGGCAGATCCTGACAGAACTCCGGGGCATCGGAGAGTCGCAGAGATATGAGATATAATTTAGACATGATAACACAGATAGTTGACTTGAAATACTGCCTGCGTCGGCTGAAATCTTGCTTGCCATGTTTATTGTAGCGGGATCTACAGGCTAATGGAACTAGAGCAAAAAACGGACCTGATTGGTGGAAGAATGTGACAAAAGATAGCGAAAGGAAGCTATAAGTGACAGGCTTTGTATAGAAATAGAAATAGAAACAAACATATTACACTTATCACACTTGGTCGTTACTGATGCATGCGATGACGGTAAGTCGACGTTGGAATTGCTATACCTTTGATTGGACTGTGATATCCAAACAAAATAGAAACCAATCGAGTGCTTGTCATTTGTCGGAGTGGCGTCGCTCTGAGAGGCACATCCAATTGAGTGTCTGTCATTTATCGGAGTGGCGTCGCTCTGAGAGGCAAGCTCAAACTTGGTCTCAAACTCTCGCGGACGGAACTTCGATTTCGCAATCAGTGGGGCTGATGTTGCAGATTATATATCCATGTACAGCGAGGTGACAGGTTGCAGCAGGAGATAACTGGGCACTAGTAACCGAGCGGTGCCAAGTACTGGAAGGTAGTACAGCAGCGAAAAAGTAATTTTAGTCATTCTTGAATCTTGTACCGAATTTTTTATTTTTACAACATACCTACACTTAAGTAGCCGAGCCCCTGTGACGCGTTATGCAACCAAGGCCCTGCGACGTGTTAGGGTTGTCTCCATACAGAGGCACAGTATTCGTTGGGGAGGACGAAGTTGAGGTGCTAGTGAGTTATGCCTAGAATTATGCAGCAGGGTTTCAATACAGTACGAGTAGAGGCTGTAAGCTAGGGATGGCTCACGTTGGCGTGTTGGACGTCGAGAGAAGAGAAAACCAACTATCGACTCCCAAAAGTAAGACGGTACTGGCAGCTAAGCAGACGACCTTTCACGCTGGAAAAACCTTCCAATCAATTCTGAAATTCATCCACTCAGGGTCTTTGCTGTGATGATCATTTCAATTGTAGGGCATGCATGCGAAGTAGAGCGCACATTCTCTGATCTCAGCACAACACAATCTGCGCGACGGTATAAATACTAAACTCTCAGTCGACACATTCGAAACACTCGGGAAAATTCGCGCAAACCTTCGACACCACAGCACCATGAAAGCCGCGAGGCCGGGAAGTCCACCCGCCATCGACATGCTCACATGCACACTCGTGAAGCGATATTGCCGTCGGGGTTGGACAGGATCTTGAAGCATTCTTTGCGTGGGCACCTCCACTCTCGACCGAGCCCCGTGCAGATGTCCTTGCAGGTCCAGAAACGACGTTGCCGCTAAATCTGCGGCTCTCGAAGAGTTGAAGAGGACTGAAGAAGAAATTCAAAGCAATTTACCAAGATGAAGAACTGGAGCGATATGCTTTTGATTTGGCGAGTTAAATCGCGCGTCGACCAGGGAATAATACTAACTTCAAGGCTATTCCAGATTGATTCTAGATCAGGTTGAGGTGATTAATTACAATATTATGCAATAGTGAGGATGATGATGCATAGGACGAGGTGACATTAACACTGTCATCATTAGGAATGTTGTTCTAGCTTCGTCTGGGACGGTCTGGCTCGAGAGTCGCTGACAATGACATGATCTCATAGGTTTGGCTGGATCGAGCGTTAGCTCGGGGTGGGACGCAAGCAGGTAGGAGTCGTTTGGGAGCTGCCTACGAATTCGATCGTATCGAATGACTCTTCGAATGGCATCAAAGAGAGTGGTGGTTGCTAAAAAAAAAGACTTTCTGTGCGAGTGAGGAACGCGAGGCACGACGAACTTGACGTCGTGGTAGGGAGAGAAGTGGATGAAGTTAGGAACGAATAGCGCCACCGCTCAGCGCTCAGCAGCTAGACGCCTCTAAACACATGGTGCCGGGATATTCCGGCAGGCTTCACCCAGCATCTGCACATACGCATAGTCTACATAGCCTAGAGCTTTGCCGGTGTATCGCTTCACTGGATCATGTTCTTGCTCAGAGAGAACCTATGAACCCATGGTAAATGTAAAATTGTAAATGGATCTTGGGCAGCTTGATAGCTGGCGATTACCACTGTCATCTACATTGTCCTGCGCGCGGAGTCAAATGCGGAGCTAAATTTTGGTTCTGACTGTTCTGAAATCACGGAGTGATATCAAACACAGTGACATATGTCACGTGACAACTTAGCATAAAATGTCTTTCAAACGCTGCTATTGGAACCTCGATGTATCCCCCACATGGTAAGCATATATGGTTGACATTAGAGTCATTTCTCCATTCTAATATCTGTTCCAACATGGCATTGATTGAGACCCCCAACACAACAGAAGATGTATGGGAGATTATCTTGCATCAAGGGATGTCAGGGTGCGAACAGGTGTTTATGGCTACACACAGCTGCATCAAGTGATGACTACCAAAGGGAAGACCTTTTGGTGCATTGCCTGTACTGCAGATGATCCTTATGAAGGCTTGCCAACCAACTCACCACCAGAGACAAGATATTTGGCTTTGAAGGAGTTGCTGAATAAGGATGGACCACCTGTTATGGCGAACTAGGATGGGCGCAACAACAGGTACTCGATAAGAGTAACGCCTGAAGCCGGATCGTGTCCCCACAAATGTAGGGTTCTTAAGACAAGTCGAAGAGGGTGTCTCTGACTTGAATATCAGTTATCAGACGACTTAGGATTGGAAGTCCTAAGTGAAGGATAGTTCAGGTAAAACCTAGTAGATTAAAGTAAAGATCTTCTAAGTACATAACTGAGCTTTTATAGGTAGTCATAGCTTTAGGGCCGGTACGTATTCATCATCAAGACGAGTCAGAGATAAGGCATATGTCATCGAGACGAGTCATCTAGTGATGGCTGCTGCGGTTGTGATGTAATACAGATATGGTGAAAGGTTTAGCCTAATGATGGCGCAACGAGGCGCGGTCATGACGTAATACACGAGTAAAATGAAGAAAAGAGATAGGGGCAGTAATTGTGATTGTAACATTACCCCTCATTTAGGGATGAAGTCACTGACTTCAGTTATCTTGATTGGCCCAGTAGATGGGGTCTGCATCGTAGTTGGAATAAAGCAGTTCGTCCTGCTCCTCGGTGATGGTGGTCTGCGCCATTTCAGCGGCATGAGTGATAGCGTCTTGCTCAATCTCCCATCGGGCGAGAGTGTCGTAGAAACCAACATCAGTCCACACCAGGGGGATGACCGCTTCTCCCTTCAGCTCTCTACAAAAGACCAATAAATGACCGGGTGCGTATTCCTTACAAACTCTGCAGTAATATGCAGGGCAATTCTTATGACAATGCCTGGCGACGCGGCAGTTGCGGCATATGACATTGTCGACCGGCGATGTTTTCACAACTGTGACAGAAGAGGACTGGTTTGGGGGAGATGGTGATCTAGACTGTTTGAGTGGCACTTTAGTGGGAGAGGCGGAGGCAGCTCGCTTAGCGGCGAGGCGTGAGGATCTTCTTTTGAGCGGGAGTCATTGTGTGGTGCACGTGATGGGGTCAGGAGATGGAGAAGTTGGTATGTCAAGTACAGCAATAGGAGGGATATTATCATCCTGATGCTCCACGGTAGTCATAGCAGGAGCTGGCGGTGGTACAGGAATGGCGACGTGAGGGGATGGTGGTTGTGCGACGTGAGGGGATGGTGGTTGTGTGACGGGGTTGAGAGCAATGCGCTCGGTGACGATATGGATAGCTTCTCTAATAGTGTCTCTAGTTTCTTCAGGCAAAAGACGGATCGCAGTATTGCGAATATGTATATGAAGGTGGCAGAAAATGGTTTGATGGCACTCATCATTGAGGAGAGCAGCGGTATGGTCAATAAGGCTGGCATCTCTGATAATCCTGATAATGAGACCGCTTGATATTGCTCCCCATTCTCCAAGGAGACGATCTATCTCTATGGCGTACTGCTGGGAGGTGATAGCGGATTTGAACAGAGCACTAGTTTCTACTTGGTCAATGACTGAAAAGTAGTCAGTGAGGACAGAGTCATCAGTGAGGGTTAGGGTGGAGTTGGAAGCTGGTGGTGAGGTTGCGGGGGATGATGCGTGCTGGGCAAGATTGGCGGCGGTGGCGTTTTGGTAATCAAGGAGTGTCAATGGATGCACGTTTCCTTTGGCAACGGTGTTCATAGCAGCGGTAAGTTCTTTGATGCAGAGGATACAGAGGTGTAGTCGTTCAATGTGGGACATTGTTAGAAAACCTATAGCCCATGGGCTTTCTTATAGGCGGTAAGGATGTCAGAAGCATTAGCAAGATTTCCTTCTGGAATCCACTCGTTGCTGGTGGAAGAGTATCCTTTCCAGGATACGAGATAGCGTCTTCGTTTACCTGTCCCCTTGTGCGATAAAATCGCATCAATTTCATATTCTTCTTCATTATTGATGACGTCAGGAGGTGGGTCATGGAAGTTCGGTCCATGAACCTCTGTTTCGCGATAGGACAATAGCTCGGAAGCATGGAACGTGGGTGAACTTTCCACTGTGGAGGTAACTGGAGCATAAACGTGATGGGGGAGAGGACAGCGGTAATTGGGAAAGGGCCATATCGTTTGGGTGCAAGTTTCCGCAATGGTAATTGGGTGATTAGATTCTTCCCAGATAGCCAAACCTTATCTCCTACTTTCCACAGGTGGTACTTCTGTCCATGAGTTCATTCAGCCATTCACTGCATAGCGAGGTTGTGGCACAAGAGGGCCTCTTCTCTGGACTTCTGGAGGGAGAGTAGTCTCTCTTCTGCTGCGGGAACAGTAGAGTCAGGGAGAGTATGAGGGAGGGCTCGTGGTTCATAGCCCATCATCAAGAAGAAAGGCGACGCGTTGTGGGAATCGTGTTTTCGGTGATTGTGCATGAATTCCGCCATCGGAAGGTGTTCAACCCAATCTTCTGGGTGGTTTCAACAGTAGATCCGAAGGTACGTTTCGAGCTCTTGGTTGAGTCGCTCAGTCTGACCATCGGTTTGAGGATGATAAGCAGTGGATGCTGCTATGTCGTATTTCAAAAGCTTGGCGAGGGCTTGTGAGAATTTAGATACGAATTGTGGCCTGTGATCAGAAATAACTTTTTCATGCAAGCCAAATCGTCGGTAGACATATTTGAAGAATTTCTTGGCGACTCCTTCTGATGTGATGGTTTTAGTGCAAGGGATAAGAATTACCCCCTTTGTAAGGCCATGGTCGACCATGACCATCACAGAATCAAAGCTGGCGCAGGGGGGAAGATCAGTGATGAGATCAACGGAGACCTGTGTGAAGGGAGTTGCGGCGACAGACGGAATGGGGACTAGGGGAGGGGTCATCGGGTGCGTGTCCAACTTCATCTGCTGACAAAGGGCACAACCCTCCACGTATTTACGGATATAGGTACCCATAGAGGGCCACCAAAAATCACGCTTGACCAATTCTTCTGTCTTAAAATGACCGGGGTGGCCGGCGGTAGGGTGGTCATGGCACCATTCCAAAATAAGGCACCGCCCAGCAGGACGGACGTAGGCGCAGTCTTTATAGTAAAGAATATCATCTTTGATCGCCCAATTGGAGAGAGCCGATTTCATTGGGGGAAGGGAGAGTCCATCTAGCACATCGGAGGCGGCAGTGAAGATGGGGTTGGGGTCGGTGGGGTCTGGGTTAGCGAGTGTTGTCATGAGTTCAACATCGAGAAGTCAGACGAACATGGAATTGGGGAGAAGAGTTTCATTGATATTATCTTCTGAGGAATCCGATCCATGGTTGGGGCAGCGAGAGAGGGCATCAGGAGCAACAAGTTTAGTTCCCGTGACATGATGAAGTTCAATGTCATAACAGGATAGAATCAACTGCCATTGGGCCTGTCGGCGAGTTAACTTCTGTGCGGTTCTAAAATATAGGAGATTCTTGTGATCTGTAAAAACGACTACTGGGTGGGGATTGCCTTCCAAATAATGGCGCCATTCCGTGAGGGCATGAATGACTGTGAGAAGTTCGTGATCAAAAATCTGGTAGTTCTGTTCTGTGGGGTTCAAGGTTTGTGACAAATATCCACATGGGTGATAGACTCTGTTATCATCGGTTTGAAGTAGTACCGCACCCATAGCGACGAGGGATGCGTCAGTTGCGACCGCGAACTGTCTGCTGGGATCAGGGTTCTGAAGGACCGGTTGCTTCAGAAAGCTTTCCTTCAAGGTGGTGAAAGCGGACATGCACTGTTCTGTCCATAGAAATTTGACGGTTTTCTTGGTAAGGTCAATCAGTGGTCGAGCGATGTTGGAGTAGTGGGAAATGAAGTTTCGATAGAAGTTGCAAAACCCCAAAAATGACCGAACCTCTTTCACAGTCGTAGGAATAGGCCAGTCTCGAATACCATCGGTTTTGGCGTTGTCCATTGCTATGCATCCGGGGCGAATTATCATTCCGAGATACTCTACTTCTTGAGCATCAAACGTGCATTTCTCCGGTTTAAGGAAGAGTCTTTCCTGTCGAATTCTTTCAAGGACGCGTCGCATTCGTTCACGGTGGGAGGTGAGGTCATTAGAGAAGATCAAAATGTCATCCATATATATGACGAGCCATCCTTCATTTATTTCTTGTTGAAACGTCTTGTTCATATATGCCTGGAAAGTAGTGGGGGAATTGCAAAGGCCGAAGAACATGACATTTGGCTCAAAGAGACCATATTCAGTAGTGAAGGTGGCCTTCCATCGATCTTCTGGGTGGATGCGGATGTTGTTGTACCCTGAACGAACATCCATCTTGGTGTAGTATTTGGCACCATGTAACCGAGCAATGAGGGAGAGTGGTAACGGGAGTGGATAAGTGTTCTTAACCGTCCACTCGTTGATGTATCGGTAATCCTGACAGGGGTGAAGATCTCCACTCTTCTTTCCTACAAAGAAGAAGCCACTGGCCTGTGGTGATTTCGATTCAAAGATGAATTCTTTCTTTATGTTTTCATCAATGAATGCTTTGACCGCCGTTCATTCCTTCTCAGATAACAGGTATACCTTGGACGTTTTGGGAATGAAACCAGGTTTAGTTTCTATCCAATGATCTATCCCAGGCCGTTCAGGAGGTAACTGATTCAGACCGTCTTTCGCGAAGATATCGGCGAAGTCGTGAAGGTAGGGGGGAACAAGTTCTTCGAAGGACTTCTTCTTCTGCTCGAGCCCAGTGGCTAACGCAAACTGTTGGGCTTTGTTACTGGTCTTAATATATTCAGCGGGTCGTGTCAGGGGTGTAACCGTGGTTTGTTGTTCCGCAATGCTGGTTCCGTCCTTTGTTAACAGTGTGTCAAGCGAGACGTTGGTGATTACCTGGAGTTCTGAAGCGTCGGTAGGGTATTCAACTAGAAATTCATCATCCTCTAGGCAGTATGTTGAGATTTCTTGTACCGACGGTGCATAATCCGCCGTCCATACATCTTCTTTGGTGTCGAAGGATTCATCATTATCATCAGGAATGGGATCAAGGTTCAGCAAGATGTCCTCATCAAGGATTTCCTCAATAGTGGCTCGAGGTGTTGATTTCTCGGGTATCACGACCGGTTCCACAGGAGGCGCCTTCGGCAGCACTACCACTGGGACCGGTTCTTTCTTCTGATCTGTTTTAAAGAGAGGCGGGAGTCCGTTCTTCTTTCTTTCTCTATCAACGTCTTCTTCAATCAAATCGCTTTTCTCCGTTCTTGGGAGTTCTAGCATTTCAGCTTTCCATCGGATTACTGGGTCCATAGCACGTAGCCAGGGGATCCCTAGTAAAATCTGATCACACTGACCGAGTCGTGTGATGTTGAACTTTCCTATCATGGATCGTTCATCTATCTTGACAATGAGGACGCAATATTGAGTAATAGCGCCCCCCTTCACATAACTTCCATCCGCGGTGGTAACCTGGAATGGTTTCGATAGTTTGTGCATTCGGATTCTGTAAGTTTTGACAAACTCTTCTGAGATAAAAGTTCCGGCGGCACCAGAGTCAACAACGGCAGTTGTTTCGATGGTTTTTAGACGAGTCTTCGAAATAAGGGAAATGGGAACGCGGAGTTCCTTTCTGATTCCAATACTTCGTACAAGTCTGATAGGTACATCGGAAGATACTGACATCGATCCAGTCTTCCACATCAAAAATCCTCAGCGAGGCGACGGATCATTGTATCTTCATCTTCTCTGTTGCTGTCGCTTATTTCTTCTCTGCGAACAGGGACCTTCCTCTTCTGTGGGCATGCTCTGGTCATATGCCCCTTCTGGTGACAGGTAAAGCATAATCCTTTCCTCATATGGTCACTTCTTTCTGCTTCTGTGAGCCAATCCACTTCCATAGCATTTGGATCATGTCGGTCGACTGATGGTCTAGGTACATAGCGTTGTCCTGATGGTCTAGCGACGGTCCGATGATTGGATCGGTACGCGGCACCTCTCTGGTAGTTGCTGTCAAGTCTGACGACTGCAGCAATGTACTTGTCAAAGTCTGTTGGGATGGTTTCCATCTGAAAGACAGAGTTAACGATTCCCTTCTTTAATCTGTTGTTGAAGAACATGATTAAGACAGCGTCTTGCTTTACGGATGCTTGTGCAGCAAGGGTCTTGAAGCTGGCAATGTAGGAGGTAAGGTCACCCGTCTGTTTCAACGTTTGGAGCTTGTTCATGGCAGTGCCAATGGCATCGGCAGGCATGAAGGCTTCTTTGAACTTGGTTTCAAAGTTTGTGAAAGTCCTGTAGGACTTGGCAGAGGAGTTATTGACTTCAGTGTAGAAGGTAAGTGCCCAACCCATAGCACTTTCTTCTGTCATATATGCAAGGGCGGTAATGACCTTCTTTTCATCTGTGTTATAGATCATAGCATTCAGCGTGAAATATGCCTTAATAGCATACAACCATCATAGAGCCTGGTGAGGACTCCCATTGTAGGTGAAGGGAGCTCCGGCCTTCAATTCTGGGGTGTTGGTGACGGTGGACATCCTGATCGTTCTGGTCTAGTGATGTTTCTGGTTCAGGGGAACGTTGTCGTTCTCTCGCTGAGTTCTTTCTGGGTTCTGTAACCTCCCTGATGGGAGAGGGTCGATGGTTACTTTAATCTTTTGTTATGGCAAACTAGGATGGGTGCAACAACAGGTACTTGATAAGAGTAACGCCTGAAGCCGGATCGTGTCCCCACAAATGTAGGGTTCTTAAGACAAGTTGAAGAGGGTGTCTCTGACTTGAATATCAGTTATCAGACGACTTAGGATTGGAAGTCCTAAGTGAAGGATAGTTCAGGTAAAACCTAGTAGATTAAAGTAAAGATCTTCTAAGTACATAACTGAGCTTTTATAGGTAGTCGTAGCTTTAGGGCCGGTACGTATTCATCATCAAGATGAGTCAGAGATAAGGCATACGTCATCGAGACGAGTCAGAGATAAGGCATACGTCATCGAGACGAGTCATCTAGCGACGGCTGCTGCGGTCATGATGTAATACAGATATGGTGAAAGGTTTAGCCTAATGATGGTGCAACGAGGCGCGGTCATGATGTAATACACGAGTAAAATGAAGAAAAGAGATAGGGGCAGTAATCGTGATTGTAACACCACCTCAAGCATTGGTACTGAGGTTCTTGATGTACCCTGTCAGTGACCTGTTTATATCACATTGGAGGTAGCTGATGCCCCTGCCATAGTAGTGAGCAAAGAATCATAAAAAGGAGACATGCAACAACACAACATGATGGGGTGGACAATATGCCAATGGTTATTTGTGCTTATGTATGTTGTAGAAGTATTACTAGCTCAATTGAATGCCTCTGAAACAATATTTTTAACTGGCTGTGCAGCTCTCTCGCTTGAGTTACAAGGGCCACCAAGTTACTTACTCCAGTGTGACTGACAGTCTGGCCTCACATTGGCTGGCTGTGCACAAACTTTCTTCTCAACATTCATCCCATCCCATCCCATCCCTCTCCCACCTGCCAGGGTCTTTTGTGCCAGTCATGTCCTTCTCTTCCCAAGTACTGTAATAAAACTCCGACAAAATTAAGCTGAGCAACTTACACAGGGGCCAGGACCTACTAGGCATATACAGAGGTCACTGAGTCATATAATGCATAACCAGTTACATTCCCTATCGTTGATGGACACTCAAGGTCTCTTTAGACATGGCCTATCATTATAATAACAAGAAGTCACCCAGTCTCTTATTTGTACAACCCTTAAATTGAATAAATTGTTACTGCCTTGTACGGCTTACAAACCCTGATAGAAGCATGAGATTGCTAATTGCCTTTTGCATCCTCCCGCTTCATATCTGAAACTGATGGCCCTCTTGCACAATCTTGCACCTTTTTTGCATTCCATCATGCCTTATACCATCTAGCTTGCCATCCTGCATTTTCATCAATTTTACTCTTACTTTTATCTGCCCTCCACTCTACCACTTCACTGGCATCCATCATGCATCATGACTCCCTTTGCCTTGTCACCTCTTTTATGTTCAGAACCTGCCTCTCGTATATCTGTATCTCAACTTACATTCACACTTTATGCCTGTCCTATATAGTCTATAGCTGAGTGTATTCTAGCAGCTACTGTGCAGTGCAACTTGATGTACCCATTATTGTAATCAAATGAGAATGCATAGCATATGGGCCACCAGAACACACAGATGTCACAAGAGTTGTAGCAGCACTGATATATTGAATGTCATCCAAATGAGGGTCTATCAAGAAGATACAAATATAACAAGGCTTGCAGGAGTATGTATAAAACCTTGCGGCATGTATGGACTCGTGTCGTCACAGCAGCTCACAAGTCTGTCAGCTGTTTATTGGGAATGTAGCAATTGTATACCTTGTACTGGTCTGTTATGTGGTTTGCATTTTTTTGGTTTTTTGCTGATGAAAGACAGGAGTTTTGATGGTTGTGGTGAGGATCAGATATCAAGTCCTTCCATGAGGTTTGTTAAAAATTCAAGGTCATGACAGTCACGATGGGCCGTGCATCATATTGGTCTGTGATATTATATGTGGTATGCACATACATAATGGCCCATCATTTGGTATATTGTATTAGATATCATAGGTAATATGTAGATGCCAACAGATATCTGAGGGGAATTCAGTTGGCAAGCATAAGCACTTCAAAATTCTCATAGACCCATTCCATATGTTGATACCCTCTCTCAAGGGAGTCCATGATCAGTAGTGAGTAGGAGATTTCTGCCGCAGAACCCCAAACAGAAACTAGCAGGGTAACTGTTTGAACATATTTCCACCACTTCAAGCTTGGCTGTAGGGTTTGTGAATCAATGAAAAATCTTAAATCAGTACTAGCCACATACCATTTAAAGACATGAGAATGATTATCCACATCTCCATGTCTATCATTGTATGAGATATGGTCCACCATTGTGACCTCCTAGTCATCAGATTCTAGCACAGGTCCTTGGTCATCAGGCTCCTATTCAGCACAATCACAAACTTTGCCTAGAAAAAATAGACTCACTTTGATTGACCAGTACCTGTTTTGCTGCCTCTACAAAATACATTGTACGAGTGCTATGTTGATACCATTGAGTGATATCATTAGATTTTGGGTGGGCAGAATGTTGTTGTTGAACCCCAGTGATGCTTGGTTTGACTTGGGCTGAGCAGTGCATCCCAGTTTGAGTTTGAAACCAATTTTGCCTTTGATCATAAACAGAAAATCAGACTTAAGCTAGGCGGCAATTTCAGAGCTGACCTCTGCATTAGCTAGTCAGACGCCATGATGCCCACATGCATACATGACCAGAGTGTGCTACATCCAATGCATCAATGAGAAATCAGCTACAGCCTTTACAGTGATGACTGTGCATGCAGTGGTAAGGCCCAATGAACAGTGATAGTAGTTGAATGTTACCACTGATTGCTGCATGCACTGACATAGTTGGAACCTTCACACAAGCTTTGCAACCTAGTATTGTGAAGAAAGTCAAATGTCCAATGAAAATTGTCACATAAAGGTTGTACATGTGTTTTGTGTGATTTGACAAGTTGGGGACTTGTGGCAGTGATTGATCATTGGCATATTGAGCATGGACACTTGGCAAACATTTCATGATGTTGGGAATTTGATGAACAGAGCTGGATTTGCAATTGCTGTGCCATCATGAGCAACAGAGGAAAAGTCTTCATCTTGACAGAGTATATTGCCTTACAGTTTGATGCTGATTTCTGACAATAAGGACAGAATTGACATTGTGAGCAGTGAGGAGTGTGAGTGCATGTGCTGGCATCCATCCTGAAGTGTAAGCTGCCCTTTGAGGTTGCTTTTGTTGGATATCAAGGTCATAGACTGCAACTCAATGTTCAATGCTCATTCATTCTTTACTTACTGTATATGGTATTCTGATTACTCCCAAAACACTCACTTGGACAATGGTCATTGCCACTTTCCCTCAGTCTTCTATCCAAGACTGAAGGTATGTCTATTCATCCATAGTTGTCCCACTTGTATTGATTTAGTATTATAGACTAGTCATACCTGTATCACTGCATGAAACTGCAGATTGTTGTGGCAGGGGATGAGGTGGGAATCAGCAGATTCAGATGAAGTTTTGCTGCAATCACATGAAAATTCCCTAGCCATGTAGGACAGGTATTTTGTCAGCTTTGAGGGATCACTTGGTTTGAATGTACTCACAAGATACTTATCCATGGTTGAAGTTGACATTAGGGAAGAACTGGTTGATGTCACATGTTGGTGTCAGTACTTGATTCACAATTTATTGGTCATTGGCTTCAAGCTTCTAAGCTTCATTGAACATAAATGTTAACTGTTACTGAAATGATACCAACTCTGTAGTTGTGCAATTCCTACTCACTTCAAAGAAGCAATATTTTTAGTCCAGCATCACAGTACCATGTCATGAGACACTCTTCCAGTATTCTCACTCCAATTAGGTGGACATGTTTTGAGGCAAGTGGGTGGTATGGGAGGTCTCATATCCAATGACATTTCTAATGACAGATCATGCAGGACCATTGGATGATATAAGAGCCTGGACAGCTGTGTTTATTTCTCAGTTTATTTTGCAGTTTATTTATTTCATAACAATATGTACAAACAACCGTGACAAGGTTGGCATATCACACACTGTATGACATCACACCAAGGCTGAAATGTCTCCAGCTAATGAAATTCCCTACCATACATCAGTACTCACTGGACATGCATGGGTGCAAGAACTCATCGATGGACACCCTGACTGGATCAAAACTGAGCTCAGAATGAGGAAACACATCTTCCATGTGCTTGTACATGAGCTTCGGACCTGCAGGCTATGTAACTCAAAATATATTCTGCTTGATGAGCAAGTCACTATATTTCTCTATACATGCATGACAGGGCTTTCAAGCTGTCATGTCACAGAATGTTTTCAGCACTCCCACACAATGACACAGAAGTATGTCCATACTATTGCAAGATATTCACTGTCTCACATGCTGCGTCAGATATTTCAAGAAGGTTCTGCTCACTCTGTCTTTGGCTCCCAACAACAAATTCATCTATCTACTGCAGGAGGACGCACCTATTCCACCAGAAATATCTGGGAACCCAAAATTCTTTCTGCACTTTGAAGGGGCACTTGGAGCCATGGACAGTACACACATTGTGTGTTGTCCATCCACAGCAGAAAGGCAGCTGTCTCAAAACTGAAAAGGTTTTGTCAGCCGAAATTGTCTTGCATGCTGTTCATTTGATCTTCGGTTCTGGTATGTGCTCAGCAGTTGGGATGAATCAACCTTGGACTCAACTCTATATAATAATGCCCATCTCACTGACCTATACATTCTGCAAGGAAGATACTACCTTGTGGACGCTGGGTTCAGAATATGCTACTCACTTCTCGTTCCATACCAAAGTGTTCGGTACCACTTGGCTGAGTAGGGTTGAGCTACAGTTTGGTGAGTGATATTTCACTCGAACTATTGATTTTCTCATGGATGGCAGGCCAAAGGATTTGAAAGAAATATGCAACCTTTGGCATGCTCAGGCTCGAAATGTGATCAAGTGAATATTTGGCATTCTCAAGAGGTGGTTCATGATACTCATACATCCACTGGAATATAGCATGTCAACACAAGCCTGAATTCCCCCAGCACTTTGCACCATTCACAATTTCATCCGAATTTTTGATCCAAAGGAAATAGAAGAATTCGCCATCAAGGATCTCATGGACCTTGATCCAGGTGAGCCAAGGGGCAATCTTGCTGAAGGACTGGCGGGCTGTACTGAAAGGCAAAAGGCAACAGAGGACAGAGATTGTATTGCAGATGCTATGTGGAGGGACTATCATAGAGTGTGTTGCGCTCATCAGGACACAACAAGATGAGTACACAATGCCTATACTACCTAGATATTCTACTTGTTGATATATTTGATCTTGTGATCAACAAAAGACCTCCTTGGCCCTTCATTGGACATGACCATATATGTGCCAGCAGCACTGACATCCACCTGAAAGGCTTTGATAAGTGTGGCCATGCTATCATCATTGAGTTTCTAGAAATTGAGCACACTGCATTGCTGCCTGCTTGCACTGAGGTGATAAGGCAATAGCTGAATTTTCCGATTGTGTTGCTACACAAAAGACATCAGTGAACTCTGAAAATTGATCATTTATTGCATAGAGTGCATTGGCTGATCCGCTGGCATGCTGACATTTTGATTGTGGACCAGAAGGACAAGACTCAGAAGGGGTAAGAGACAGAGTCAAAGACATGGCCACAAATTTTCATTTTGAAAGAGGAGGAGGTGTTGCTTCCCAAGGAATGATATCTTCTTCATTGTCATCCAGCCCAGTTGAATCTCTCTCCAAAATCCTCTCAACATCTCCTTCAACCACTAAGTCCCCCAGGTCTCCCATCACAGGTGCTGCAGGCTCATTCTCAACAACATCAACACCCGGGCCTTTGCTGCTGATGTCGTGAGAATTACCTTGTGATTGGAAGGTTTCCTGGCCTGCATGAAAGGCATTAGTGCCATGTGAGATCTGTGTGCACAAAAGATCATCCATCTCCTTGAAGTGTTTCCAGCCTTTGTTGTGAAAGGGCTTCATATTGGGATGTGCATTTGAAAATGCAGTCCAACATGTGGCATCAGCTGGGCTAATATTTGTGCCAAGTTCATCATCCCACAAAAAGCCTGATTACGATTTGATATCAATGATAGTGGTATGCTTTTTCTTGCACTGCAGTAGTCAGATATTTAATCAATTTGAAAAATAATGATGCATGTACCATGATCCATTTGTTCTTGCATGACAGCCCATCCCTTTTTTTTTTGCTTCAGAATAGTCCTTTGGGGTCAGAGACCCTATGTTGGACATTTGTCTCATCATTAGCTTTTTCTTTCATTTTGGTTGGCTCAGTCTTTGAGTGCATACTCCATCCCATCTGAGGTCTCTGGGTCTATTGAATGAATGAAGCTAACTCATACTCCACCACTCTAGGTGGCAAGTACAAATGGAATGCTGTGAAATGAAGGATGTGTTAGTAGAGATGATAGTGTGAAATCAACAGGACTTGGCCGATGCTTTTCAGCGCCTTGTTATCAGCTATTGTCATTGATGGTATCCTTCTCTGTTGGCATCGTTTTCCTTTGATATTGTCAGTGACAGTGGGGATGTCTATTCCTTTGTCAGGGAGTGAATAAGTATGGGTATGGGGAGCAAGGTTGGTATGTGCAATCTGTACAAATTTACTGTAGTAACAGCCCATCCCTTTTGACTCCAGCTATGTGGTCCTCCTTCAGAATACCATCTGGGGGCTCTGACAAATGAGCCACTGCAGCGGCAAAGGTTGCCTGTTTGAAGTTGGTACCATCTCCACCTTCAGCATGATGGAGTGTGAGATATTGGATGAAGTGGGAGGTCTCTTCATCAGTCCAGTGAGTAGTAGTTGAGCCTGCACTAGTACCAGTGTTTGCAGATGCTGTACTCTTCCATTTTGCCATGACTTGGCAGTATGGATGCTGATTGAGTCACACGTGAGTCACAACTTGTCACTCGTTGCCACGCCACAATAGAAATAAACTGCGAAATAAACCGAGAAATAAACGCAGCTGTCCAGGCTCTAAGGTGGTTTATCAGCCTGCCTCTGATCAGGCTTTCCAGGAATTCCAAATCAAGAGTGACTATGTGTTAGGGGGGCTGGTAACCTACAGAAGAGAAATGAACAGACTTAGTACTAGTAGTGGACTTTCAGTGACATGCAAGAAACATGCGCCGCCATTGATTGGAAAATAAAGGGGAATCGTTGATTAGCACATTGCGATTTTTAGCTCAAGGGTGCGCATTACGAGATGTCATACAAAAATTGACCAAGACAAATTGAAATAAATTGTCTAGCAGGGATCCGGCCGCATAATTGCTTTTCATGACAGTACTGGGTGCGAACGATCCATGAGGCTACGTCAGCAATTGAGTTTGGATAAGAGCTGGGCAGGACAGCGAATAAGAAGTCACTCTTCAAGCCAGCTAGGCACACGGCTTGGCGGAGTGGTAATATGATGTCAAAAGTTCCAATAGTTGCTTAGGACAACCATACGTACTGGAACAATGTCCATAACTGTAGCCATAACACAAAGACAATATGCTGGGAACAATAATAGCACTAGAGTTGTGGTCGTAACCCAACGACAATGTACAACCACAAGTGGAAGAGACGGGACCAAAAGCTTGATGATGATCGTGCATCGAGAAAGGAACAAAATTTAGAAGCGCACCCCACTTTAAGGCCAGGAACGAGAGTATGGCGCCAGGCGGCTGCGTGAGCAATCGAGAAGATCATCTCGTACGAATACATTTAATTTCCGCGACTTGTTCCGCGAACTTGGTAAACCATAGCCAAACCAGCTACGAACTGCGCACATGAGAACTGCGTACGGAGCCCAACAGGCAGAACCTATTTTCAGGTGAGTTTCAACCTCTGAAGAGCTGTGAAATAAACAGGCTGGTGCTGGTTTGTGTTAGTCACCGGTGACTGGACAATTATTTAGGACAGCGGCTCCGGATGATTGTCATGGGAAGTGACGGAATAATAACCGCAACGGTTGATAGCCTCGTGTAACGACGACGGAGGTAGCAAGAGATAATATGAACAAATAGAAAAAAGATTCCACGGATGCAAATACGCGACCACGTGACATTGTTGAGTGTGGAACAAAGTGATATTCTCACGGTCGAGAAAGTGGCCCATAAACACACTGCTGTAAATTAATTGCTCATCGATTTCTTTCCATATTGTCAACCTTTGTTCCTCCTCAACGTTTACCACAGTGACGACGACGACAGCAGCGACGAAGACGACGAAAACAGCACAGCGGCGACAATGACGGCGCTTGTTTCGACGTCTGTCCCACAGTACATAGCTTCTGTACAAAAATCCAGAAGTAGAGCACGCGACCAGAGCGTCTCGCCAATATCCCCAGGCTGTTGCGCAGCTCATTATCAAACACCCCCAAAGTTCAGGGTGTCATCTGAGCAACCAATGTTGACACCGTCTCCTCTTAGACGACGACCATTGTTCCCAGTAGATGCCAAACATAAAGCAGATGGACTGACTCAGGAGCAGGATCACGATGACAGCGATATCTTCTTACAATCTCCATTCAAATCACCCCCTCTAGTGCACCGTCTATCCTCCATCTCACATCCTAAACCAATCAAACCAATCATGTTAGATGATGACGAAGCGACCCTGTTCCTATCCTCTTCATCCGATGTATCTTCCCCTTTCTTTCATCACACTTCCACTCAGCCACTCCTTACGCCAGTCAAGGATTCCCACCGTACCGTACTAGCCGCAAAGCAGCTCAATTCGCAGCCTGCACATCGTGTGGGCGTAGGCACCAAACGCAAATCGGCGCAATCCGGCGGTGGCGACTTCTCTACGCCTTTGCGTCTTGTCCCATCAGCCACGTGCACTCCTCTTAATATCTCTGCTTCGAAACCCGACCCTTCATCTGGTATCGCTTTCCACCGTCTTGCACCTCTGCCAGCACCTCGTTTTACCCCCCAGCCAAAGAGTAAAGCTGACACTGACGCATTTGTCAAGAAACAGGCAGAAACAATGAAGCGGCTGCGCATTCGGGATCCTGATGACTCAGATGAGGGCTGGGGTATTATAGAAGATCTGGACTCCGACGGAGAACCTGTACAAAGGCTACCTGCACTCCGCAAATGCAAATCCCGGTCTATTAGCCCGAAGAAATCCCTCCTTATCAATGCTGCGCTAGTGCCACAGAAAGGTAGTGCGAAGGATGAGGTCACTGAAGCCATCTCTCCAGGAGGGCATATTATCAAGCGTCGGGCACGTTCGAGACCTGTTTCCATTGAACTCCTTGAGAGTGTAAACCACACACCGTCACCCAAGGTCAGAAGCCACATCAGTAAAAATATATATTTTCCATTGTGCTGACAAAACTTTACTCTAGGCTGAGGCTTCCAACACGAAGTCACCCCCTGTCCCAATAACATTTCCTTCTGTATCTCGCGATCGCAATCGGCCCACTTCCATTGTCGGCTCGCCTTCTCCTGTACCACGAAGACGACTCACAGGGTCCAGTGGCCCCAATCCATTCCTCTCTAACCCACCCTCCCGTCCAAATTTGCATTCTCAGCCTCGCCCCCGTCCCTTCACCCGAATGACATCCAATAGTTCGGCTACTCTCTTCTTCGGACCCTCAATCCCTCAATCCGCACAGTGCCCACGCACGCGGACTAATTCCTCTCTCGCTGCTACCCTGGATCTGTCCATGCAGTCCCGTCTCAGCCCGGCCAATCGACATAGCTATGCAGGTCCAGACTCAGCTGGTTTCTCCGCTGCCCCAATGCCATGGGCGCTGCGGTCGGGTTTGGACACACCCTCCCCAAACTCTTCGCCTCTGAATGACGGTCCAGGCACGGTCTACTCAGATGACGAGGACATGTTATTTGGCCCAACCGAATCCTCGTTCGTGTTTAGTGTCACAGAGGGAACGCCTTCTCCACGATCACAGAAAGGCAAGGAAGGATTGTTACCCTCCAAGTATAAGCCACGGGACTCTGGCATCGTTCTCAGCGACGACGAGTCAATGCCCGCGCGAAATTCGGCGTTAAGCACAAGTTCGAGCTCTATCTACTCTGATAATGACAATGGCGATGACCTGGTCACGCCCGGAATCATGCCTGGTGCACTTTCCGGTTGGCCAAGAATCTCGGGCGTCGACGACGCGCATCTTCATTCATTTAATCAATCCCATCCATATCAATATTTTAATCATGATGAGGACGACGTCGACGCATTCATCTTACGCACACTAGAGGCAGGTGGGAAGCCTTCTGCAGCCGAGGGCAAGAAACCCCCTGGAACGCCTGTGAAGAGGCTCAAGAGCCACTTTGGGCTCGACGGTGGGCGTCTATGGCAGAGTGCTGTTGCATCTAAGGTTGGGTTTTCATTTGATGGTGTAGAGGGGGGCAAAGCGAATGGGAATGGGAAGAAGCCACGGAAGAGTTTGCCTGCTGCGTTCCCTATCCCCCTTGGGAAAGGTAGCGCTGTGACGATCAAGACTGGTGGATCGGACACTGAAGAGGACGAGGAAACTACAAGTCCCAGTTCAAGGAAGCAGTACAAGGGTCTCGGACTTGGCCGTCCTGCTGGAAGGTGGCTCATGCGCCGCAGCAGCAGCGGGGCGTTCTCGAGTGGGGAGAGCATAGGCGGCACGCCCACACGGCGAAACATCAATCTCAAAGGTGCGTCCGGTTCCGCGTTCATTTATGATCAGTTGTCTCATTGTATTTCATGGTTTAGACTGGCCGATGCCCGCAGCGCGTACTTTGACCGTGGACACCACGGGCTCACGCTCGAGCTCGAATAGCTCCGCGATCTCATTGAACTCCCCTACGATCGCGCGGCATCTGCCCTCGAAAACATCTGCTACACATTCGCATTCTCCGCTTGGACCGCGGTCACGGAAAATGTCTACTATCGAGCACGTGAGGAAAGTCTCGGACGCTGGCCGTTTCGAGAAGGAGTTTGTTGAGGTCGAACAAGTTGGGAGCGGGGAGTTTGGAAAGGTCATTAAAGTGCGCGCTAAGATCGGGCGCGAGCTTGAGGACACGGTTTGGGCTATCAAACGATCAAAGCCATTTGAAGGTCCTCGGCATCGGTGGGTTGTTCTGTCATTCGCACATCCGTCTTTGTTTATTTGACATATGGTGACAGCCTGCGACTACGAGAGGAAGTGGATATATTGGCACATCTGTCGGCGCGGGGTGCTCACCCGAACGTGCTGACGTACGTGGATAGTTGGGAGCAAGATGACGCGCTTTTTATACGCACAGAACTCTGCGAGCTTGGCAATTTTGCGAGATTCTTGTGGGAGTATGGGCGGGCCTTTCCGCGCCTGGATGAGGCGCGGGTGTGGAAGATTATGGTGGATTTGAGTAACGTGAGTGCTGCGGGTCAATGGAAAAAACTTTTTTGGTCCCTTCTTTTTCTTCCGTTATACATGCATATATTCACTTCGTCCAATCATCTGATCTGAGAAGATGTTGTGTGTGTGTGGTCTATTCTTCACCCTCGTTTCCGTCTTGACATGTCTTTTCTTGGATATTAACCTCGTGCCTGCAGGGTCTTCGTTTCATCCATGAAGCAGGGATCATCCATCTAGACCTCAAGCCGGCGAACATCTTCCTTACTCGTGAAGGTCGATTCAAGATCGGAGATTTTGGAATGGCCTCGGTGTGGCCCCGACCTGGGGGCGCGTTCGAGCGCGAGGGGGACAAGGTGTACCTCGCGCGGGAAGTTCTACAGGGCACGTACGGCAAGGCTGCCGATATTTTCAGGTATGTTGAGCCGTGGATATGGACGTGAGCATAGAATGGACCCTGATGTTTTAATGATCCTGCAGTCTTGGGATGACGATGCTAGAAACGACCACGAATATTATTGTGCCTGATCAGTAAGTTGACATGTGATTTTCTTTTTGGAAAGTAGTGATGGTTTGTTTGTAGGGGAGATGGATGGCACAGGATACGGCAGGAAGATTTCAGCCAGATGGATCTGGATGGAAGTCCTGAGCTGTTTGTGTTGATTAGGAGCATGATGCGGACCGATCCTGCTAGGCGCGTGGATGTGCAGGCTGTTTGTTCACATGCTGTTGTAAGCCGAGCTCGCGCGGCTATGGAACGCACATACGAGGAAGCCAAGCGGAATGGTACCTCGCTGTTTGCTGCGTCTCCACTTGCAGGTGTTTCCAATACGTTCTTGGAGGAGATCCTCGGCCGTGACTGCGACGATATGGACCTGAGCCTATGAACTCAGGACGACGGACACCTCATACCCGGTTGGAAAAAGAAGACTCTCAAAATGTGAATTTTTGGTTGTATGTTTCTTGGGACATTGTTTGCCAGTATAACATATTACCTCGCCTCGCGATCTTGCTTAAGGACGCAACTCATCGAGCACCCTTACACTCACCGCACGATATCTATGACCACCTCACGTCCTCCACCCATCCATATATTGATATACCTACCACGCACATGATCTTGTCTGACTACATTCTAGGCTTCGATTGTGAATTGGTACTAAGGGATTTGTTATGCATAGCGATAAACCGTAACCCATACATAGTTCGTAATATTAAAATTTTATGCGCAATATGATAGTGTTTTGGTTCTGGTCCACCGAGGTAGATCTGCCTCCGAGCCGACGGGGTTCGACGGGGATCAGATAGATGGTTTGATTTAAGAAGCAGGACCCTGGCCATCGAGGGAGAGGGTTCTTGTGCCCATCCGCGGAAAGAGAAGTTAGGTTATGATTTGGGATGCGTGTTGATAGAAGGAAGGGGTGGCGATGTCCCGAGTATGCTATGGTGACTCTAGGCCTGTCTATAGTCGGGAGATTAGCAGTTCTGCGTGTTGCATCATGTTGCCATTGATGAGAATCTAGAGTTTCAAGTTAACGGGAGAGGGGGTCATAAATTGTCGATTCGACTCTTCTTTCTTGACCATTCCACGTTATAAAACCGCAGTTCGTTTCGTTCGTCGTTCTTTCCTTCGTTCATCGTCGTCCTCGTCCTTGTCTTCGTCCCTGAAGTAACCCTGGACTGACAGTTTATTTTGACAGTGACCCCAGACTCATCGACCTAGCAACGTTCCACAGCCACGAACTGCAACTTTTTTATTATTTTCTTTACAGGGCAAAGGCAAGTTCGTGTTACTGTTCGAGCGGATGATTAACTTACCAGTTCATTCATTTTAAAAATCATTAGAACGACTGTTCAAAAGCTTTATGGGACATTCAAGTTCACGTTTCAAATCGATAAAAGTTTGTTTGTGTCAAGGAAGATCGTAAACTCTATAATATGGACCCTGGCTTTATTGCCAAGCCTCACTCTCGTTTCTCTCCCTCCCACACCAATCCTCTTTCCGCGTTATATCGCGTCGATCTCTTTCCTACTCCTTCTCACAGTTACTTCCTTCCAAACCAAATGGACCAAAGTCCAAGGTATACCTCTGGAACTACCTGTATCCCTTCATTGTTCCCTCCAGGTGTAGACCCAAATACCGTCGACTTCAGAACTTTCTTTCCTTATATTCCAAACGAGGTCAAGCATAGAAAGCGCACCTCTCGTACACAGCTCAAGGTCCTAGAAGATATATTTCGTAAAGATACAAAACCAAATGCAGCCCTCCGTAAAAAGTTAGCAGCAGAGCTTGATATGCTTCCACGTGCAGTCCAGGTGTGTTCTGTCCTTTTTGACGTCAATTCGTCGCGTTCTCATTTCTTAATATCGCGTGCCACCAAAAGGTGTGGTTTCAGAATAGGTATGTCACGCTCTCTTATTTTCTTTGGTAATTCAACCCAATTATCATCTCTTAGGCGTGCAAAAGACAAGGCGCTTCGTAAAAGAGTTCAGGACTCGACTCAGCAGGATTCCCCTTCTGCTCACTCTCCTCAAAAGTCTCAGTCTTCCAGGGACACCTCTCCCATTGACTCTTCCAATTCTTCCACCCCCACGGAAAAACCCACGCACCCTGCAGAAGACGATCAACCACCCTCACCAGAGCCACACCCAGTGGAGCGATCACCCATAGTTGAAAGTCCTCTTACGAAGTTTTCCTTTTCTCTTCCTGCGCCCCCCGCACAAGCTTGGCACAGTAACCCGGCCACCCCTGCCGAAATTCCCCCTCATGTTCGCCCTGTACCAGCAGACTTGACTTGGCAGGACAATAATGACCTTTTAAACGCACGCAGAGGGTCGCTGCCTATCACCATGTCCATGCCAAGTACAGATGCCAACCAGCCGTCTACCCATTTCCCAGATAGACGCAAGTCTATGGACGTCAGTCTCCTGAGGCTTATGCATCATCCGTTCGCACGCGTTGCAAAGGAGAAGAATGACGCAATCTTTCTCAGGCCGCCCATATCTCCTGCAGGGTCAGGTCAGTCCATGGCCCGTCCACCGTCCGGCCTCAGTGGGCCAAGTATACGTGCAACAAGCTACGGCTCTTCTGCTTCCTACAGCCCTTACCCTCGCCCTTCTTTGGCACATAGAGCGTCAGAGCCCCATGTCTTTACGCCTTCTCGCTCCTCCCTTGTACCGGAGACTCGCCCGCCGTTTCCGTCCTCGCACGTGCCGCGCCGGCTCTCGGACAACCGCTATACAATGAGCTCTAGAGCGCTCCCGTCGCCTATTCCTGGACCCCTGCCGAAGCCTGATTTCCAGTTTGGCGCTCCGACATCTGCGTCGTCTCCGCATGTCTCACCGGACGCCGAATCCCCCGGGAGCATGCATGCATGGGCGTTTCCCCGCAACGAGGCAGATCAAGACACGGAGGACTCGTATAGTTCCACTGGATTATCTAGATTCGGCTCGATTGCTAGCATCTGTGGGAGCGACACCAGTGCGACCAGCGCAATTTATTCAGACGTCAGCAGCTGTGTGGGCGTCGATCATTTCGATCCGAATGGCAGGAGAGGGTCTTGGTATGCTGCGCATTTATGATCAATATATTCATTCCTTGATTTTTTTTACGTTATAGTGCATCCAACCTCGAGACGCGCATGTCCGGTCTGAACATGCGGTCCAGCCAGGGATCGCTCAACGAGGCTCACTTAAATGCCGCGTCTTCGTTTGCGTATCAACACAGGGAGCACCTGTTATCGCAGGAACCAGGGTACTCTTCTCCTGCTTCCACTGTTTCGCCCGGCGGAAGTCCGCATCCTGGATATGGCAAGGACCCTGGCCCTTCGGGTCTGCGAACGAGCGAGGCTTCGTTTGGATACAATCCTGTGATTAGTCGTTTTAGCTCGAATGTTTCTGACAGGATGCTCACGTGTTTCTGCGCAGCTCCCACCTGAAACTAGCGCCAACACTTATCTAGGTCCCACGGAGCCCGCCATAGCAAGCCGGAAGCCTAGTATACCCACTATCCAAGAAGGAGTGCCGCACAATCATGTCCAGAACAACATCGAGCACAACTCCTCATATCCAACGCCTGTAGACACGACGTCCCCATCCAACGCATACCATTTCGCCCCAGAATCCAACCAATACTCTCACACAGGAAACTATCCGTCATTCTCCCGGGACAGCACGTTTCCTCACACGGAGACCTCATACGCCCAACCTGGGTTGCAGTACCCAGCAGAGAGCAGTTATTCGTTGAGCTCTGCTCCGTCTGCTAATATTGGCATCGGCGGTAGTATGAACTCGTATGTGCCGCCTCCTGCTGAATATACCTTTGCTGTGCCTCCTGCGAATAGCGTGGGGCATGGTGGGGAACGGTTCAGTACATATAGCTAAGGCGGCCGTCGAGAGTCCTGGACTGTCGTCCTCATGTCATTCTCATCGTTCGTCCGTCTGGAATTCGCATGTACCATAATTTACTACTGTCTTTGCTCGCTGCTGTTATTCCGTGGTCGCTGCAAACTAATCTGGTTGTGGTCTCATGGGCTTTTTTCGAACCTGTCGTTTCGTCTTGCTTTATGTCCATCGCTTTATTTACTGTGACTTTTTTTCAATGCTCATACTGATACACTCAGCACTTGCACTGCCAGCACGTTCTTTTCGTTCCGTTGTCCACCACCCTGTCGCTCATTTGTTAGCTACTCCCCCCTGCTGCATCGTTATCTGGTCATGCTCGCTGTTTTCTGTTTTGTCTCGTCCACCATAGTCCACGTCTCGCTTCGCCTCTATCCTTTTAGTTCCTTATCTCCATCTCCATCTCTTTTTTTTGCTCATCCAACATCATCTTTATCTCATCATATTTTTGTCTCGTGCGATTTTCTGGCTCTACTTAAATTAATGTACTTAGTTTAATGCTCTGCTTGGTGAATTCAGTTGCAGCCGTTTTGGCATAATGTCCTGGGGGATCGACAGGGTCGCGTCGCGTATAGGGGTTATGGACGTCGTGGCTAGTCTTAAGATCGCGATTACGGAGAAGTTGGAGCGTAGACTGGTCGAGACTCGAATTTGACTTGAGCCTGTACCCAATCTTAGAGAAAGACCGATATTTGGCTTGAGCAGCGATTTATCGGACAAAGCTCGTAGATATAGAAAATAATAATCCATCACAGTGAGATAACAAGAGATTAAACGACCATAAACTGCAGGACTTGGTCAGAGCTTTGTACCAGGCGTTCCAGGGAACGTAGGTGCCATCATCGATATCGGAGGGTGGAAAATAGTCTGATTGCCGGGTAGGCCTAGAGGCAGTTCGCCACCTCTCCCTGTCACCTGTGCATTCCTGTCCATCATCAAACGGTGAAGCTGTGCCCAAAGAATCATCAGAGCAATGCCACGTGACGCAGATTGAAATAGAGATAGAAGGAACCAATAAGATAACAAGATTGCAAGCGTAACGTACTTGCAGACGTATGCCGTGAACGGCGTATTTGAGAGAGCCGAGTTCTTCATTCAGACGCATGCTCTCGTTCGTAAGCGCTATCTCGTTTCGACGCGCTAGGGAATCGACGGATGTGGATACTGCGGCTATGGAGTCGCGTAACCCACTTAGCGAGCCCTCGAGGGAGGTACTGAGATTAAGAGGCGCAACGGGCGTTAACGGCAGCGTGCGTTGAGACAAGTGTGGATCTACGATCCCGCTGAACGATCGACGTGATCGGGGATAAGTATGGGATTCTTGGAATGCGTGCTCGTGTGGGAGTGGGAAGTAGGGTGCGAGTGCGTCGATTTCGTTATGGGGCGTCAGTTCTCCGTGATCTGCGGGGGAAGACGGTTGAGTTTGATTGATAGTGGTTCTGGAGGAAGGAGAAGGACCGGGTGATGCCGAGAAGAGTTGATCGAAGGCGTTGATGGATGGGGAAGCGATTTGTGGGGTTTGGGTGTGTAACCGGTACCATGGACCGAGGACGTTTCGGAAGGTTTGGATGTCTCTTCGCATTGTCTGTACAACGGATTCGAGTGTGTAGACTTTTTGTCTGAGAGCGGCATTTTCTGTGTTTAGTGATGATAGTTGAGCGTTATTGATGGAGAAGAATCCTTTGATAGCTTCGTATGGGCAGGAGAGAACGTGTTTGTCAGAAAGCTGACGCCGGGAACCAGTCCAGGAACAGCCATTGTTAGCCTGCGTGCACAAAATTTCATAGTCGAGACAGATAGCAGCATGCGCTTGTGACTGTGACCTCGGGAACTCTTCGAAGCAGAAACTACACGTTGCAGACTTGGAGGAACACTCCGAGTTGTGAGTCTATCCACACTTGGGTGAGTAGATCCAGAATGAATTGTCATAGACACGCACACTGAGATCGCTGTACTTGATAGTCGCACCACACCCGTCGCACTGCGTCGAGCGGTACACGCAAGCATCTTGATGCTTACCAACATCTTTCCGAAGGATGAACTTGTCACATTGCTCTTCCGAACACGGGATCTCAACGTATTGGCAGGCGTCCTTGACGTGAGCAGATAGTAATTGTCTTTGGAACGTCTGCGTGCATCCGGATACTCGGTTGGGGCATTCGATGATGAGTTCATCCACGAGCTGAGGCCTGTATGTCAGTGATTTTTCCTGCACTGTGCTGCGTATCTCACTCACATGTTTCACGATTGGATTCGCTGGAGATAGATCGTCAAGTGAAAGCGAGGAGCGGTCGATGGGACATTGTGGAGAGTGTTGTACGGCTACTATTATACAGTCATGACAGAATGTGTGCAAGCATGTCCGGGCGGTCGTAGGATTTGTGAATGGGGCACTACATGATACTGTATTACAATAATCTTAATCAGACGTAGCGAGCTCACTGGCAGATGCAGCAGATCTATACGGAAATTATTAGAGTGAACTTATACAAGGTAAATTGGCGTACCAGATTGCTGTTTGGCTGTTCTACGTAGTCCATGAGAGAAATCGGATCGATTATGTAATGACTTTAAGGGAGTCACTTATCACCAAAAACCCGATACCCTATCAGATTAAGATTCTCAGTCACAAATATTCAATTGATACTTTACCATACAGCACTTATTGAAACTGTACCACTATGTTCCGTAGTGCAGAGTCTCACAATTATAATCTATAGAAATTTAGGGGATCATATAATGGTGCACATCCATCTCGATCTCTAGTTCACCTTAAGCACTACCAACATGGTTCTGCCTGGCTGTGCAGTAGTATGGTCGTACTACAGCCTTGTGCCTTCCTGCAAGCACTGGATGAAGAGCACCTACTTGTCCTTCAACTGCATTCCACAACCATCCAGCAAGCTTTCCATAGCAGAATAGATTGAAACATCTGTCCATCCATCCCATCAGTTCATTGCATCTTGCATATCACAACCTTTGTCAATGAGTGACAATCAATGTTAGTACTTCCATCTCATATCTCTTGCATGCTCTCTGACTTCTTTGACAATCCTTCAAGGAACTTGGGTGAAGCTGTCTGAGGTCACTGTCAAGGGTGCTCAATATAACTCTCCTGAATGTTATCCCCACCCAGAATGTTTGCAAGGGACCCAGGTGGATCTCCTCAAACACATCAATGGATTCCTGGACGACCCAGAGAAGAATCAACTTATTTGGCTGCATGGCATGGCTGGCATCGGAAAGTCTGCTGTTGTGTTCACAGTAGCTGAGAGGATGAGAGGATTAAAAGTAATAGAAGAGATGAATGTTGAAAAGCGGCTAGCAGGGACCTTCTTTTTCTTGTGCAAAAAAATAGAATGTCACACAGCTGGATATTTTTTTGCAATGCTTGTCTACCAGCTTGCTACCAATTTTCCAAGCATCCAGAAGGATGTGAACAGAGTTATCTGTGATGATCCTGCTCTACTAGATCCCAGCACACCTCTCTGTGACCAGATGGGAGCTTTTTTTCTCAAACCTCTCTGGTGGCTTCAAATCAGATTGCACAGGTGCCCACCTTTGTTGTTTGTTGTCGATGCCCTTGATGAATGCACATCAGGAACATGAGCTTACTGATCTCATCCTTTCCCTTGTGCAGGCTCTTTGTGAGCCTGATCTACCTGTGACCCACATTCTGCTCACAAGTCGCTTGGAATCCCATATTAGCAAAGTCTTTCAGAATGACGAGGTGCACCCATTGGTGCGCGAGATACCCATGAGGACTTCTGGAGAGGGTGGCATCATTTCATTGGACAGGCACAGACTGTTGACAGTGACATCTGTACTTTCTTGTGGTATTCCTTCAAGGAGCTGGAGTACCACCATCCCAATTTCCTGCAGCCATTGGAGGTTGACCTTGGGAAGCTGGTGAGCTGCATGGGCAGATGTTTCATCATAGTGTCTACAATGATGAAGTTCATTATCATGACAAAGACAGTGATCCCCATGGTCAGTTACAGCTGATGCTCAAGCTCATGAGCTCATTGCTACCAGGAATGGAGGTGTATAAGTTATATGATTGCATCCTCTCTATGTGTGCCAATCCCAAGCAGGCATATCTGCACCTGTCCATTGTCGCTGCCCTTGCAGACCCTCTTCCCATCTTGCAAATCTCAACACTTCTTGGCTCTGGTTTGGGAAGGGATGTGCAGACAACACTGATACACCTATGGTCTGTCATGGACATCCCTACAGACAGCACTCTTCCTGTGAATATCTATCACTCATCCATTTGCAATTATGTTTCTGACCCCTCAAACTGTGGCCTCCCTTAAGTACACGATATCACATCACCCCATTCCCTACTCACACGTTCCTCTTTCTGCTTGATGATGGCAATTCCAGCAAGTGCAGCTTTATTGGATGCACTTTCAGAACTGAAGAAGCAGAGCAAAGCTATGCAACCTGAGGATCCCCATAAGTTAAGAGACTCATTAGTGTTCCTTGTTCGGCCACCAGAGCCACTGTCAGCTGTCATATGTATGCTGTGGCTTCAAGGAGATCGCACTTCAGATCTACAATCTTGGCTGGGGATCATGGACGGGTGTGCCTGGCTGCAGGCCCAGGGAGGATGAGACTGGCTGCAGACCAAGACAGGACGAGACTGGCTGCAGACCCAGGGAGGATGAGACTGGCTGCAGAACCAGGGAGGGTGAGACTGGCTGCAGACCCAGGCAGGACAAGACTGGCTGCAGACCCAGGCAGGACAAGACTGGCTGCAGACCCAGGCAGGACAAGACTGGCTGCAGACCCAGGCAGGACAAGACTGGTTGCAGACCCCAACAGGATGAGACTGGCTGCAGACCCTCTATGGTCAAGCATGGCAGTCCACTCCTGTGGCCTCTGTCTGGGTGACAATGGAAGAATTCTCAAGGACATTGGAAGCAATCAACGAGATTATCATTATCAGCAATGTGCCTTTACCACCAGCTTTCCAAGTCATCCAGCAGTTCAAGACCTTGCCAGATTTCTTGATGCTTCCGGTGTTCCTGGCACTAAGACACCAGCATCATTCCACTTCTGCATTACCAGAAAGTCTTCTTCTACTAGACAGGGTAATAATTCATGCTATGAATGCCTTTGAGAGTTTCACAAGTGAAGCACAGGAATGCAGTCAATCAGCTTCCAATGCTCTGAAGTATGCCTGTCACAACTGGGCTTGTACATCTTTCACATACCCCCAATCCATGGGATGTCACACTCAATCATTTATTCCATGCTTTTTGGAATGATCATATCATCTCCTGGCTGGAAATGGAGTGGTGTTTGAAGGGTCTGCAATCTTGCCTTGTTGTCTTATCTGAAGGGCAGAAATTTGTGAAGGTTTGTGTTTCAATCATTGCCCTGTCAAAATTGCCACAACTGATGTTGCCTTATGTTCAGTAATGTTTAGCCCATGACATGCCTTGGAATTCTCTCTTATTCTCAGTTTAGACTCTTGCACCACTGACACACATCCCAGTGCTAGCAGTTGAATCTGTCACCTTTATCCTATCAACAGTGCTTAGTACTTACAGCCACAGGCAGGTGAGGTTGACATCAGCACCAGCAAGTAACATAGTATTGATTGACAGTGTGATATACTTTACTCCTTGTTATGTATGTAAAATGTTGACTCAAGTACCCATGAATGTTAGACCTACTGTTGATACTAACATCTCTTGAGCAGTGGCACATTTAAAAGCTTGTTCGCGCTATCATAGAGGTCATGGTTTGATGAGGAGACAGCCTGCCACAATTCCAAGACCCTATTCTTACAGGGCCAGGTTTAGGCTATCACACTGCTGCCACCTATAGTTATACTTCCTTTATTTCCTCCTTAGTGAAGAGGACAGACAGGGCTAATTTGTGTCCCCTTTGGTAAGCTAGGAATCTATTTGTAATTTTGTACTGCGTGCGGCACATAATTTAAGTACTAGCAAAAAATTGTGACCTCAGCGGTAAGACATTTGCCTTTGTACTTATCCTTCTCAAGCTCTTGACTTTTTTAGAGCCCAGCTGTACCCAAGGCTTACTCTACCTCAATGGCATGAAGGACTAGTTTCGAGTCCATCCCTTTCCATGCCATGCATAGCAGACTCATGTTCGTTATTTTCTTCTCCCCCAGGGCCCTCGATGCAGTTGTCCCAGAGACTTATTATGACATGCCACTGTGCACTTCACATCCCTTTGATCATTGATCGCCTTTCCCTGACAAGCTGCTTCTTATCTCTCCTGAATCTCACTCAAGACGTCCATTCACCCCAATCACCCTGCAATAAGTTGAGACCTCTCACTTCCCAGTTGTGCAATCACAGGATTGATTATCACCCTCTTCTCCTCTACCTATTCCACTGTCATGACCTCATTATCCCTGAGGACACAGACTCATTATGAGGCTTTAAAGCTTTACCCACCATCTTTCCAGCCCCATTCTTCCTCATCATCCCAATCTGACTCCCAATGTGAATGAAACCAGCTCGCAGATGCATCAAGCATATATAGGTGCGTTCACAGTCATGCAGACACATCCTTGGAAGATATTTCGTTGAACTTCCATACATGGCATTGGTGCATAGGAAGGATGGAGCCTTTGTTGTGGTCTCACCCTTGGCATGTCCAGGTGCGATACTTTGTCTTGTGTCTCTTACATTTCTAATTCTGCAGTAAGCTCCAGCAGGGGAGCAAAACAAGGATATTTGAAAGTGTTGTTTGATGCATGAGTCATCTGTCCTATCAGGATCTCCGTGATTAGGATGGTGTATTGGCGTGGAGGATGCTAAGATGAACCTTGCATTGCTTGTGGGATTGGGGTGATGTTATTGTGGTTGGTTATTTTCAATTTGGGTGGCAATGGTGAGGAGATTCCGAGCTTGTACAATGACTTGGTTGCATCTGGTGCACATGCAAATCTTGGGTGTCTACAGGATGAGGAAGTGATATTGCAGTAAGCTATATAAGGCACTGGGAGGATATATAGTTGAAGGTAGGTCTGACAATAGGGAGAATTCTTGCTGTGATGGTGATGGATGTGTGGAGGAGACAGGCAGCCTCATGTCCTGGGCAACTATGGAAATATGAGGTAGATTAATGCAGTGCATGCATCAGCTGTATATCTCTCCATTTGAAGCAGACAATACTATTCAAAAATCCATTTGGATTGAACTCAGACACCCTGCTTCGTCTACTTCACATCTCTTGTGCAATTGAGCAGCACAAATAGACTCCTTTCTTTCATTCACATTCAGAACTCAGAACCAAGCACATCAAAGATATGGTGGCAATGTACCTCCACTGTGTCCTGCCATCATACAGGTGGAGGCGCTGCTGCATGTTGTCCAGGGTAGTGGCATATGAATTAGATGAACTTGGTGGCATCGTGAAGTTGCAGTCATTCTGCAGAATTGCTTGTGATTCTGGGTATAGCTTGGTATAGACCAATTCCATATTCATCTGTTATTGCTACTGAATGCTTACCATCAGGTCACTGGAGTGTGTTTGAGGAAGGACTGAATCTGATTGAGTCCTCATGATACCCACTGCAGTGTCATCTGGAACAACAGACCATCTGTGCATATGTTGTATTTTTATTAGCCAGTGCGACATACATATTTGTGATACATAAGCAAATAAAGTTGCCCCCAGGACAGCCACAAAACCAACCATGCCCATCTACACAGAGATCTCAGTTGACCTCTCCTCTGTGTGTGCCTGTTTCACCTTTCTGGTTGGAAGCTCAGTGGGCACATTCTCCAACTCCATATCTTGTGGGTATTGGAAGGTGAAATGTGAACTTGCCACTTGAGCATTTGGATACTGAGGTGAGACTTTGGGAATACCGGAGTGTCTATCGATGTATGTGATTATGAAACTGATGAGGACATTAGCCATTGTGCATTCACCAGATTGAGACAAGTTGTGACAAAGGGCTGTCGCATTATTCTGGTGCTGTCATATGCCATTCCGGACTCTCAACTCTAAATCTGCTTCTCCGGATACCCAGATCTGAAATCTGGATCTCAAATGATCTGATCTATCTTTATCTCTCTTCCAGAATCCAAACCCTATATCAGCGCCCAACTCCATTTAGACTGCCCCTGTCTCTGGACTCCTGGTTAACCATGTTTCCCTTTTGATTATTGATCCGTTACATACATTTCATTTCTGGTGTTCATTATTTGTGATCTGTCCTACTTACTAATAGACTTTGCATATGCTTTGTACATAGCCTTTATGTTTGCTGACTGATTCCTATATGATACCTACAGTATATAAACCTCCTGTAACTCTTGGAAATACTCCAGTTTGAATATCATCTTAGTTCCTGCTCATTCCTGTGTCCTCTGGACTCAAGATAAGTCTCTTGTCATATTCCGAGTCTTAGGATTGCATCCTAGACTACATTTCTAACTCTACCTTAAGGGTAGTCCATCCCCTGTTAGTTTCTAGTCTGGACTTCGTCCGGATTAGTCTTATCTGCTTGCCCAGGTAATATCCAGATGTCTGTCGGATTTATCTCACATTTCAGATCCAGACATCCGTTATCCACCCTAGTCAAATCCTGGAAACTCCAGACGACTGTTCTAGCCCCCAGAAATTAAGGGCACATACTTGGGAAAGGGGCACAGCATACGAGCTGAGGCCAAGCCCTTGTGATCCGACCCCCTTGAGCACACAACCTTAACAGGTGCACACAGAATGGCAAAGTGATACAAGATGCTGATAATATGTCAGAACAGCAGGTAGGAGCAGCATAGTCAGATGACATACGGAGATCTAAAAGGCACTAAAGTGCCAAAGGTAACAAGATACCTAGTGTTACTAACCTCTGCTTGCCTCTTGCAACAGAGGCTATCAAGCCATTAGCTTTTTCGCATCTAGAGCGTGCCGTGATGAACTCATGTAACCAGGAAAACCAACAGAGCAAAAATGCTTGACACAACAGCAAGGACCATGAAGGCTGAAGTAAACTGGTGTGCATGAGGGTTAAAGCTAGACTGAAAACACTTACCTCCTATAGTATGTGCATTGATTACCAGCCTTAGAATCACAATCAATTTGATGTTGCAGATATAAATACCAACTTAAAAACAAGTGAGCAAATGTCTTGTAGGAGAAGAACAGAACATGATGAGCATACAGAGTAAGAGCTCACAGGAAACAGCCAATGGGGAGGGCATGGTGTCACAGATTAGTACTAATGTAGATGGGGTGATGCAATGTGATGAACAAGATTGAGCCTGTTGAAGAGCATTGTGTGATGGTGCATCTCCCATGTACTGAACTTTTATATCAACCCAGTTTGCCACGAGTGGACTGTGGCCTTTATGTTTGGCAAAAGATAAAAATGGCTTGTGGCAAGGATTTTATATCATCACTGTTCTTGGAGGTGGGGTCAATTGAACAATAACATTGCTTCAGATTTTTGTGGATCAGCCTGTGGTGCGTGGACCACCTTACATGACTGGTTGATAATGGTTGGAGAAGGCTACATGAGTTTGATTGCATACAGCAAAACACATATCCGTCTTTAAACACTAAAGGGGTGCTTTCCTAGACAACTCAGAAATGTTACAAAAAGGCCAATGCATCATGGACAATATTGACATATTGAATGAACCTGATCAGGCACTACTTGTGCACATAGCTAGGAAGGCATTCGGAATCCAGTTAAGTTAACAGCACTTGTGTCATTTGCCCATATTGTTAGCCATAATATATTGTGACCATTCTGGCATTACTTACCATGAAATTTCTTGTTTCTTGTGTCCCAAACTGCTACCAGTTCTGCAATGGTGAACTTTCAGGACTCGTCATATCCCACGTCAGTGCATCATCACATTACATTGTTAGTAAATCTTCATCAAACCTGATCTCCATGAGCCTGATGGTGATATTTGCAATCATAGATATCCATGTATTCAACAGCCAAAGACATGATATATTGTTCCCTCAATGTAACCATGACCTAGCAGAGTTGATGCCTTTATTAGGCTGAAACAGGCAGTAGGGTTCAGAATCACAAGTTGATTGCAAAGGAATTGAGGAGTAGCCATGGTTGAGTTCAGCACAAGTTGTCCAGGCTTGTATTCTTCTCAAGTCATGTAAGCACATATTGGGAATCATGCTGAAATGAAATGCTGCCTTCCATAAAAAGTTAGCAGCAAGCAGGTAAACAATAAATGATTTTTTCTATGTCAATTCTTGTGTGCCACCTTATTTCTCCTGGACCAATCAACCCAATCTCAGGATCTATTGCCACCATTGCCTCCTCCACCTATTCCATCGTCACCACCTCTTGTTATCCCCAAGGACCAAGACTCATTATGGGCCTTTACCTGCCGTCTTTGCAGCATCATTCCTCACTATCCCAATCTGACTACCAATGTGAATGAAACCAGCCTGCAGATGCATCAAGCACATGTACCCTATCATTTCTGATGTCAATTTGTTGTGTCCTCACTTTTAATCTCATGTGCCACCAAAAGGTGTGGTTTCAGAACAGGTATGTCATGCTCTCTTCTCTTTTTTTATGATTCAACTCATCTATTCTCTCTTAGGCATGCAAAGGACAACAAAGCGCTTTGTAAAAGAGTTCAACACTCCACTCAGCAAGGTTCTGCTTCTGCTCACTCCTCAAAAATCTCAGTCTTCCAGGGACACATCTCCCAAGGACTCTCTCAAGTCTTCCACCCCATGGAAAAACCCATGCATTCTGCAGAGGATGGTCAACCACCTCCACCAGAACCACACCCAGTGGAGCAATCATCCATAACCAAAAGTCCTTTTGAAGTTTTCCTGTGCTACATAACCCAGTCACCCCTACCAAAATTCCCCCTCATGTTCAACCTCTACCGGCAGACTTGACCTTGTAGGACAATAATGTCACTCCAAACGCACACAGAGTGTTGCTGTTAATTGTCATGTACATGTCAAATACAGCTGCCAACCAGCCGTCTACCCACTTCCCAGATAGACACAAGTCTATGGACGTCAGCCCCCTTAGGTTTGTGAATCACATGTTCACACACATTGCAAAGGAGAAGAATAACACAATATTTCTCAAGATGCCCATGTCTCCTGCAGGGTCAGGTCAGGCCTTGGCCCATCCACTGTCTAGCCTTGGTGGGCCAAGCATACATGCAACAAATCACAGTTCCTCTACTCCCTACAGCCCTCACCCTGCCCTTCTTTGGCTCATAGGGCATCAGAGCCCCACGCCTTTACACCTTCTTGCACTCTGTTGTTCCAGAGGTTTGTCCACTGTTTCTGTCCTCATGTGTGCCACAGACAACCACCTTACAATGAGCTCCAGAGCACTTCTGCTGCCTATTCCTGGACCCCTGCCAAAGCCTAATTTCCAGTTTGGTGCTCTGACATCTGCATCGCCTCTGCATGTCTCACTGGATGCAGAATCCCTCAGGAAACATGCATGCATAGGTGTTTCCTCACAACAAGGCAGATCAGGACACAGAGGAGTCATACAGTTTTACTGGATCATCTTGCTTTGGCTTGACTGCTACATCTGTGGGAGCAACACCAGCATGACCAGCATGATTTATTCAGACATTAACAGCTGTGTTGGCGTCGATTGTTTCAATCCAAGTGGCAAGAGATGGTCTTGGTACTCTAGTGCTTTTCTGATCATTATATTCATTCCTTGATGTTACAGCACATCCAACCTCAAGACATGCATGTTGGTCTGAACATGTGGTCCAGCCAGGCTCACTTCAATGCTGTGTCTTCATTTGCCTACCAACAAAGAAACCAAGGTACTTTCCTCTGCTTCCACAGTTTTGCCCAGTAGAAGTTTGCACCTTGGATATGACAAGGGCCCTAGCCCTTTGGGTCTGCAAATGAGTGAAGCTTCATTTAGATACAGTAATGTAATTAGTTGTTTTACCTTGACTGACGAGACACTGACATGTTTCTGCACAGCTCTCACCTGAACCCAGCGTCAATACCTATCTAGGACTTACGGAGCCTCCCATAGCAAGCCACAAGCCTAGTATACCCACCATCTGAGGAGTCCACACAATTGTGTCCAGAACAATATCAAGCACAATTCCTCATACCCAATGCTTGTAGACATGATGTCCCTGTCCAACGCATACCATTTCACCCCAGGATCCAACCAATACCCCCACACAGGAAACAATTTGCCATCTCCATAGGAAAGCATGTTTCCTAACATGGTAGCCTCATAACCCCAACCTGGGTTGTGGCAGGGAGCAGTTTTTCATCGAGCTCTGCTCCATCTGCTAATATTGGATTTGCTGATGGTATGAACTTGCATGTGCTGCCTCATGTGAATAGTGTGGGGCATGGTGAGGAACTGTTCAGTACACATAGCTGAGGCAGCCGTTGAGCTTCTTGGGTTGTCATCTCTCTCATGCATCCCCATTGTTTGTCCATCTGGAATTCACATTTACTGTTGTCTTTGCTTGCTGCTGTTATTCATGGTTGCTGTAAACTAATTTGGTTGTGGCCTCAAGGGCTTTTTTTCGAACCAGTCATTTCATCTTGCTCAGTCCATTGTCCATTACTCTGTCACTCATTTGTGAGCTACTCCCCCCTGCTCATTGTGATCTGGCCATGCTCACTGTTTTGTCTCAGTCAGTGTCTCATCTCACCTCTATTTCCTTAGTTCCATCCCTTCTTCTTTCATGCATCCAATACCATCTTTATCCCATCATGTGGACTTCTGGCTCTACTTAAATTAATCTACTTGGTTTAATACTGTGTCTAGTGAATTCAGTTGCAGCCATTTTGGCATAATGTCTTGGGGGATCATCAGGGTCATGTCATGTACAGGGGCAGGGTTGATGGTCATCATGGCTAGTTTTGAGATTGCAATTACTGAGAAGTAGGAACAAAGATTGGCTGAGACTTGAATTTGATTCTTCAGCCTGTGCCCCAATCTTAGAGAAAGACCGATATTTGGTTCAAGCATGACCTATCGGACGAAAGTTGTAGATATATTATAATTAATTACAGTAAGATAGCAAGAGATCGAAGGACCATGAGCTGCAAGACTTGGCCAGAGCTTCATACCAGGTATTCCAGGAATCAGAGGTGCCATCATCAGTAATGGAGGGTGAAAGATAATCTGATTGCCAGGTAGGGCTAAGGGTGGTTCTCCACCTCTCCCTGTCACCTGTGCATTCCTGTGCATCATCAAATGGTGAAGCTGTGCCCAAAGAATCATCAGAGCAATGTGTTAAGAACCATGCTCAAAGGAGAGAGATTGACTCAGAGGGGCTTGGCCTCAGCTTGTATGCTGTGCCCCTTACCCAAGTATGTGCCCTTCATTTCAGAGGAAGTCCAATGATGGTCCAACAAAGTCTGGAGGACTTCCAGAGGCTGGCTACTCTGGTGGAGAGTGTGGGAGGACTTCCAGAGGAGTGCAGGAAATGTCTGGAGGAGCATGGGAGAGTTCTGGAGGGATGCAGGAAATGCTCAGGAGAGTTCCCACTGCAAGATAATACTTCTACAGGAAAACAGGATGGAAGGATAGGAGGTCTGGAGGACAGGAGGACAGGATGTCTGGAGGTCCAGAGTATGGAGGACAGGAGGTCTGAGGTACGGGATGGATGTCTGAAGGTACAGAGGGTGGAAGGTACAGAGGGTGGAACGTCTGAAGGACAGGATGCCCAGAGGTACGAGGGACAGGACATCTGGAGGTACAGAAGATGGGAGGTCTGGAGGTCTGGAAGGAATAGGGGCTATGTCGGATGAAGTCCGATGTAGAAGCAAACGGAGGTAGACTACCCTAAGGTAGAGTCAGAGGGACAGGAAGTGGACCTAAGTCCAGAAAGAGGGTAAGTGCCAGAAAGGCAAGACTCCAGCCTAGGGAAACAATCCCTAGACTTGGGACAGAGACATAGGGGACAAATCCGAAGGTCCAGAATTCCAGCCTAGGGGATCCATCCCTAGGCCTTATGGAAAAGGACAAACTCAGATGGACTGAAGTCTGGAAGAAGATTGGGCAAGTCTAAGGTGAGAGAGCAGGAACTAAGATGATATTCAGACTGAGGACTCTACTGTAGTTGTACAGGGGTTATATACTAAAGGCTATCTGAGAGGATCAGTAAGCAAAGGAGTAAGGCTATGTACGAGCATGTGGAAACACATTGGTAAGTAAGACAGAACATAACTAAATGAACTTGGAGATGAAACTAGTACAAGGATCAATCAGCAAGATGGAAACAGAGATAACCAAGAACTGGAAAGGCAGAGATGCCTAAATGGGGATAGGCACAGGATCTTGGACAGAGGGTGGGAATGGTCTGGAGATAGTACAGTTAATATCCAGAGGTCCGGAGATCTGGGGATCCGGAAGGCAGGATGGAAACAGGACTGAGATATGTGAGGTGGTGGATGTAGTCCGGAATCCAAGAGGAGGTAAAGTCCGGATGTCTTGCTGGACGGAATGTGCATAGGGTGAACAGGATAGGGGATCCAGGAATGAGTTAGATACAGGGTCCGGAAATAGGTCCGGAAAGCGTGGGAATATGATGGGATCTATGTCTGGTATATGGGATATGACACAATGCCACATGATGCAGATTGAAATACAGATAGAAGGAACCAAGATAACAAGATTGTAAGCATAACATACTTGCAGTCATATGCCATGAACAGTGTATTTGAGAGAGCCAAGTTCTTCATTCAGACTAAGTACTATATTGTTTCAATGTGCTAAGAATTGATGGATGTGGATACTGCAGCTGTAGAGTTGCATAACCTACTTAGTGAGCCCTCGAGGGAGGTACTGAGATTAAGAGGTGCAATGGGCATTAATGGCAGCATGTGTTGAGACAAGTGTGGATCTACAATCCCGCTGAATGATCAATGTGATTGGGGATAAGTATGGGATTCTTGGAATGTGTGCTCATGTGGGAGTGGGAAGTAGGGTGCGAGTGCATTGATATCGTTATGGGGCATCAGTTCTCTGTGATCTGTGGGGGAAGACGGTTGAGCTTGATTGATAGTGGTTCTGGAGGAAGGAGAAGGACTGGGTGATGCCAAGAAGAGTTGATCGAAGGCATTGATGGATGGGGAAGCAATTTGTGGGGTTTGGGTGTGTAACCGGTACCATGGACTGAGGACGTTTTTGAAGGTTTGGATGTCTCTTCGCATTGTCTGTACAACGGATTCGAGTGTGTAGACTTTTTGTCTGAGAGCGGCATTTTCTGTGTTTAGTGATGATAGTTGAGTGTTATTGATGGAGAAGAATCCTTTGATAGCTTTGTATTGGCAGGAGAGAACATGTTTGTCAGAAAGCTGATGCTGGGGACCAGTCCAGGAACAGCCATTGTTAGCCTGTGTGCACAGAATTTCATAGTCAAGATAGATAACAGCATGCACTTGAGACTGTGACCTTGAGAACTCTTCGAAGCAGAAACTACACATTGCAGACTTGGAAAGACACTCCGAGTTGTGAGTCTATCCACACTTGGGTGAGTAGATTCAGAATGGATTGACATAGACACACACACTGAGATTGCTGTACTTGATAGTTGCACCACACCCATTGCACTGTGTCGAGCGGTACATGCAAGCATCTTGATGCTTACCAACATCCTTCCAAAGGATCAAGGATGAGCTTGTTGCATTAATATTGCTCTTCCAAACATGGATCTCAATGTACTTGTACTCATTTGGGTCCACACTCATTACTGTATTGAAACTGAAGTTAGCTACCAGTTTTGTATCACAATGCATCTCTATTTGATTGAAAGCTGTTAGTATAAGATAATAGTACTCAGTAAACTCTATTCGTCTGCTGCTTATACTCGGCAGAGTCCAATCTCACTATTAATAGTAATGCAATTGATCACAATTATAGTAATCTACAGAAATACCTGTCTTGATTTCTAGTTTTTGAGCATTACTGATGTGGATTGTTCCACAACCCAAGTCTTGTCACAACTTACAAGCCTTGATTCAAATCTTCGTAAGTCATCCCTTCAGATAACTATTGTCCAACTATTTCTAACCACACCCTTGGGCCAGCTAGTACTTCCAGTTGGTTCATTGCATCTCACTCATCACAACCTTCATCAATGGGTGACAATCAATGTCAGTACTTCCATCTCTTATCTCCTATACTTTCTGACCTCTTTGACAGTTCTTGAAGGAATTTGGGCAAAGCTGTCCAACATTGCTGTCAAGGGTGCTCAATATAACTCCTGTGAGCGTCTGCCCCACCTGAAATGTTTGCAAGGGACTTGGGTGGATCTTCTCAAACAAATTCACAGATTTCTGGATGATACACAGAAGAATCAACTCATTTGGCTACATGGCACAGCTGGCAGTCAGGAAAGTCTGCCATTGCATTCACCATAGCTGAGAGGATGAAAAGTCTAAAAGTGACAGAGGAGACAAATGTTGAAAAGCGACTAGGAGGAACTTTTTTTTCTTGCACAAGCACATGAAACGTCACACAGCTGAATATTTCTTTGTGACACTTATCTATCAACTTGTCACCAATTTTCCAAGCATCATGCAGGATGTGTGCAGAATTATCTGAGACAATCCCACTCTGCTAGATTCAGATGTGCCTCTCTACAACCAGATGGAAGCTCTCTTTCTCCTACCCCTCCAGAAACTTTGACTCAGATTGCACAGATGTCTGCCTTTGTCATTTGTGGTCAATGCCCTTGATGAATACACATCTGCACCCAAGCTTACTGATCTCATCCTTTCCCTTGCACAGGCACTCCGTGACCCTGATCTGCCTGTGACCCACATTCTACTCACCAGTCACTTGGAATCCCATATTAGAAAAGTCATGCAGAATGAAGAGGTGCACCTGTTGGTGTGTGAGATACCAGTGAGAACTTCTGGGGAGGGTGGCATCATCTCTTTAGATGGCGCAGATGTTAACAGTGACATCTGTACTTTCTTGCAGCATTCCTTCAGAGAACTGGAAGATCGTCATCCCAATTTCCTGCAGCCATCGGAGGTTGACCTTGTGAAGCTGGCAAGCTGAGCTGGGAGACATTTCATTGTAGCATCTATGATGATAAAGTTTATTGTCGATGATGGATACAAGGATCCCCATGATCAGTTACAGCTGATACTCAAACTGACAAGTGAGCTACTAGCAGGAACAGAGGTGTATAAGTTATACAATTGTATCCTCTCCACATGTGCTGATCCCAAGTAGGCATACCTTCACTTGTCCATTGTTGCTGCGCTTGTAGATCTTCTGCCGCTTTCACAGATCTTGAAACTTCTTGGCCCTGGTCAGGGCTGTGATACTGAGACAACACCAGTGCAGCTACAGTCTGTCATGGATATTCCTACTGATGCCAATCTCCCCTATGAACATCTATCACTCATCTGTTTGTGACTATGTTTCTGACCCCTCAAACTGTAGCCTTCCTGGAGTGCAGGATATGCCATTAGCCCATTCCTTACTTGCTGATTCCTCTCTACACTTGATGATAGAAGAAATTCCAGAAAGCACCACTCTATTGGATGTGCTCTCAGAATTGGAGAAGCAGAGCCAAGCCATGCAACCTGAGGACCCCAAAAAATTAAAAGACACATTAGGGTTTCTTGTTTGGGCACCAGAGCCAGCGTCTGTTCTTATCAGCATGTTATGGCTTTGGGATGATTGCAGGTCAGATGTACAATCTTGGCTAGGGACTGTGGATGGAGTGCATGGCTGCAGACAGATGCAGGGTATAACTGGCTGGACACCCAAGAAGGAGCAGAGTGGCAGGAGACCTGGGTAGGACAAAACTGGCTGCAAACCAAGGCTGGATTGGCCTGGCAGGAAACCTTGATACCAGAATTAGAATCTGTGTCAAGTACTTCAGACTCATCAGACTCATTGGAGACCAAGGAAGTGCCAGGTTTCTAGCTGTGGGCCCAGTGCAGGCCAGAGTGGCCACACACCCAAGAAGGGCATGACTTACTGTGGACCAATGTAGGGAAAATCAGGCTGCTGACCAAGGGAAGGCTGGCCTGGATCTGGGACCCTGACACAAAGGCCTGGGTGCAGATCTAGGGAGGACGAGACTGGCTACAGACCAAGGGAGAACAAGGTTGGCTGAGGGCCTGGGCAGGATAAGGCTGGCTAAGTACCTGGAGAGGATAAGACTGGCTGAGGACCCAGGGAGGATGAGACTGGCTGCAGACCCAGGGAGGACAAGACTGGATGGAGAGCTAGAGAGAGCAAGACTGGGTGGAGAAGTGGGGAAGTGGGGATGAGAATAGCTAGAGACCTAGGAAGGACAAGGCTAGCTGGAGACCAAGGGAGGACGAAAATGGCTAAAGGACTAGAAAGGATGAAAATGGCTACAGGCCCAGGAAGGATGAGGTTGGCTGCAGACATTGGGAGGGCTAGACTAGCTACAGACCTCAGGGCCACAAGGCTGGCTGCATAACTAGGGAGGAAAAGAATAGCTGGGGACCCAAGGAGGACAAGACTAGCTGCTGCTGGGAGGATGAGATTGGCTGCAGACCCAGGCAGGACAAGACTGATTGCAGACTGATGGAGGGCAAAAGTGGCTTAAGAGCAAGAGTGAGCCAAGCTGGCTGCAGACTGAGGGAGGGCAAAGGTGGCTTAAGTGTAAGAGTGGGAAAAGGTAGGCTGCAGACTGAGGGAGGACAAATCTGGCTGCAGACTCAGGCAGGACAAGACTGGTTGCAGACTGAAGAAGGACAAAACTGGCTTAAGAGCGAGAGTGGGCAAAGCTGGCTGCAGACTGAGGGAGGATGAATCTAGCTGCAGATCCAGGCAGGACGAGACTGGCTAATTATCCAAGGAGCAAAAAACTTGTGGCTGATCCAGGAAGCATGAGACTGGTTATATACCCAGACTGCATGAGACTGGCTGCAGACACTGGGAGGCCAAGATTGGCTGCAGACCCAGGGAGGCCAAGACTGGCTGCAGACCTCAGGAGGGCTAAATTGGTTGCAGGCCAAGGTACCACGACACTGGCTGCAGACCAAGGGACCACAGGAATGGCTGCAGACTCATACAGTGCAAGACTGGCTGCAGACCCAGGGAGCGTGAGACTGGCTGAAGACCTGGGCAGTATGAGACCGGCTACAGACCCAGGGAGGGTTGGGCTGGTTGCAGACCCAAGGAGGATGAGAGTAGCTAGGGACTTGGGCAGGATGAGACTGGCTTCAGATCCAGGTAGGACAAGACTGACTGCAGACCCAGGGAGGACAAGACTAGGTGCAGACCCAGGAAGGACAAGACTGGCTGCAGACAGCAGCAAGATGGCAACTCAGGTAGGATGAGACTGGCTGCAAACCCAGGCAGCACATGACTGGTTGCAGACCTAGCAAGGACAAGACTGGCTGCAGATCCAAGAAGGGTTGCAGACCCAGGGAGGACAAGACTGGCTGCTGACATCCCATGGCCAAGCATGGCAATTCACTCCCACGGTGTCTTTCTGGGTTGCTATGGAAGAATTCTTAAGTACATTGGAAGCCATTAGCAGGTATAATATCATCCCAGAATTGCCTTTCTCACTACCTTTCCAAGTTATCCAGCAGTTCAAAACCTTGCCAGATTTCCTAATGTTACCAGCATTCCTGGCGTTAAGCCATCAGCATCATTCCAACTCTGCATTGTCAACATATCGTCCCCCAAACAGGGAGATTATCCATGCTATGAACACCTTCATGACTTTCGCACACAAAGCACAGCAAAAAAGTCGATCATCTTCTGATGCACTCAAGTATGCCTGTCAAAACTAGGACTATCCATCTCTCATATGCTCCAAATTCACAAGATGACATGCTCAACTACAAATTCCATGCTTTCTGGAATCGTCACCTCCTTTCCTGGCTTGAACAACAATGGTGTTTGAAAGGTCTATAGTCTTGTCTTGATATTTTATGCAAAGGGCAGAAGCTTGCAAAGGTCTGCATTTCTCAATTCACACACAAATGACCTAATCAAGCTGATATTGCCTTGTTCCAGGCTTGGTTTTTCATTCCTATTTTATGAAACCCCTCATAAATCTCATCCTCAGTTTTAATCCATCAATGTGCAACCCAGTGAAGGATACTCCAATGCCTGTGTCCATATATCAAGAATTCTTCACAGCTTCTTGAGTGTCACATTCTAAATGACTGTTCACTTGTTCCATGATAGAGAAGTCTTCACATTTGCATTTGTTACATTGTGTATCAATCTACAGTGCTCTTATAGTTTTGCAAAATGAATGGTTTGTATGGAATGTGGGGGATGCAGTGGCTTTCAGATGTGTTGATAAGTTGGACTTTGAGGAAGTGACAATGCAGCATGATAATCCAGAATAGGTTAACATCGCAAGGTGTTCTGGGTGCAATGCCATGAGTCTGCCCAGCTTCTGTCAGGCAGTCTGAACTACTATAAGATTCTATACATGGCTCAGGAAGTCATTATTATTTAAATGGTGTCATCAAAGTTTGTGGTCCAACAATGCTGTGAAATGAAACAGCCTGAGGGGTCAAACAACATTGCATGACACTAGCTTAAGCTTAATGATGTCAAAGCACCTTGAATTCAAGCAAGCAACAGTATGTTGGACTCTGAGAGATCTGAGAGGACCCAGATTGAAGGATCCAAGATAGAGAAGGGATGTGAGTGAGAGGTACGAGCACAAGCCAAAATGGACAAAGGTGAGCGACATATTGATGTCAGCTCACACCCTACATTATTTTCTATGTTTCATTCTTATATCTGAGTCATAACAGTACTCACCTTAAAAGCGTCAGTAGAGACGCCCTAACATCTCAGTTCATTCAAGATACTGAGATGTAAGCCTTAAATATTGTCACCCACATGCTACAAAGTCTAATGATAACATAGTGTACTTGTTGTATAGGTAGACAAGACATTAACAGAGTTCTTTCAAGATACTGAGATTGTACTTGTTGTATAGACTCCTTGCCCCTCTCACTCGTCTCATAACAAGACAGTACTAGTAATGTCATTGTCGTCAAGGTTGCAAGAACTTCAGTCAGAAAAGCAGAATCCATTCACATTATGAGCTCACCTCACAAAGTAAACCACATGAGATTTTATCAACACCATGAAAGAGACCCCTACAGGCTATAGCAATCCAGACTGCAAGACACAACTTGAATGTGAGGACCTCCTATGCATACAGTCGTGATTATCCAAGCCACAAAAATTAGAAGTAAGCCAACATAATACTGACAGTTACCTGTATGGTAGTTTGGTCACAGCAGTGTGCACAGCAGCAGCCTCCTGCAAGCACTGGATGGTGAACACCTTCTTGTCCTTCAATTGCATTCCACAACCATCCAGTGAACTTACCATAGAATAGATTGAAATACACATCTGTCCATCTCATCTTCAGCATCACACTTCACACTCTCCATCAATTGACAGCTGGATCATTCTGTGACCTTATCACAACTTACAAGCTTTGATTCAAATCTTCATACATTGTCCCTCCAGATCACTGTCACCCAGATTATTTCTAACCACACCCTTGAACCCAGCTAGTACTTTCAGTGAGTTCATTGCATCTTGCCACATATCACAACTTTCATCAATGAGTGATGATCAATATCAGTACTTCCATCTCTTATTTGTCACATGCTCTCTGACCTCTTTGACAGTTCTTCAAGGAACTTGGGCAAAGGTGTCCAAGGTCGCTGTCAAGGGTGCTCAATATAACTCCCCTGAACATCAGCCCCACCTGAAGTGTTTGCAAGGGACCCAGGTGGATCTTCTCAAATACATCCACGGATTCCTGGATGACCCAAAGAATAATCAATTTATCTGGCTGCATGGCATGGCAGGTGTCAGAAAGTCTGCTGTCGCATTCACCATAGCTGAGAGGATGAAAGGTCTAAAAGTAACAGAGGAGATGAATGTTGAAAAATGGCTAGTGGGAACATTCTTTTCCTTGCGCAAGCATGCCAAACATTGCACAGCTGGATTTTTCTTTGCAATGCTTGTCTACCAGCTTGCCACCAATTTTCCAAGCATCAGGCAGGATGTGAATAGAACAATCTGCAACAATCCTGCTCTACTAGACCCAGACACACCTCTCTGTGACCAGATGGAGGCTCCCTTTCTCCAACCCCTCTGGAAACTTTGACTGAGATTACATGGATGTCCACCTTTGTCATTTGTTATCAATGCACTTGATGAATGCACATCTGAACCCAAGCTTACTGATCTCATCCTTTCCCTTGCACAGGCTCTTCATGATCCTGACCTTCCTGTGACCCACATTCTGCTCACAAGTCACTTGGAATCCCATATCTCTAAAGTCTTTCAGAACAAAGAGGTCTGCCCATTGGTGCGGGAGATACCCGTGAAAACTTCTGGGGAGGGTGGCATCATCTCATTAGATGGCGCAGATGTTGACAATGATATTTGTACTTTCTTGCAGCATTCCTTTGGAGAGCTAGAAAGTCGCCATCCAGATTTCCTGCAGCCATCTAAGGATGACCTTGTGAAACTGGCGAGCCAAGCAGGCAGATGTTTCATCATGGCATCTATGATGATGAAGTTCATTATCAACAATGAAGACAGTGATCCCCATGATCGGTTACAGCTGATGCTCAAGCTAACGACCTTGCTACTACCAGGAATGGAGGTGTACAAGTTATACAATTGTATCCTGTCCATGTGTGCCGACCCCAAGTGGGCTTACATGCACTTGTCCATTGTTGCTGCCCTCGCAGACCCTCTTCCCATTTTGCAAATCTCAACACTTCTTGGCCCTGGTTTGGGAAGGGATGTGCAGACAACATTGATACAGCTGTGGCCTGTCATGGATATCCCTACAGACAGCACTCTCCCTGTGAATATCTATCACTTGTCCATTCATGACTATGTTTCTGAACAGTTGAACTGCAGCCTCCTGTTAAGGTCATACTCAAAGGATAACTGGATCTGAAGGGCTTCGGCCTCAGCTCGTGCACTGTGCCCCTTACCCAAGTATTGCCCCTTATTTCAGGAAGGCAAGACTAGCGCATCCGGAAGGTCGGATGAGTAGCGTAATGGATCTGGGTGACTTCTGGATGAGGGATAAGTATTGTAAGGCTAATCCAGATGAGTCCAGACTAGAAACTAATGGTAATGGACTGTTGGAGACAGAGGCGGATACAGATAGACTATAGGAATCAATCCTAAGTCTTGGAGGGTGACGAGAGTAGAGGTACTCAAGTCCAGAGGACAGGAATGAGTAGAACTAAGATGATATTCGAACTGAGGTACTACAGAAAGTTACAGGAGGTTATATACTATAGGTATCTAACAGAATGATCAATCAGCAGAGTCCGAGGCTATGTATGAAGCATGTGGATAGTCTATTGGTAAGTAGAAATGGATCACAAATCATGAAACGGAAATGAAACATAGGTAGCGGATAAGGGAGCAGGACAGATATACAGATAACCAAAATACTGGAGTTAGGGGGTTACTGAAAGGAGACAAGCACTGGTTGTGGATTTGGATGAGTTGTGGACCAGACCAGACGAGTGGACAGGTTAAATGACGAGATGTTGGAGGGAGATAAGATGCAGATAGGATCGGAGATAAGATGTGGATCTGAGATGAGATAAGGGTCAGATCTGAGATCCAGATATGTGGATATGACACCTCCCTCAAGTATGCAAACATGATATGCCATCACCCCACTCCCTACTGGCTAATTCCTCTCTTTGCCTGATGATGAAAGAGATTCCAGAAAGCATGGCTCTCTCCAATGTGCTCTCAGAACTGAAGAAGCAAAGCAAAGCTATGCAACACAAGGACTCACTTAGGTTGAAAGACTCATTAGCATTCCTTATTCAGCCACCAGAGCCACTGTCAGCTGTCATCTGTCTGCTGTGGCTTCAAGGAGATCACCCTTCAGATTTGGAATCTTGGCTAGGGATGGTGGACAGGTGTGTCTGGCTGCAAACCTAGGGAGGACAAGACTGGCTACAGACACAGGAAGGATGAGACTGGCTGCAAATACAGGCAGGACAAGACTGGCTGCAGACCCAGGAAGGATAAGGCTGGGTGCGGATACAGAGATGATGAGGCTGGCTGGTAGCCCTGAAAGAACCAGACCCAAGACAACAAGAGTGGCTGCAGACCCAGGAAGGATGAGAGTGGCTATGGACCCAGGATGAATGAGCCTGGCTGCAGACCCAGGAAGGATTGAGAGTGGCTATGGACTCAGGATGGACAAGACTGGCTACAGACCCAGGATGGACAAGACTAGCTGTGGACTAGAGGAGTACAAGACTGGCTGCAGATGGAGGGAGGGGAAAACTGGCTGCAGACAGAGGGAGGACAAGACTGACTGCAGATCCAGGGAGGATGAGAGTAGTTGAAGACCCAGGAAGGATGAAAGTGGCTGCAGTCACAGGAAGCACAAGAACTGCTGCAGATTAGGAGGGAAAGGCTGGTTGCTGATCATGGGAGGGGAAGACTAGCTGCAGACCCAGGAAGGACAAGACTGGCTGTGGACCTGGGAAGGAAGAGAGTGGCTGCAGACCCAGGGAGGACAAGAGTGGGTGCAGACCCAGGAAGGACAAGTCTGGCTGTGGACCTGGAAAGGACAAGGCTGGCTGCAGACCCAGGGTGGATGAGACTGGCTGTAGACCTATGAAGGGAATGACTGGCTGCAGACCAAGGAAGGACAAAAGTGGTTGCAGACTCAGGGTGGGCGAGACTAGCTGAAGACTCATGAAGGGAATGACTGGCTGTAGACCAAGGAAGGACAAAAGTGGTTGCAAACTCAGGGTGGGGAACACTGGCTACAGATGGAGGGAGGATGAGAGTGGGCGCAGACCCTGGAAGGATGAGACTGGCTGCAGACCAAGGAAGGACAAGACTGACTGCAGACATAGGGAGGACAAGACTGGGTACGGACCCAGGAAGGATGAGAATGGCTGCAGACACATGGAGGACAAGAGTGACTACAGATACATGAAGGATGAGAGTGGCTGTAGACCTGGGAAGGTCGAGACTGGCTGTGGACCTAGGGAAAACAAGACTGGCTGCAGACATAGGGAGGATGAAACTGGCTATGGACAGATGGTGGGGAAGACTGGCTGTGGATGGAGAGAGGTCAAGACTGGCTGCAGACCCAAGGAGGATGAGACTAGCTGTGAAGGGAGGGAGGAGACCACTGGGTGTGGACTCAGGCAGGACAAGACTGGCTGCAGACAGAGGGAGGGGAAGACTGGCCACAGACCAAGGGAGGATAAGACTGGCTGCAAACAGATGGAGGGGAAGACTGGCTGCTGACCCAGGAAGCATGAGACTGGGTAAGGACCTGGGGAGGACAAGACTGACTACAGATGGAGGGAGGAGAACACTGGCTGCAGATGGAGGGAGGACAAGACTGGCTGCAGATAGAGGGAGGGGAAAACTGGCTGCAGATGGAGGGAGGGGAAAACTGGCTGTGGACCCAGGGAGGATGAGAATGGCTGCAGATGGAGGGAGGGTGGGACTGGCTGCACACCCAGGAAGGACAAGACTGGCTGCAGACTGAGGCAGGATGAGACTGGCTGAAGTCTTGTGGAGGGGAAGACTGGTTGTAGACCCACTCAGGATGTGACTGGCTGAAGACCCTGTGTGGGCACAATTGGCTGCAGACTCCTCAGGGTCAAGTGTGGTAGTCCACTCCTGCAGCCTCCATCCGGGTGACAATGGAAGAATTCATGAGGACATCAGAAGCAATGAACAAGTATATCATTATCAGCGATGTGCCTTTACTGCCAGCTTTCCAAGTAATCCAGCAGCTCAAGACCTTCCCAGATTTCTTGATGTTTCCGGTGTTCCTGGCATTAAGACACCACTATCATTCCACCCCTGCATTACCAGAAAGTCTTTTTCTGCTAGACAGGGAGATAATTCATGCTATGAACACCTTCACAACTTTTGCACATCATGTGCACCAAAAAAGTCGATTATCTTCCGATGCTCTCAAGTACGCCTGTCACAACTGGGCTGTACATCTCTCACATGCCCCCAATCCATGGGATAACACTCTCACTCATATATTACATGCTTTCTGGAATTGTCACCTCCTTTCCTGGCTCGAATGGCAATGGTGTTTGAAGGGTCTATGGTCTTGTCTTGATATTTTATGCAAAGGGCAGAAACTTGCAAAGGTCTGCATCTCTCAATTCACACACAAATGGCCAACAAGCTGATATCACCTTGTTCCAGATTCGGTTTTTCTTTTCTATTTTATGAAACCCCTCGTAATTCTCATCCTCAGTTTTAACCCATCAATGTGCAACCCAGTGAAGGGCGGCAACAGAAGCTTTGGCACCCATGTCCATCTAACCAGAGCTCTACCTGGCTTCTTGAGCTAGTACTGTCAAGATACGCACCTAGGTTCGACCCAATCTGGGTGTGACCAAATGAACGTTAGGTTTGAAGGTTCGCAGGGGGGTGTGACAGTGTGACACACTGCACTTAGGTTCAACAACCAATGTTGGGGTAGACACATTCCCTTGTATACATGCAGCACTAAGGGGCCACAGTGATCCTCATGACCCACAGCTGGAGATGCTCACCTCAAGAGCTTCATCTCTAATTTGACTTCCATCTGGCAATATGGCAATGTCTTCTTGCTATGTTATGGTAAAGTCTTGTCAGTGTGGATCCTCCAATGTTTGGCAAGTGAGCCATAGCTCAGTCCACAAGATGGACATGGTCTGAAACATTTCCCATCCAAGTTTTCCACACCATGCCTGACCTTCATGTTGCCTCAGAGGCTAAGTTCCAGGATGTGTTATCTGTGCCTGCACAGTTCTCAATTGCTCCTTCGGGCAGCCTTTCCGTCGCTGCATTACTGCTTATCAACCTGCCTACTAGTGTTAGAAAACAGCACTTCAGCTGCTAGAATTGTTTTTTCCAAACAGTCCCCTTTGCTCCAGTTGCCACATGACTTTGTTTCATGACCTGTTCCACCATTTCGAACAGCCTTATCCCTTTACAATCGTGCTAGAGGTGCATTTTGAGATGGAGATAAATCAGTGATCCATCCTTCGTTCCCCAATGACCTGCTTCCAATGTGGGTTGTGTCATACTGGGTCGCTATGTCACATGCACTCGAGAATCAGCATGATTGGTGCACATCAGATGACTGGGTCTACAACAGATTTGATGTTGTTCCTACTGACGGACAAGAGTTGGAAATTATTGATGAGGTTCTAGATGTCTTAGAGAGCCTTCCATGGGATGCCCCTCTCAAGGGATTTGGTGCTCAGACAGATCTGAGGAGCACCAAGCTCCGACCACTGTTAGGATCATGTCTAATTCATGGTTGTGTGTTGGACAGCATGATTGCTGTAGTGGTCCAGCGTATGCAAGCATCAGATGATGAAGACCTCCAGTCTGTTTCAGTCAAATCTCTCAACTTTGCAGATGTCCTTCGGCTTAGCGATAAACAGTGGAAGAGCTACGAGATGGGTCTACGGAGGTTGAGGCTGAGGGCCGTGGCAAGCGCAGACGTGTTGCGAACACTCAGTACAAAGACTTTTGGATGCATTAGATGTTTTTTTTTTGCGTTTTTACCACTTGTCACAATTTAGGTTCGACGGCCTCAAAATTGGTGTGACCGTCACGAAAAATAGGTTCGATTCGCCAGGCGTGTGACGGTGTGACGAACCTAGGTGCGTATCTCGACAGTAGTAACACGCTCTATATACCTGTTCCCTTGTTCTACGACAGGATCACCATGTAACTTAGTTTGATGACTATGTAGAGAAGTATCGCATTTGCTTTGTTACATTCTGTATCAATCCAGTGCTCTTACAGTTTTCCACCAGCGAATGGTGATCTAGTAGTCAGCCGAGGCACGAGGCTGTAGATGTGATTTGCCCATCTTTTGTGACCTGACAAGGACTAAATGACCCGTTTATCCTCGCATTCTTGGTGTAGAACAATAGCATTTCATAGTAAGTACCACGTCGCTAGTCTCGAGTTTATGCTATGGAAGAGAAGCTGGGAGCCCTGCTGTCGGACTGCAACCGATAGCTATGGAGAAGTGAATCCAAGGCAGCACCAGATGCAATTTTGAAATTCGCTGGTCCCACTGCTAATCATCTTGCCACCCTTCTTCGACAGCCAGCCCTGCGCACGGGCAATATCTCGTATCCGTTGCTCTGCGTCGCCAACATCGTGCTGCGTTGTAGATTTAGCAGGACGCGAGCCGCGACCTTTGAATACGCTAGAGTTTTTATGTCCAATGTGAAGATGTCGGATATGGAATATATGCTTCTCGTTCGAAAGATGGGTCGCACGAGGAAAAAAGAATACCGGTATTTCTAAGGGCAATGTATCATAGCAGAAGCCCAGAAGAATGCAGCAGCACAAAAAGGATGAGCCCTGGTGGGACTGTGGCTTGTTCAGATGAACTGCAGAACCGCCACTGACCCGTACTGCTTGTCCAGAGTATGAACAGCTTTGGACGCATGCCATCACAGAGCTGATGCACGTGTGATGAAGAACGACACTCGAAAGACCAACTTACACTGTGAGGTGCGTGCATACTGATTTCTTGATTTGTTCGGAGTACTTTGGAAAAAGGTGTGAGTTGAGGATCCGTGTTTTCGGTGATGTCGAAGTCTTTGCACCCACGAGTCAGCCCAGAAAATATCAAACCGTGCCATGGACATACTCGAGATGGAGGCGCTGCGCTTGAATCATCAGTGCTTTATTGAAGTCAGAGATACGCGGCGTGAACGCACGACATGGATGTTCGAGAGATAGGCTGTCGTCATAGAAACTGATAGCGTCGGACGCGACCAATTATTGCCATGGCTTTCATGAGCGAGCTCTTGAGGTGGCACCCGGAGGAAATCAACATAAGCACACAACATGAGGTTCAAAGCTCTCCACAGAGAGGGGCCCATAAGGAGGAAAACACACCCAACATACCTTGGAGGTACCACAGCAGTGAGGCGCTCGATCAGGCCTGCCTTTCTCCCTCACGCATTCAAGCTACGCTCATGGCACAGCGCTTTCAGTTGCTTCATAGTGACGGTTTTGCTGCAGGAGGGAGTATTGGATGGGCATCCAAGAGGAGCGAGATGACACGATTCACGTGAACCGTAAACTGATCGACTTGGTGAACGACGAGGGAGGCGGTGGTGGGCGAGCGAATGTCAGTATGGGAAGACACGAGAGGTGTACGAAAAGTTGTGGTGCGGAAGAAACAACTTAGACCATGGACAAGACAGGGTTCGCTTGCCAAAACAAGCATAAACCAAAAGGGAATGTCGTTCCCACATTTGATAACCTTTCTTCAAGTCAAATTGGTTTGAACACGTCTTCGTTCACACATTCACTACTTTGCTGCACAATGTTCGGCCGTGTTTCTCTTGCGCTCATTTTGATTTCTATAGCTGCAATTTTCTGTGCGCAGTCTGCGGATGCTGCCAAGGGTCCCAAAATCACTCACAAAGTCTACTTCGACATTAGGCATGGCGACAAGGACCTAGGCCGAGGTTTGTGTCATATGTTGAGACTGCCCTGTGACATACATCTGACGGGGCTCGAATGTTAAACAGTTGTCATTGGTCTTTATGGTGGTGTACGTTGCTTTACTTATTCTGGCAGATATGCGGTTGACTAATACTCCTCGCAGACCGTTCCCAAGACAGTCGAGAACTTCCGCGCACTCGCAACTGGTGTCGGGAAGGATGGTAATGAGCTTGGCTACGGTTACAAGGGCTCCAAGTTCCACCGCGTTATCAAGAACTTCATGTGGGTTACTTGTCTGTTTTGTGGACATTCGCTTGATGTTTTCTTTTCTCAGGATCCAGGGCGGTGATTTCAGTATGTGTGCTATCACTCATATGTTCTGAAGCTAATTCGATATGGTCTCACTAGCTCGTGGGGATGGTACCGGTGGAAAGGTAATCTAGGACCCGTCTTGGTATGAACGTTACTTATGGAGGTTCTTCAGTCCATTTACGGCGACCGCTTCAAGGATGAGAACTTGTCAGTGTTTTGTGGTCATGGTCACGTCTTCAACTCTAACATCTACTTTAGCAAGCTCAAGCACACCGGACCCGGCACTCTTTCCATGGCTAATGCAGGCAAGGACACCAACGGTAAGCAGGTTCTTCTCTCATCGATCATGACATCTAACATGGCGCTCTAGGATCTCAATTCGTTAGCCTATGATTGCTTTCAATGAGCTTTACTGAGTAGTTTTCCAGTTCATTTGCACTGTTGTCACCAGCTGGCTGGACGGTAAACACGTGAGTTCTACGTCACTTTTATGACCGTACTATCTAAGCTATGTCAAATCAGGTTGTCTTCGGAAAAGTCCTCGAAGGAATGGACATTGTATACTCTATCGGTTCGCTTTATATCACCTCTACATCACCATAAGTTCTCACCTCCTATTCAGAGGACGTTCCTAAAGGCGGCAACGATCGTCCATTGGAGGACGTCACCATCTACGACTCTGGAGAGGTTTGTTATTCTATTTACTTGTGCTGTGTTTGGCGTATTCATCCCATGTTTCTAGCTGCCAGTTGAGCCGATTGTGGATGAGGGAGGAAAAGAGGTACCCCTACGCGCTGAGCTATGATTCAGCTGCCTTTGTGTCTCTTGAGCTCTTGATGCGAATAAAATATTGTTGCTTGCCAACAGGATATCACCACCATACCCGTAAATTCTGTAACTTCGCCAGTCGATGTTGAATTGCCCGGCTCTACACCCACCTCGCCAGCATCTAACGAGAAGACGAGCCCTGCGAAGTCAGCCCCCCCTCCAGCTGTGGATGCCACCCCTGAGGTTGTGGAGGATCTTTCTGGGTCGTCGGAACGTCTGAGATATGCGGCCATCTTATTTGTGGTGGTCGTAGTTGGAGTGGGGATGTTTGTTTGGTGTGGTGACGGACTTCGTCGTTTCAAAGGCCTTTTGCAACGTGCAGATCGCGCGCATTACAAACGCGTCGGCGATGAGGATTTGGAGAAGTAAGCGCAATAGACGTTGATGTTTCGAGTCGGCGGAGCATACCAAGTCATGAAACTTGTGCAATGTACCATAGATATATCTTGTTTGGTTAACATAACTAGTACTGTCGTTCCTTCAACAGTCCATTATAGGGGTTCTTTTTCTCGAAGCGGGTGTTCCTTCAAGTTTTCTCTTCCTCCCCCAGCCCGTGCACCCAGGCTACTTTATTTAACATAGTGAATACCGCATATACTGATTATTTTACACAGCCCACTCGATGGCATGATGATTCTGGGACGAATGTAAGACAAGTGGACATGTCAATGAAGACAAAGTGAAGTTGAGGCGGAGACACCATCTGTCCCCGTCTCTAAAAGTTGTCGAAACAGGTGATTCTGCGATCGAAGGATATATAGCTGCCGAGCTTCAACCTGGGGAGAACTGGGATAGGTAGTCAGTACATTTATCAAGTGAACATGATGATGTCTCAACTCTGGGGTCTATCGAATGAGCTCTTGCTATGGCGTCAAGTATGAACACGGGCCTTATTTGAAAACATAACCCACACGCACGTCGCATTCCACTGCATAGCATCATCTAAAGTACTTGCATAAGTAGTATGCGTTGGTTTGATGATGGACAATGATCGCACCCTTCAGATATATATACAGACTTTGTAAATTCGAGCCTCAGGTCAACACCTGGCGCAAATTATAGAACTACTAGTAATCAGAATGAGGGAGCAGTAGATTCCTAAGAGCATGAAAGAGGTTGACGGAAGTGACCATGGAGATGTTGCTGCATGCCAATGTGATAAGTTAGTGCTTCCTACCAGGGATGAGACAACTGAGACGCTGATCAATATCTTAGACGCCCTTTAAGCTTGGCAAGGGGTGGCAGTAGGTCAACAAATTTCCCCATGCTACCTCAGTACAGCCTGACGATCATGATATCTGCCAAGACTACATCTCAGCACTAGTACTGTGGTGCTTCAAGTTGATACAGCAGCAAATGTGTACCTTCAAACTGTGACTCGAGGACAATATGGAAGATCATTGAGTGCAATCATGAGTGAGTGGTTGTGTTTTTAAAGATGGTCAACTCGACAACGTGCGGCGGCAGTTGCAGCATCATAAGCAGCTCCGACTTCAACCAGTGGGATTTTGCCCTAGTTCACTTCGCATGTCAATTTAATCCTTGATATGCCATCCTATGCCAAAATCTTCCTTGGCAGGAACATGTAGTATTTGTGGTGGTGTCAATACTGACTGGTCATCCATAATCCTCTATCCAAGTCCATGGTCATTTTGATATGTTTTTGAAAGTTGTCTGCTGTCTGAGGTATAAGTAGTCAAGCTCTACAGTTGAGACTTTTGGTGCTGACTCAAATGTTTAGTGTGTTGGGAGAGGAAGATGCTAAGTGCGACTTGGAAGCCCATCAGTATCTCAGACTGTCAGCATATGGGTTAGCGCCCACCTGTGCTTAGGTAGATTGTGATCTATTCATACACGCACTTTGAATGTTGCTTGACTAATTAATTCGTCTGTACTAGTTTTTTAGACATGTGCGCACACCTTGCTGTATTTCCGCCAGTCACAACCTGGATGCTATGACTTTTTCATGTGGTATGACACTGACCTTGGGACCACACCAATCTCCATGGATCCCATGCTCTCTCAGATGGCTGCCATAGATTCTGGTTTCAGTGGTGAGAGCCTGATGACAGACACTACTGAGTTAGGTCACCCAACCCTCACCAGTATACATGCCCTCGCCCATACTACTGTTGCTATTTCAATATCTATCATAGTATCAAGACAAATAAGCAACCAGGCAGCCCTTTTCATGTGGCTGACTTCACACTGCCCTGAAGCTGCTCAGGCTATGTCTCTGTCAAATCAGAGTAATATGAGCATGTGCCAGCCTGCATATGTGACATCTGTCTCCTCTTTGTGTGATTGGACCCATTCCAGTTTCGTAACTGGCACACAACCCTTGATCTCACCCAGAGCCATCTCATAATTGTGATCCTGGTGAAAATCATTATTGACTAAAAGAATCCAAGCAAGAATATCAGACAGATGCCCTGTTGGCATTGAGATGGGCTCTGAGTGCTATGAGATGTTTTTGGTGTTTGATCATAAGTAAGAACATTGTACTCGCACTTGCTCTCGTGCTGACCATCTACATATTATGTTACTGACACTTTACTGCATCCCACATGAAATTTCTTTCCCAGCTATTTTGGTGATGTGATATTTTGACACTGAGGTTGCCCTTGATAAGTATCTATTTTTTTGATGCCAAGCCAATGACTTTTGATCATATTCATTCATTCATCAGGCAGATGTTTGCTGGCATGAATCAGTACACCTGATATCGCACAGAACCTTCAACTTTCTATGTATACAGGCACAGCTGATTAGGCCTGTGATGATTTGTTAAGAGGTATGGTTCATTATTGCATGGACAAGTGGGCAAATCAGCAACATGCTCTGGAGCATATATCTTATGTGGCATCATGGTGCCTAATGATTGTTTTGGGTCTTTGGGATACCATGGCAAAGCATGATAAAAACACACTGAGCAAAAGAGACACCCAGTTGATTATGGTATGTGATTGTACCAGACATGTGTTCTAACTCCTTCTGAGTGGGTCGGCAGTGCACAGGATGAAGGAATCAATGGTATCTGACAGGTGTTTATGAAGAGAGGAGGCAATGATGAAAAAATGATGAGAGATCCAAGCTGTGGCAGCATGGTGCATGGTGACATGAAGGCAAGAAAAACCATCAAGTTGGAGTGGGGCAGAGTTGATGAATGAAGTGACATGAGATTAAGGGGCTATAGCAGCAAGGTATGTTTTATGGGCCCAAAGAAGAAACCATGGATAAGCACCTGCATGAATAGGGTTATAAGGAGAAAATCTGCGCTACTCACTGCACACAAGATCTACGATGCCACAATATTCCAGTGATGAAGACCCTTATGGGAGTGACGACCCTCAATAGGGTGAAGACCCTGCTGGAGAGGAAGATCCTTATGATAGCGAAGATGTTCATGAAGGTGAAGACGCTTACAGCAGAGGTGAAGACCCTGACAGTGGGGATGAAGACCCTTATGGGAGTGACAGCCCTCAATGGGGTGAAGACACTGCTGGAGGGGAAGATCCTTATGATAGTGAAGATGTTTGTGAAGGTGAAGATACTTATGGCAGAGGTGAAAACTCTGACAGCAGGGATGAAGACCCTTATGGGAGCGATAACCCTCAATGGGGTGAAGACACTGCTGGAGGGGAAGATCCTTATGATAGTGAAGATGCTTGCAAAGGTGAAGGCACTTACAGCAGGGATGAAGACCTTGACAGTGGTGGTGAAGACCCTGACAGTAGGGGTGAAGGCCTTGACAGTGGTGATGAAGACCCTGACAGCAAGGATGAAGACTCTGACAGCGGGGGTGAAGACCCTGACAGTGGAGGTGAAGACCTTTACAGCGGTGATGACCCTCAATGGGGTGAAGCCACTGCTACTGGAGGGGAAGATCCTTATGATAGCGAAGATGCTCACAATGGTGAAGACACTTACAGCAGGGGTGAAGGCCTTTATGGCAGTGAAGACCCTTATGGGAGTGCAGACACTGATAAAGACGAGGATGATGAAAACAATATTGAAAATGTTGACCAAGATAAAGACGAAGGTGAAGTTGACCAAGATGAAGATGATGAAGTCAGTGAAGATGAAGGTGAAGATGTTGATGTTGATGTTGATAATGATGATGATGATGATGATGATGATGATGATGATGATGATGATGATGATGATGATGATGATGATGATGATGACGATGAAGGCAAAGGCAAAGGTGAAGATGATGTTGATGTTAACGATGAAGACAATGGTGAAGATGTTGATATTGATATTGATGATGAAGATGAAGATGAGGATGCTGATGAAGCTGATGAAGCCAATGGAACTTCAGATGCTGATGAAACCTATGGAGCCTTGAATGTCAACGAAGACTCTGGTGGTGATGATGACTTTGGCAGTGATGACAACTCTGGAAATAACTCTAGCTTCAGCTCTAGGTCTAGTGGGAAACTGTCATATAATGTGAGCTCTTGCCTTCAATGTGTACTTATCACACCACTTGAGCTTCCTCCATATAGATATTCACAAACATCATAAATGTGCATACTACTGAAATCTTGAATGATTGCAAAGATGTCAACAATGACAACCCCTATCCCAGACACTCAGAAGCACCAAACCACTCATGGCTCAATGAAGATGTCAATAATGATGATTCCCACCCCAGACACCAACTGGCACTGAACCACCCAGGACCTAATGATCCTCCTCCCAGATGTCAACTACCAAATGGCCCACCACCAAAGAAAGATGGCAATAATGATGATTACTGTCCACACCAACCACCATACCTCCCACAGCCCCAGAAAGTTCGCAACAGCCATGATCCCCATCCTGTGCCTCACCTAGGACACAATGATCTTCCTCTTGGGTGTAAAATACTAAACCACCTGAGACCCAAGAAAGATGGCAACAATGATGATACCCATCATGGCCAACCACCAAACCCTCCACAGCCTAAAGTTGTCAACAACCATGATCATCATCCCAGGCCTCGCCTGGGGCCCAACAATCCTCCTCCTGGACATCAACTATCAAATCACCTGCGGCCCCAGAAAGTTGGCAACTATAATAATCTCTATTCACTCCCAAACCCCCCACAGCCCAAAAAAGTTGGTAAGAATCATGATCCCCATTCTGGACCTCACTCAGGACCAAATGATCCTCCTTCTGGACATCAACTACCAAACTGCCCCCAGCCCAAGAAAGATGGCAACTATAATAATCTTCATTCATCCCCAACCCCCCCACAGCCCAAGAAAGTTGGTAAGAACCATGATCCCCATCCCGAGCCTCACCTAGGAACCAACTATCTTTCTCCTGGACATCAATTACCAAACTACCCACAGCCCAAGAAAGACAGCAATAGTAATGACCCCCATCTGCACCAACCACCAACCCCCCCACAGCCCCAGAAAGTTGGAAATAACCATGATCACCATCCTGGGCCTTATCTAGGACCAAATGATCCTTCTCCTGGGCATAAAATACCAAATGGCCCACAGCCCAAGAAAGATGGTAACAACAATGATCCCTGTTCATGCCAACCACCAAATCCCCTACAGCCCCAGAAAGTTGGCAACAACCATGATCCTCATCCTGGGCCTTGTCTAGGACCCAACAATCCTCCTTCTGGACATCAACTATCAAATGACCCATGGCCCAAGAAAGATGGTAACATTAATAATCCCTGTCCACGCCAACCACCAAACCCCCCACAGCCCAAGAAAGTTGGCGACAGCCATGATCTCCGCCCCAGGCTCAAACCACTGAACTGGCTACTGCTCAACTCCGAATATGGGAACAAACTTGAGACCCACACTAATGAGTTTCATTCTGGTATCACTGTTAGATTGAATGGACAGAAAAGTAGGGAATTGAGCTACAGTTTGACAGCACATCCTCACCACCACCTCTGCAGGACATACAGTGAGGTCGCCAGATGGACAACCTGACTGCCCTAAAGGCAGAGCAGTGGATTGCACTGATGATAGATATGGGGCCATTCATGACAAAACCTCCAAAGTCAACAGACAATCATTATATGACATCAAGGTAAGATTTTGCCTTCAACATGTCTCCCTATCATGCAATGTGAGCTTCCTTGATACAGATCCAAGTCTTCCTGACTGTGTGGAATGCATCTGTTGCTGGTGACCTGCATACTGCTGAAGAGTTGCTGACCCAAGAGATCGACAAAGACAGCAACAAAGACAATTCCTACATCAGGAAATCATGAGTTTACTTAATCCTTACTTATTTCGAACTTTTCCCACTTATTTCAAATGGATCTACTTATTATGCTTAAATCACCACCTGGTCCCAACTGAACTATCAGGATCTGTTAGCAATCATCATAAATGTGTGCTATAAAATTATTGGACTCTCAATTTGCAAGATGGTACCTCAAGAGAACATTTAAGAAAGAAAATCATCAACATTAATATGTCACTCAAGCTTCATACTAGTCACTAATTGTTAGTCTTATGCAATGAAAGATGTCTCTCAGGCCCAACAGACATATTGTAATACTCAATTTTAAAGCAGTTGTCAAATTTCAGAAAAAAAGTAGATCCATTGTAAATAAGTGGGAAAAGGTTAAAATAAGTAAGGATTAAGTAAACTCACGATTTCCTGATGCTATGCCATTCGCTCAGTGGTGAGAGCACAGAATCTTGAATGGGACAATGCACTTCAAGACGCAGTCAAGGTCAGACCCTCTGCCACTACCGTTACTAGTCTGTTCACGACAGATATATTGCACAGTCAATTGCCATCCAGCCCTCATTATGGGGGTATGTTTCCAAGGGCCTTGCACTCTGCGGCAACGAGCAGCTCTGGGATGCGATGGAAGCTTTTGACCTCACTATCACATTTTCGGATCATGATCCGGTTACCGTTGATCTTTTACTGTTGATCAAGGTATGCTCATTGTTGCGTTCATAGTCTGCCTGTCGCACCAAGGTTTCAATGTGATTTTGTCTAGGCTGTTGTGATTTTCAATGCCGGTCGCCATAATGAGGCATTACGGCGAGTTCAACGTCTTGCCACTGCTGACCAACACTCCGATGCACTTTGGTGCAGCATGGTCGATGTGAGCTTTATCAGACATGATGAATTTTCTTATTCTGAAATACATTCCTCAGGCATATCTACGTGTGCAGCTTGCAATGATTACTTTCCAAAATGGGCTGTACAGCAAAGCTGCCGATGACCTCGCAGCCAGCATTACCACTATAATGGACTTGTTCCTGCCCGCCACACTTTTAGAACCTAGATGGAAGATATTCACACTGGTATGTCCTTACAAAGCCATCGAGGACAGTTCTACTCATGGCATGCGCCAAATAGCTTTTTGGCTGGGACTTTGACACTTTGTGGCAAACTGTCAATCAACGGCAATGCGACGCGCTCCTCCATGCCGATCGAGTGACCGAAGCAGTCAAATCTTTTCAATATATGATGAGCATGATTGATGACAATATGAAGAGCGGCTGCCTCGAATGGTCTTCTGGTGAATGTGTCATTATACCGGACAACTTGAACATCGAGACTCATTTTAATATCGATAAGCCTTCAAGCAAGACTGCACCGCACGATGTGTCGCAAAGGGAGATGAGGCCCTTGCTGCGAGCAACTACGAGATGGCTATTGAACTTTATTCAGCTGCAATCACGCTGGATTCCTCGCACGACTCCTTGTTTACATGCCACAGTTCAGCCTATTTGGCACGAAAACATTATTCGGAGGCCCTTGCTGACGCCGACACAGTGCAGACGATGTCTATCATGTTTTCTGTTAATTGTGCTAATTTCACCAACACAGGTCATCAAACTCAGTCCATCCTCTCATCGCGGGTCCGAACTGAAGCATGCAGCACTTCGTGGTGTACAACACTCGGATAAGAAAGCAAACAAGACGTTTGAAAGCATGCTCTCCAAGTTGGACCTTACAAATGCTCCCGACCCCCAACTACAAGGCAAGTCTTGAGTAACCCCTGCATCACCATTCAGTCAACTAACTCTTTCTCCAACGCTACGTAAGCAGTATACTGAAGCAGAACACGCTATTAAAGGGGCCATTGATGCTCACCTGGAAAAGGCACCGCTTCGTCTACTCAACACGTCCACTGGGCGTTTATGCAATCAAGATGCACAGAGAAATGACTTCATGGAAAGCAAAGAATACAGCGAGCTTTTGTATTCGTCAATGACGCATAAACCCCTCCAAATAAAGCTCATCAAGAAGGCGGTCGTGAGGTACTTCGGTTGGGTTATGTTATCACATAGGTGGGATAAAGAGGAGCCAACACTACACGACATCCAAGGCAAGATCGTGTACGAGTTGAAGGGAGTCGCCAGCATGGAGAAACTGCAGATGTTCTGCAAAAAGGTTCATGGCCTGGGGTATCGTTGGGCATGGAGCGATACGTGCTGTATCGATCAGAAGAACACTGCCGAGGTCCAACGATCAGTCAACTCCATGCTCGTTTGGTATCGCCACTCAGCTCTTACGATTGTTTACTTGTCGGATGTCTCGCCTTCCGTGAAGTTGGGCACACTGGAAAACAGTGTCTGGACCACACGAGGATGGACTGTTCAGGAGTTCCTAGCTCCTGACGTCATTCTCTTCTACCACAAAGATTGGGACTTATATCTCAATGACCGCTCTCCCAACCACAAGAAGTCACCCATTATCATGGCAGAGTTGGAGCGTTCAACAAGCATAAATGCACGCGCACTCGTCAACTTCAATCCCGGGATGAGAGGTGCTCGAGAGAAACTTCAATGGGCATCGCGCCGCATCACCACGGTGCCAGAAGACATTGCATACTCATTGTTTGGCATTTTCGGCGTCCAACTACCTGTACTCTACGGCGAGATGAAGCAAAGCGCGATCGGTCGGCTCTTGCAGGAAATCGTCGCTCGGTCGTGCGACATCACTGCCCTGGACTGGGTTGGAAAACCATCCGAGTTCAATAGCTGTCTCCCAGCTGAAATTACCTCGTACACTACTCCACCACACAAACGACCATCTATATCCGCAAAGGAGATGCAGAAATCTGTCTCCAAGCTGCAAGAGACTGTGGCTATGGAGTCAGCTTTGAAACTGTATACCCTTCTTGACAGCCTCAGTGTCCCGCGTTTCGCGAACTCCAGACTGCATCTGCCTTGCATCACATTTGCTATCACAGAAGTCAAACAGAAACGCGACGAAGACCAGGGAACGTCATTCATATATAGAGTCAAGGCGGACGGGCTTCAAGACCTATCGATAACCACAGAAGACAAGCTGGTTCAATTCTCGCCCACACGGCCCACTCCGCAAGCATTCTTGCTAGTCTGTCCGTGGAATCGTCATGATTTCGGGCTGCCCGACTTTGCAAACGGTGCACAGGGCATGAAAGAACAGGAACAGGATGATTTGGACTCCCGTTCGCGAGCGTTGAAGTTGATTGCTTGCCTAGGACGGCCTTTTAACGCACTTTTGCTTGCGCAGCAGCGTGGTTCGGAGTACAAGAGAATCGCGTCGGATCATAGTATCAGCGCAAAAGTCAAGAGCACGACTGCTGTTCATGACATGATGGGCGTCAAGATGCTAGAAATATTGTAGTCGCATTGTTGTGGAAGAACGGGGACCTCTGAATTGGTTTCATTCACGCTAAATTTGACAGTATGTTGATTCAGAAACAATTATTTATCCCTATAGGCCTGGACATTTGTATTATATATGTCCGTCGTATGCTCAGATGCCAAGCATCCAACTGGTCACTACTACGACTGCATGATCGAATTGTCCACCTTCGTCTCCTGCTCTGGCTTCCGTGTGGCGCAACTGCCTACAGTGTTAGCTCTAGGAGGAACGTGGGGTTAATGCCTGGGGGTGTCGGTGATAGTCGTCGTGAATGCTGAGCGCTGATTGTTCTGCTCCGTTCTGGTGTATTCTCCTGAAATACGCCCGACTGCTGCACGCGTCCGAGTAGTGAGCACGTGCATTGTTTTTTTTTTGGTCCCTTGAACCGAAGTACTTACGCATGCATGATGCTGTCGATGCATGCCTGCAGTTATAAGTTAATGCCACGTTTACTGTGTGCAATCTTTTTAACCTCTCCAGTCTACTAGAGCCAGATCTTGTATCATTCTACGAAATGTCAGTTGATGTGTGTTATCTAGCATTCGGAGGAATAACAGCGATCCTCCTTTTCGGAACGCTCTACTCCGTCACATACGACACTTATCTCGACACCTCCAATCCCATCCTCACACAACTCCCTCACCATCTACATGCAACGCACTACTTTGCAAACAAATCCAACATCCTAAACTTATATTTCATCAAACGTGCATGGGGCTGGACTTCCGCCGCCTTCCTTACCCTCTGGCTGACCAGCCCACCGCACAAGCGGACAGTGCACAGAGTAGTCAAGTGGGGAGTAGAAACAGCCGTATGGCTCGTGTTCACAAGCTGGTTCTTTGGCCCTGCCCTCCTTGAAAGGCTCACAGCAGCTTCGGGGGGCGAGTGCACGGTCACCCTCCAGTCGGCACCGTGTTCACCGTCCCGTATGAATACTGTTTCACGCGGACGGCCATATCACGAGAGACGCATCCGTCCTTGTTTGTTGGATCCTTTGCCGAGTCGTCGTTATGGGTGCCGGATGATAGGTTGCCGGTGCTCCCGCGCCTGAGGAAGGGACATGATGTCTCGGGCCATGTCTTCCTCCTTACCATGTCCGTTCTCTTCTTGGTGGACCAGATCAGAGTCTCTCTGCGTGCCAGGACATGGTCACTTGCGCATGCTTGTGCAGTTGCGTTCAATATCGTGCTCGTAGCGATCTGGTTGTTCGCAATCTCTACTACCAGCGTGTACTTCCATTCACCGTTTGAAAAGTTCACCGGATATTGTATGTCCTGTTTCATTTCAAGATTATCAGCTGGCTTACTTTATTTGCAGTGTTGGGAGTCGCAGGTTACATCGTGACTTTGTTGTATTAGTATACTAACGGGATGCTATTAGCACTATGGATGTACTTCGCCACCCAGTCCGCTTGTAGTATACTGTAATGTGCAATGTCGACGTGATCCAAACCGCGTCATAATCATGTCAAAGCGTGCACACCGAGTACTGCGATGCAACGTACACTACGCCATTCATTATACGGTGCGAAATCCATGTAAGTAGATAGTCAATTGCAAACACTACCGTCTCAAAAGAACAGCCAGCCAATCAAAGCCCACGTAACAAAAGCGGGTAGCGCAACACTCGCGCTATCACCCCCTAACCTCCACAACATCCCCCTCCGCTTGCCTCTGCTCATACTGTCGCTGTTGTCAGACGCATAAAACTTTTTCATCTCCTCCCATGTCGGCGGCGCAATCGTTATCCGCCGCCGCCTCCCTCTGAACACGAAGCTCCAGCTCCATGACGACCATTTCCTCTCTGATCGACGTGCGCTCGGTGAGGGGAGGAACGATGGCGCTTCGTGAACGTCCTCTCCTGAAGGCCAGACATGGTCGCTGTGATGCTGCGAAGGATAATGTGCGGGGTTCATCTCGTCGTCATGCCCGGCGTGGAAAAGTGGAATAGGACTCAGGAGCGGAGAATCATGTGGTGATCCAGGGGCTGATGATAAGGCACGAAATGTGAAAATCTCCTTTGCGCTAGGGACACGTGCTGTAACTGAGGGCGGGAGTGTTACTGCCGGACTCGTTGGGCCGCTTGACCTCCGCGGGGACCAGTTTGCCCAGATTGCAGATTCTGGGCCTGGCGGCGGGGAACTGCTCCTGGTTGCAGAGATAGGTGAGAGAGAGGAGAAACGGTGACGATGTCGGTCGGGTGAGATATCGAGGTATAGGAGCACGATGGCGGTGAGTACGAGAGCGGGAAGGTATATCGAATTGAAGATGCGGAAGGTATCGGGCAGAAGGCAAGCAGCATCTGCGAACGTAGAGCCATGGTGTGATACCGCAGAGTCTGGAGGGATGAGGGAGAGGAGCTGGAAGCCCGGACGTCGGATGTGCCTGGATGGAGAAAATGATTTTACGGTCACTTCCCGGACGGAGGTCTTTGCCAGTACATTAGCATCTGTCGCGGGGAGGCGGTGGGTCATGTCGCAGTAATCTCGATTGTCACCGCTGTATAGGGGTGTGTAATTTAAACACGGGAATGGGCGGCTGATGTATCTTTATACACGTACCTGAAGACCACTGCTGGTCGAAGCATATGCAGAACAAATCTAGTGGTTTCTTTACCAAGCATGTTCTGATACCCATGGCCTGCGCTAGCTCGTATAGAGCCTTTTTCGCGAAGTGGCCCGCACAATGTACTTGCTGATCGAGACAGTGGGATATGGCTGAATAAGATGATAGGGCTAGATGATACTAATAATTCCGACATTAGTAAAATACATCCAGAAATTGCAAAACAGCGCCCACCCTTGATGGTAACGGAGGCAATGAACTCGATTGGACCACCCACAGCAGGTGTCCAAGTCTCGTACTGCTTCCCCATCCCATGGCGGCGGTAATCCTCATCAACTAATCCAGGGGCGTCGATGAAAATCAGCCTATGGCCAGCCAGATCGATCTCCTGGTTCACAGGTCCAAAGTACTCAGTAAAGTACTTTCGCGCATTCTTTGAGAAAGCAGAAGATTCTCCGAGACTGGCAGAACCACTAAATTCCCGAGTGACCGCGTCAAAAGTTAAGCACGTACCCAACATCTCTATTCCCTGGAACGAAATAGTTCGGCACGGATTCGTCGGTGGAGAACATCCTCTTAAATTCATCTACGTAATTTTCGTATCTATCAGGAACGTTAAGCGCATATAGACAGGTGGATGCAATAGTGACACGTACTCGTCTTCATTCGTGATGTAGCGTCCAGAGGCAAGCACGTCGCCTAGCCATACGACTGCGTGAGGATGCAGACGAGTTACGACGCTCCAGCCTTTGCGTAAGTATCTAGTAGAGGATGCATCATAGCCAAGCCATGAAATCCCTGAACGCCTCGGGTTCGAGAGTTGGGGGTCAGAGATCAAGAGGACTCGGGTTGGCTTTTCGGTTGATCCAGCCTTGACAGCATGTCATTACGAGGACAGCACGATTCAGTTAGACGAGCTCACTTCCTTCAACTCCTTGTCTGGCCACTTGCAATCCGATAAACTGTAAAAAAAGACCCCGAACTCGCACCAAATGACGAGAACGACCCAGAAGAAGCGAAGGAGGTTGATGATGGTGTTTCGTGAAAGAAGACGTGAATTCCTGGTGCGCCTTTCATGGATAAAGCTCATTCCGCATCACTTGCAACTTGAGGAATTAGCAAGTGGAAGGCAAAACCAAGATTCGGTTTTGGGAGAGATCAAGGAGAGATGTTTTTAGAAGGGTTCGCTTGGCTGAGATGTTGAACGTAAATAGCACTCAACATCATGATCTGCTGTGCAACCGGCGGGTCATCCTTATAGGCTGGTCCAAACTATATACAACTACAACAAGAACATAAAAATCTCACTCCCAGTCACTCTCCTCTTCCTCCTCTTCATTCTTCTGTACATGTTCCTGTGCATCTCCTGCAGCACTGGCGTTACCAGAAATAACATCATAACTGTCCTCACTGTCCCTAGGACTCATAGTCATAGGAGTATTGAATTGCGAAGAATTTGGGAGCGATTGGACGTCGCTCGTGTCTGCCGCTTTCGGTGCCAGCGTACGTTGTGATATCGTTGACGACTCGAGCGCTCCGAAGGATTTAGATTCAGGGGCGACGGATTCCTCCTCGTCATCTTCCCAGCTGAAATCTTCTTCGGTCTGGTTTGCTCCTGTGAAGGTATAAATCAACAAAATGCTTCAGTGCAAAAGATAAAAAGTCATGTACCGTGGATAAGAGCCTTGCGTCTCATTTCTTCTTGTTCGATCTGATACACGCGGAAGAAGTATCGTGTCCAGAATTCGTCGTCAGAAAGAATGGAAGGTACTGAGGCAGCGATAAGTATCGACAACGAGGATCATAGTAGTCAACGTACCTAGTGCATCGAACGTCTCCTGCAGCGTTTGGCCATCATCTGGATGAGATAGCGTCCTTGCAATGCGTTCTGACCAGAATTTAGTACCAGGGTGTTCATCCTTGCTCTGCGCCTCAGATACCCAAGCATGGAACGTCTCGCTCGCCGCATCAGCCTCGGGATCAAGCTTGATAATCTCGGGATTACTCTTCAGCTGCTTCAACAGCACTTGCGCGCGCGTCGCAACAGCCTGACGAGCATCTTCACTCTGCTGCCCTGACGAAGCGCCCGAATCCGTCTCCTTGCCTTTCCCTTTCAAATCCCCTCCTTCCATAGGTAGCATCCATACGTCACTTCCATCCCAAACCAAACCTTGATTTGAATATCCTCCGCTCTCCTCTGGTGGAATTACCTTCACCGCGTCTCGCAGGGCTTCACTAGCTTCCTTCATAGCTTCCCGCAGCAGCTGTTCGCTCTTGTGAACATATTCCTCCGCCTGAGCACGCGTCACCCCCTGGACGCGCTGAAATTCGGTAGTTAGCGTCGTCCGCAGCTGCGACAGATCGATGTTCTGTGGGTGTTTAAGACTTTCAGGAAGCTGAGCTTGGACAGTCGAGACAATATTAGGGGGAAGCGAAGATTGGAGGCGCGCAAAGAGTGATTGTGAAGTCGAAAGTGAGCCTCCTGCGCTGTGCGATTCTGCGGTAGGCGTCTCAGGAGCTGTAGTGCACTCGCTCTCGCTTTCCCTGTCCTCGGCCTCATCATCAGCGTGGGCATCGGCAGGGGTTTCGGTTGATATAGCGAGTTTGCCAAGCTCTTTCTGCGCTTGTGTGACTACCTCGCCGAAATCCCTGCGCGCAGTCGCGAACGCAGTTTCGCTCTATTAGATATTTAGCATTAGTTTCAATTGTCGCAATCATAGAGCGTATGTGAACGTGCCTGCTTCCTGAACCCTCCCCAGAACTTTCCGAGCTGGCCGATGACCTGAGAAACTTCTTCGTTGAGGCTCTGTTCTGGGTGAGCATCCACGGGCGGCGTGTTCGCACCCATCCCAGTCAGTCCATAAGTGTCAAGGAAATTCATGGTCGATGATTAATGATTATCGATTTATCCAAGAAGATTGCGTGCATGCGGTGGCCAGAAGGGGATCCATGAACACCCAGTTAGGCAATTGCAAGTTTCCAAGCACAATTACAAATGCAAAGCTAACGATTCTAGGAAAAGCTTTTGGAGACAAGTACAGAAAGAAACCATCGACCACCGGAAGAAACAAGTATCGTACACCAATCGTACACATATAGTCACGTATGCAATGAGAACAGTAGAACAACGTGATCAATCAAGCAGCAACTCGGACACGGGCAGGCTGTTCCATCATGAAACTGGCAGCATCGATAGTAGTACCCGCAGGCGTCTTGACATTCTCTACTTTGCACACACGGCATTCATCGAGGAAGTCGGTGAACATCTGCACGATCAAATTAGCAACTGCTGAGCTAGGCGACTAATAATAGCAGACCTCAATTGTGTCGAGGGGGCCGCCAGCGCTCTCAGGATGGAACTGAACACCCCACACCCTTTTTCCAGACTCAGGAGTGGATTTGATGCCCTCCACGGAAGAGTCGTTACAGTTGATGAAGAATGGTTCCCAGCCTTGCGGGAAGGGGTCGGACAGCTTAAGAGCATATTGATGGTTTTGACTGATGACGCCATTTAGCATGGTCCATGACTCATAATAACTGAAGAATGCAAACCTGGTGACATAAACCCTTCCAGCTTTGATGGAACCTGAAGATGCAAGAGCGAGAACAGGCTGGTTGTGCCCGCGGTTGCCGAATGTCATGCGGTATGCCTCAAGGCCGGCGGCCATACCAATAATCTGATGCCCCATACAGATTCCAAACACTGGCTTGTTCCACTCCTGAAGTGTCTTGCAAAGTATCGAAACGGCTTCCATGCATTGGCCTGGGTTTCCGGGGCCATTAGTCAGGAATAGACCATCAAACTTGTCGCGAATGGAGTTAAAATCGTAGTTCCATGGCAGTACTGTGACTGCAGCGTTCCGGCGAACGAGGGAACGCAGGATGTTGGCCTTAGCACCGAAATCAAGAACTGCGATCTTGATGTCTCCAGTAGGGTTGAGCTGGTAGGGATGCTTTGTCGACACCTGGTCGACAAGGTTCTCAATGGAGGGGTCCCAATATTGCTCGGAGGCAGGTGCCGGAGCGGAAGCATCAGCACCAATGGCAAGGCGACCGAGGGTAGTTCCTTGGTCACGAAGGAGACGCGTAATTGCACGTGTGTCTACACCGGTGATGGCAGGAATATCTGAGCGGCGACACCATGATGCCAGTGATTCCACCGCGGAATGATGAGAAAATTTTTCTGCGACATCAGCTACTACAATAGCGCTGCATTGGATGCCCTGAGACTCTAAGACCACACCAACATCCTGGGAATCAATTGGTGCCTTGTTAGATGGAATACCGTAGTTGCCAATGAGAGGTGTGGTGAACACGAGAATTTGACCACGGTAAGAAGGGTCAGTCATGGACTCAGTGTCTAGGTGATGAGGTGATGAGAAGGTCGCGTATTATATTATCAATGTTTCGACATACAAGAGGTGATAGACGTCGAGAAGACAGTCTCGCCGAAGACACTCTTGGGAGAGCCAAACGAACGACCATGGAAGGACTGGCCTGTTTTAAGATGCAAGGCTGCTGGTAACGCTGAGAGGGGGCCTGTGTGTGTTGCAAAACCCCGGGAGAGAGTCGTTGGTAGACGAATGATGGATCGAGCAAACATGATTTATTGATCAGAATCCAATGAGGGAGAATACGAGATCGCCGAGATAGCTGAAGATTGAAATCGTCAGCATCGATCGGGCTTAAAAGCAACAGACTTACTCGTCGCGTGTGTTCTGTGTGAAGATCATAGACGAGCTTGAAAGCTCAAAAGGAGAATTTGCAGCTGGAGATTGCTGGCTGTCAGAGGGAACTGTAGAAAAAAAAAATCAATACAGTGGAAATACAACGGTGTTTATATAGTCACCTGGGCTAATCGTTGTCATTGTTTGCCTCAAAACGCGTGATCATCGATTGCCTAATTTGTCGGTCATACCCCCTAAAGGTCTAACTCATATTTGAAAGTCTGAGAGTTTGACAAGTTTCTACGCCAACATGATGCCCCGCAGCTGACCCCGGGTTCGATTTATAAACTAGGCGACTTGGTATTCAAAGCCACGTCTAAGATCAATGGCATGAGAGGATCATGCTCTTGTTGACACAGGGATCCTTAGCCGTGGATTTCGGAATTCTCATCGACATCATTCCTAAATCCGAGCAGCATCAATGATGGATCAGGTCCAACCTCACACAACCATGTGGACCGAGTGATAGGATATTAACGTTTCTACATTCTCACCGCTCGTCACTCAAGACAACGATCCGGTGATGACGAGTCTGTATAGTTCCTACGATGCTCTTGCTTGATCAACTGTACAGAGAAGAGAAACGGGTTCTATCAGTTTACGTATGTAGATGAGTGATATGCAAGGCAAATGCAACGGATCGACCAGGACTGAGCCGTAGATCAGACGTGATTCAGTAAACCATAGACGCCAAAAGTCCCTTCGTCTTTTTCGAGCGTAGATTCCCTGCCCTTTTCCCTTGTGGGATGTGTGACTGGCCCTCGTCATCAGATTCGGATGACGAATCGTCGTCGTCGTCGTCATCGTCATCATCCGCCCGCCCTCCCATACCATTAGTTAGGGTACTCGAATGAGGTGCAACCGGAGTACTCTGGGAGAAAAGCGATGCTTGACTCGCAATATCCGTGAGTCTACGGTAGGGTGGTATCGATCTGCTGGTTTTAGCATTCGTCGTCTTCTTCTTGCCTCCGGCCTCCGCCTCGGATTCAGACTCCGAGTCCGGAACTATCTCCATGCGTTTCTGGATAGATGCATTATACTGCGAGTGTGGAAAGGGTACTTGACTCGCCGGCAACGTGAAAAGTGACCTGCCGGCTTTGTCTGCTGAATCATCATCAGAATGTTCTCCCGCGCTGTTTTGATCAGGTGCTTTGCCAGCAAGTTTGCCAAGCATGCCACCCTGCCCAATGAGAGAACTGTCAAGTTCGTCCATCAACATGGACGGCGAAGGTTCACGAAGGACAGACCATTTAGCAAGAGAAGCTGGAGCTTTCGGCAAAGGTTGCGAATGAGATGGTGTAGCGCCATGACCGTTCGAGTTTGTGCTCCTTTTGACTGGTTGCGAAGAGATGCGAAGGAGGTCTGCTCGTGTTGCTCCATTACCGTTGCGAATCAAAGGTTTGTCATTGCCTGCCCGAGTGGCAGCGTTCTTCTTCCTCTCAGTGCCTGCTCTCTGGGATCCATTCACCTTGGATTCATCAGCACGTACAGGAAATTGCAACGGGCTGGGAAGTTGCCCGTGTCGATTCTTCATCCTTTTTGCTAGGCCAGACTTTGGAGTCGAGTGGGCGACTGGAGAAAGTAGTTTTGCAGTTTTCTGAGTCGGCGGTGTCGTAATTTCGATAGGGTCATTATCAGATGTTATCACATGCTGGAAATCCATCAGATCGTCGGCTGGTTCAATGGGGTCATCGTTAGTGTTGGCCTTGTCGGCTTGTTACGAGAGAGCGTAGTACCGCGGGCGGGCGACGTATCTGATGCTTTGTCCAGGCCTACAACCTCAGGTGCTTTACCAGCATCTTTGGTCGAGTCTTTGTCGCCATCCTGAACCTTTGACACAGAAACACGGGTGACATCCGTGTCAAAAGCATCTCCTTGCACACCATCTTTCTTGCTTCCAGCTGGGTTTGTAGCGTTAGACGTCTCATCAGGACCCACAGAAGGTTTCGGCGCGGCAGTTGAAGCCAACGGCTCGGAAATGTTTTGTTTTAGCCGGGGCGTCGAGTGCTGCTCGCTCTCGTCGTCTTCGTCCCCTTCCTCTTCAGATGAATTCACCCAGCGCCGCGATAATCGACGGTACTTCCGCTCATTCTCGCCATCGTCTTCAACTTCCAGAGGCCCAATATCACCGCCTTCGTCCTCGGTATCTGATTCTTCTTCTTCTTTCGACTCCAAGGTATCGATCAATTTGCGAAGTTTGATTGGCCCCGGACCTCGCATGATGGCGTCCAAATCAACGTCTTCGAGCGAAGCCTGACCAAGTTCAGGCTCATGCTCCTCTTGTTCTGGTTCCTCCTGCTCTGGCTCCTTTCGTTCTGGCTCCTGAGCAATCTCGTCTTCTTCCTCCGAACTGCTTCCTTCGTTGCGGCTCTCCACAGTCACCTCTGAAAGTAGCGAGTGACTTGGCACAAGGGGCGTCCAAGAAGGTTGAGACTCCTTATCTGCTTTCGTAGCTTCCCCTTCAGACTCGTCGTCAGTCTCCAAAGGCTTCCGTGATGGCTTCGTGGTATCTGCTGCATCGCGTTTTGCGGAAGGCACTGCAGCAATAGGAGACTTTAACAGCGACTCCAAATCCTTGATAGTGAGTCGATGCTTCTTTGCCCCTGCTTTCCTCAATTCTCAATTCTATTCTGTATCGCTTCCTGGCCTGCCAGCACCGTTGGGCACCGATACAGGGGATGAAAGGAACCAGAGCAAGCATGACAAAGCGGACTAGATGACACACCACTTTTCGTGGTCGTAATTACAGAGAGGCCCAGTGAAGTGGACGGCTGGGAAGCGTTAACCGAATTCACCACAGTATTGGTATTATTCTGTTTAACCGTTTGCCTTCGAGACACGTGCTATTGAATTCACAATATCCTGAATATTTATTGGATTGGCAGGTCGGTCAGCTATTGATCTAGCATTGGTCAGACGGTGACTGCTGTCAGAACGAGTCACGCACCATCTGCATCAAAAGCCTTGGCTTTTATTGTTTTCTTTGCTTAGTCTTCTCTGTGGGACATTAGAAAGCGCGGGATCAACGTATGATACCACGCACTTTCTTTCGGGGCTGGAGCTTCTGAAGCTCCCGCGTTTGCAACTTTCTTGCGGCCTTTCGTCGAAGCTGCAGTAAAATCATTGGTGACAAGGAACTCCTGATGGCTCTCGAACGAACCAGATGTCTCAGGAGCTGGTTCGCTTGGAGCCGCTTCACTTTCACTTTCAACTTCTCTACCCTTCACTTTGCTCTGCTTCTTTTCTGAAGGCAGTCAATCAAGACGTGTTTAATCAATATATGCAATTCCTGCGTACTTTTAGAGGCAGCTGCGCCGCCAACTACACCGTTCACGGATTTCTCGCCCTCAGCTTTGGGATACGATCTTCAATATCCAGAAATATGGAGAGGAAACATGTACCTACCAGACTGAAGAGCCGATGATTGTGTGGTAATCTTCTTCGTCCCCAATGATTTCTTTGGCGGTTCTGAGGGACCAGAAGGAGCCGGGGCTACATGATCATCTGATACTGGTAGGCTCGAGGTCCCCTTGGCCTGTTCGGTCTCCTTCGCCTTCTTGGTCTTCTTTGGCGGCTTCTCTGCATCATCCTTGACTATACCAGCCTTCGCAACTTTTGGTTTCTTCTTCGACGGTTCTCCATCAGTGGGGACGGGCGCTTTGGTGCTGATCAAGACAGAGAGCTTCGCAGAGGGCTTCGGTGGGGATTCTGCTGGAGCACTGACTGGGGCGGGCTCCTTTCTCCCAAGTCTCTCAATGAATTCTCTAACAAAACTGTCGTTAGAGGCGACCTTGGAAGTTGGCGCAGTCTCCGTATGCTTGGTCACTGCAGGCTGTTCTGTCTTCTGTTTCTTAGTCTTTGGTTCGGGTGCCACAGTCGAATTAGCATCTTTAGGAGGCTGGTCATTATTGGCTTTGCGTTTCTTCTTCGCCATGCCAGTCTCGGAAGTCTTTGACGCTTCCCTCGTGCTGGCGGAAGGTATAGCCTCTTGTGCAGGAGAGGTCTGCTGGAACAGGTAAACACGAGCTAACTACACGCGAACCGCTGGGCTTACTGAGATCTCCACTGCTACATCAACCAACTTCATTAATCTTGCGCGCGCGGAGAACGCATCGAAATCATCATCTGAAGTAAATCAAGAGTCAGAAAAGAGGTGCCACACCCCAGAGCTGGCGCGTTTACCATCATCCAAATCAATAACCTTGCTGCCACGCAGCTGCTTTAGCTTGACCGTCGAGTTTGACGGTAGCTGCAGTTTTCGCCGTACAACGTTCTGAATTTCTTCGAGAGATTGTTCTGTACATACTGAGATGAGCATAAAGCCAGATATAGTTAGTTAAGGAGGGGGTACCCTTGAAAAGTCTATCAAAAGACCTATCTCCGACGAGATAAGTAATGCTCGGTAACTGATCCTCCTCTCGCTTTCGTTTTCCGCCGTCCACTTCCATTGCAGCAGGATTAACGAGCGACGCGACAGTGCGTAGCTTGGAGATGTGGGTGTTGATAGGCGTCGAGCTTTTCAGGATGAGCAATCCACAAACAAATGCAAATACCACCCTCAACCCGGAACATTCATTATGGCTGGTGGAAGTCATCGTATGTGACGCTCAGGTCGTTCTTATTGTTGCGCTCACTATGTGTTTGTAGCTTCAGGTTTTAACCCTCATCTTCCCGGGTTCAGATACCAATTCCTTGCAAAGGCACTTGGAGCCACTATGTGGTTCTTCATTTTATATCGGGCTCGGTAAGGTCCAACACTATGTATCTACAACCGTATACTAACTTCTTATCAGTGAGGACGGACCTAAGCTTCTTGTATTTACCCATTCTCTCCTCTGAATGCTACTCCTTGTCTCTAACACACTATTTTGCAGGGCCTCCGGCATCCATGGGAGGGCCACGGCCATGGCCACCACGATGAGCACTCAGAGCATCATTGACCATCTCGATAGAAATGTTGTAATCGTTTGGGTATTCGCTGATATATCCACGTTTTGCTCGCACCATAGGACTGAACCAGACCCAAGTGAACTTTTCTTGTTCATCATCCTTCGTCGCCAACGCTCGATGGCCACTAGAGGCGAATTCATTATTCGTGCCCCGAGATATATATCTCAAAACCGATCTCTCCCCGGTCATTTTGTCCCGTGGTTCATGAGCAGGGAGAACGATCCACAGAGCTGTCGACGCTTCATGCTTGTAAGAACATGTACTAACTAAAATCCCTACCAGAACCAATCAAGTGCACAGTGTGAGAATTTGTACATGCATTTTGACTCGTGTGCAAGAACTTTGTTCGCGATTTTATAATTGCCTCTCATCATGATTGCAGCGTTCGTATTACATCTCGGTAGGGATATCACCAAGCTATCCCGCCGGTCTCTTTGTCATTGGCGCCTCCGACACCCCTGTCGGCTGTTCTACGTAGGCTAATTTTTGGGCCGTTGACCCGATTGGCCTCACGTTGACGAAGTCTCAGTTGAAGTAGGATTGCAGCTGAATTACTCACGGCCCAGTCATCAGATCTCAGAAATGGGTATCACGCAGAATACTGCTTTGTGTCGTTGTAAGTACTCGGAAATGACCAAGTTATCCATGCGCGGCAGCTGTTTATTGACAATACTTAGTACCTGGAGACATCTATACCGATGATTATGATCCAAATTGCTTCAAAAGTTAATGCATACTACCTAGTTCAATAATTGAATTTCAGGACTCGAAATATATGCACAAATCAACCTTCTACACGCTGCACGGCACCCAGATCAGCCTCAAAATCCATTTGTGGACTCCCTCTATTGTTTGGTTCCAATCCTATCTGTTGAAGTTATCTGTGTCAATTTTTTATTTTTGATATTTGCTCATAGTGCTGGTGCTGGCACTTTCTCTCGAACGATCGCGAGTGCCTGGTTTTGCCACAAAAATTACCGCACGCTCATCCATAACCTTCCTCTCCCCTTGTCATCGTCTCAGAGCTCCACCTCAGGTCTAACCACACTCTTAGAAATCCCGCTTATTCTTCTCCCTCTCCATCCGTGCCTCCTCCGCCATCATTGCATGGAACGCCACCGACCCGGTCGCGCGCTCAGCATCAGTCAGCTTCGCGACCGAGACTTCTCGCTTGCCAGAGGACTTCGATGAGGATGTTGCCGGGCTAAGCAGAACAGGCCGTCCGGCATCAAGAGTTCGCGCAATGTCCGTACGCTTACGAGCATCAACTATCACTGCGTGTTGATCTGTTTTCCGTTTCTTAATCGTTAGCTCAGGTGCCGCAGTCTCGTTACCATTTATCGGAGGCTGGTCATTCGCGGGTTTGCGTTTATGCCCAATCACACTCATCTTTGAAGCTTGTAAAGCGTTCGCCGCACGGGTGGAAGACGCGGCTCCATTTGTCGCAGGAGGTTGCTGGAATGGGTCAACACAAGCCAACTAAATTCAAACCACGGTGCTCACTGAGATATCCACCTTCACATCAACCGACTTCACGATTCTCGCATGCACGCTGAATGCATCGAAATCACCCTCTGGAATGAATCGGCGGTCAGATAATAAGTCATTTATGTACCGCAGAAATAATGCATTTTACCATCATCCAAATCAATGAACGTGTCAGGATAACGGCTGCGCCGCTGCTTTAACGTGATCGTCGAATTTGGCGGCAGCTGCAGTTTTGTTCGTAACATGTTCATAATTTCGGTGAGAGAGTTTTCTGCAAATAAGTAATAATTGAGTTGAACGCGATCCCATACCGTGACAGAAGTGGTTTGGGGATGTACCTTTGAAAACTTATTCCTGTCTCCGGCGTGGTACGTGATGATCACGACCCGTAGGAGGTCTATCAGGTCATACTGAGACTCTCGCTCTGCATTTCTTATTGCCATATAGCTTTACTATGAGTTTAGCGACGTGTTGACGTCCACACGAATGCCACTGCGATTCGGAGGGTTGGAAGGAGATGAAGACGCAAAATTTAATGGACCCCTCGGTCTACACGATGCCGTAAACGTTGATCGTCGTGGATTTGTTCCCGTAGTACGTTTGGCAAAATAACTTTCGGCGCCCTTGAAGCTCAAGCGATGGGTAACAAAAGAAACCGATAACAAAGTAGTCCGACCTGCCTGGCTCGAACAGGCGACCTCAAGATGAATTGTTTATCCATTACAGTCTCGCGCTCTTCCAACTGAGCTAAGGTCGGTTGATGACCTTCGCATTATTTTATTTATATCGAAGTGACAGCAAACACTCGGCCCTAGGCTAATAACCGGTCGAAGTAGATCATCAAGGTTCCACTATTACAACCAGCACAGTACTACTATCAAGGTCAGATGGGCAAACAGAACAAAGACGATATCCCCAACCCAAGCAGGGTTGCCAATCGTGATATCATCCAACGTCTTAACTTCCTCTACCAAGCCAGTGTTCTCCTCAATGGCATGACAGCTGGCCCCTCCTCGCAGGTTCTGTTTAGCACTTGCGAGACAGATGACACGCAAGACCCGCCGAAAGAACGGCAAAAGAGGGTCGTGTCTACTGCGGACCTGTCTAGGAGCTACATAGACACGATGAAAATCGTCGGGCAGAAGACGACTGTCAAGATGTGAGCATATTCATGTCGCACTTTACATCGTAGAGCTCATAGAAGGCAGTGATCCAACAGTCAAACGCGTTATATGTAAGGGATGTCGTATCGTGTTAATACCTGGCGCCTCCTCGACCGTGCGGGTGAAGAGTACGTGTCGAGTAACATCGTTTTTATACGTGCTCATCAAGTCGCCGTGACATCCAGATTCCAAATCGCACGGACACCTTGTTATCCACACTTGTAACTCTTGCAGAACATCACGGCGAATACCTGCGCCTCCAGTACTGGATACAAATGAACCTGAATCCAAATCCACCACGACGAACCAACCAGCTCCAGGTGCTGCAACCGGAAGTGCTTCGCGGTCAGCACAGGATAGACAGAAGAGGCCGCGCGGGCGCCGTCTTGCGCCTCACTTTGCTCGAGACCTCGGCCATGTTGTTTTCCGAGGAAACGAGAGGTTACCTGATACTATTCTGTGAGATCACACTGTATCATTCTATGACTTGTCTGCTCCCCCACCGGTACCCTACTATTCATTACTGAAGTTAGACAATTCGGTGAGTCGAGTCTCGCGCTATCACGTTATACGTTATCTATGAAAATATCACTCAGTTCCTCTCAATAGGTTTGAAAGTGCAAACAACGGAGCTAGTGGTAGGGAATACCCACGACAAGTTTGAAGTTCACGGCTCCAGCGCTATCGCTAGCCCACACAGGGCTCAAGCTATATTGATGTCGGGAACGTTCTGCAAATACCTCGCTGTAGAGCTGTAGATAATAATATGATCATAGTACTCACCCACGGTCCGCAACGACACTGCTCAATGCCCGATGATTGTAACTATGTAGCCCACTGGTATTACTAGACGTAGTAGGTTATTTAGTCTTCTTTATGCAGACCAGTGGTGAATCGTTCGGCACTGACCGTAACTGCGGCTCACGCAAAATTATACCTTCAATTGGTTGTACAACTCGAGCTATTATTCTCCTGGTGTCAATGTTAGGGTGTGACATGAGTGGGCCTGGGCAATCCACAGATAGATGGCACTCTGAAGGCCTACCCACACCCGTACGCGTCAGAGTATCACAGGTGCGGGCGGATTCGTGTCAAGTGGATCCGAAGCCATATAATAACGAAGAAAGACGGGTACGACTGACCGCTCTCACTGGTGCCAGAGCAGCGAGCTCGCCTGCTAGCTTCAATCCATCACTCGCCATGTCAAGTTATCTACGTAACTTGAAGCTATGGCCGCCATCACATATCATGATTGTGAACGGCCTTCGGGCAGCTTGGATAATCGTCGTCCTTTGGCATGAAGTTTACACGTTCGACCATGTCTTACATGATTGTCAGTGGCCCGATATCTATCAGGTGAAGTAATGCCATATAGTCTCAACTTAATGCTTATGCGTCAGTTGCCAGCCCGACGCACCCAACGCTCGTATTGCACGCGTATTAGTGGTAGCAGATCCTCAAATCGTTGACCACCGCTCGTATCCCATGCGTAACTCCCTGATGAAAGCCTTGGGCCAGTTCATCATCGATCTCAACCTCCGGAGGAGTTGGCATTCAACGATAAATAGAGTGCAACCTCACGCCGTTGTTTTCTTGGGTGATCTCATGGACAATGGCCGCGCGACCATGTCGAATAGCGAGTACGTTTTTCATAATTCATCCCTGCATTCAAGCGGCGGAATTTCAGCTTGCGACTGAGGTTGCTTGTTTACTCACAGGTACAATGCATATGCTGCGCGATTCTTCAATATCTTCAAGTTGAAGGATTTGTCCATGCCGACATTTTTTCTTCCTGGGAATCATGACCTAGGGTGGGTCATGAATCCTCCGTGCTTAGAGCACTCTTGTAATTTTTTTGGACCTCCAGGCTCGGAGAAGATGTTTCCTTTTCTCTTGAAGCTAGAATGAGGTACACCTCCCACTTTGGACCATGGAATCACAAGACTACGATTGGAAACCATACTGTTCTGTTCATCGATGCAGTCGCCTTGGTGGAAGAAGATGTTGTCCGCGCAGACCGAGGATATTCGTATGACAACTGGCCTGCAGTAGCAGGAGGATCCGTGGACTTCGTGAAGCGGTTTGCTGCGCATGAGCACGCCAGTCCAGTTGTACTCTTCACGCACATCCCTCTTGCTCGGCCCCTCGATGCAGGCTGCGGTCCGCTGCGGGAACGGGGCACTATCCGCCAGGGGCATGGCCTTGGGTATCAGAACACCCTTTCTAATGAAGCATCGCAATTTCTACTTCGCTTACTCGGACCATCCCTTATATTGAGGTTCGTTGTCCCCCTGTTCCTTCCGCAAACTCATTACTGAACATAGTTACATATTCAGTGGTGATGATCACGACTACTGTGAATATTCACACCCCTTGCCTTTTCCATCCGCTTCTGGGTCGACCGCAGCCCGAGAAATTACAGTGAAGTCGTTTTCAATGGCAATGGGGATACGTCGACCAGGATTTCAACTTCTCTCGTTGATTTCAACTGTCCCTGCAAGTGAAACCCTGACCCAATTGCCAAATTCACCGCCTTCGCTTCTAGATACACCTTGTTTCCTCCCGGACCAGCTCGGTATCTATCTCAATGTCTACCTCCCTTTCATTTTATTCTCAGTGCTTAGCCTCCTCGCGCTTAATGTTTACCGAACTCTCCCCGGGGGCAACAAACAGGCACAACGCCAGCCCGAGTTCTCTCTTCGACCCAGCCACAGCTTCTGTCGTACAAGTAACGATGAGCTATATCGACGTTCGCTCGAGCAAAGTGTCACGGAAGATACCGACGAAGATCCAATGCTACTTCTTCCTGTGACTAAATCTACAGAGCCGGCGCCCTCCAGCAAACTCCGCGGCAGATCCTCGTCTTCTTCCAATTCATGGGCCTTCTATCTTCTAGGGCGGCGAAGACGCATATCGTTGTCCCTGCCGTGCTCAATGGCAAACCGCGGAGTGCATGAGGTGGGACTCCTTCGTGGTTTTCTCAGTGATGTGGCGGACGTGGCGTGGCCTCCTCTTCTGGTGTTTTGCATTGCGGCATGGTGTACGACACACGTGATGCCCTGGTAGAGGATCGCGAAACGTGGTTCACAACCTAGGTGTAGAACTTCAGCGACTGATCTGACTACTATTATGCTGTCGGTCTAATTTCGCAGTGCTAATATTTAAAGGCAAATTTCATTCTAGAAAATGCAAATGATACCGTAATCTCCGAACTGACAAGCGTGGATATGACGAGCATGCATGAAAGGGACAGGATGCGGCAATCAGCCCAGACTTCCCGTTTTGATTGACGGAACATGCGCACCCCAAAGATAGTTATGTACCTGACAAAGTCCTGCGACCAAAATGATGCGTCTTCAAGGCACTCACAGTCAATGCCTTGTCCAAGATCGCCTGAACTAGCGCAGGAACGGCGGTTTGTGATGGCAGGCTGGTCAACCTAAAAATGGGCCATGGTTGCCTTGGCTTGCATACTAAGGCACGGAAATACAACAAGGGTTGAAAGGTCGCGGCACGAGAAATCTACGAAAACAGGCAGAGGAGGTCCCGACAAGGCACCCCGAGTGTTATTGATGAGTATTAAGATGGCGTATACACTGTAAATGAAGGGACGATCCTTGGGATCTGAGAACTCGGTATTGAAGTCCGCGTTCAAAAGCGTGTACCCACGACATTTACTCCGACGTGGGCGGTAGAGGAGGAGTCTCATGCCCGAATTGACACGACAGGATTCAGGTCGGCTTTCGCAAGCCAAGATCCTCTCAAGTGATGATCATGCATATACACTGGCGTTGTGAGAATTGAGGTCAGGGAGTCTGACCTAGTCTAGACCTCACAGCTTTTGACAGGTGAAACTGTTCCTCACAGCGCTTAGCCTCGACTGCACGTCGAAATCATTTTCCAAGTTGTATGTGCGTTCGTCGTATGCGCTTGTCTGGCAAAGAAAATCTTGACACATAATCGCACGAATATAGCAAAGTATTGACCTGTAAAGATAAGCGTTCGGATGAGCTCGGGTTGGGAGCCCGTTGGTGTCAACGAACGGGTTTAGCGCTGGCGTATGATGCGTGTTGCGCACTGCCTGGATGGATAAGGCATACATACGTATCACCGGAGAAAGTAGAGGAGAGATCTGATGGATCCGACAGGTGCCATAGAGTTTGGCCCCGATATGTAAAAGCAATCTGAAAAGTTGGTTAGATTCGTTATAAAAGCCAGGATCAGAAAGAGTCAAACGTTGCCCATTCGAACGCAACAACTTGGGCGAGTCCATTTTGCGGCGAGAAGCGGGGTCCCTTTATCGATTTTATGCAAGCACGTTCGTCCTCAACTTCATATAACGACCTCTACCGTCCGCTGAAATTACTTGGTCTACAACCGAGATCTTTTATCCCTAATTCAACTTCGCCTCCAACGCCTTCATCGCCGTTAGCCAAATATTCTGCTACTAGGGAGTTCAACGAACGACGAACTAGCCAAAGAAAATCGTTGTGTGAGCTCATACCAGAAGAACTGAACGTTCTCGGATCGGACTTGTCCGTGCCCGGTCTCCACAACAATCTTGATCTCAGTTCAGAACTCTATAAACGACACCACAGACCAAGGAGCCCCCTCATACGTTCTCAGACAGAACCTTGCTACTTGTCTACAACCACCACCAAGCCAATACATATCCCAAGTTCAAAGTATGTTCGCTTATTTCGCGTCCCATGCATATCTTATGGCATCTCGCTAGAACCATGGCCACTTTGACTCCTCGTGACAATCTCAACGCTCGCGTTAAAGGCAGCAGTCATATCGACTTCAAAACAGCCACCACCGGTGTTGCAGCCAAGTCAATGCGTAACGAGATCAGCCATTTGGTGAGCACCTGCGATGAACATGCCAAGAAGGTGCGCTCCACATACCCTACACGTGTTCGCGATGTTTGATGGTCAGCAGGCATTTGACACCGAAATGCAATCATTCTTCTATCTTTTCACTCGCTATCTTTCAGAACGTGCAAAAAGCGTGGATCTGTGCGTTATTTCCTATTTTTGCAAATGATATCATTTTCAAACAATCGCGTCTTATCAGTGACTGGGATCGCATCAAGTCCCCCGCCGATGACCAGATTGTAGCCTATGACAGTCTATCTCAGCCTCATGACCACAGTAACCTTAACAAGCTTGCCGTGCTCAAAGTCAATGGTGGTCTTGGTACTTCCATGGGTATGTTCCACGTTGTGGCTCGATCGCGTCATTTTGATGGTCAATAGGCATGACTGGTGCCAAGAGCGCGCTGGAAGTCAAGGACGACATGACATTCCTCGACCTCACCGTGCGTCAGATTGAGCACCTCAACACGAGCAACCGGGTCGATGTTCCGCTCATCCTCATGACTTCTTTCAACACCCACGAGGACACCTTGCGTATCATTAAGAAGTACGCAAATCAACAACTCCGCATCACGACATTCAATCAGTCGCGGTACCCCCGGATCTTCAAAGAGAGCTTACTTCCCTGCCCAAAGCGTGCCGACGATGATAAGACGCACTGGTATCCTCCCGGCCATGGTGACTTGTACAATGCGTTGCTGTACTCCGGTGTATTGGACCAGTTGATTGCTGAGGGCAAAGAGTACCTTTTTGTATCTAACTCGGACAACTTGGGCGCAGTGTCAGTACCAAAGGAGTGTCCGCGTTGCGCCGTCTTTAACTGATACTTGGTTCTAGTGTCGATGAGAAGATCCTTCAGCACATGATCGACTCCCAAGCAGAATTCTTGATGGAAGTCACTGATAAGACGAAGGCCGACATCAAGGTACGTACCTAGATTACTACAGTTATGAGTCCCTCATTCTCCAGCAGGGTGGTACTCTCATTGACTACGAGGGATCAATCCGCCTTCTTGAGATCGCGCAAGTTCCATCAGAGCATGTTGAGGACTTCAAGTCTGGTTGGTTCATGAGCTTGCACCTGTCTTTCACTTCTAATGATATCTAGTGCGCAAGTTCAAGATCTTCAACACTAACAACTTGTGGATCAACCTCCCAGGTACCGGCGTTTAGTCATTCATTTTCGCACACTATTAATTCCTTCTCAGCGCTCAAACGCATCATGGAGACTGAGGGCATGGAACTCGAGATCATCATTAATCCGAAGACGAACGAAGATGGCCAATCAGTCATCCAGCTCGAGACCGCCGCCGGTGCCGCCATTAAGCATTTCAAGAACGGCCATGGTATCAACGTCCCACGATCGCGCTTCTTGCCGGTCAAATCATGTTCCGATTTGCTTTTGATCAAAAGTGACATTTATTCGCTGCAACACGGACAGCTTGTCCTTAACGAGAGCCGAATGTTCGAGACCACGCCTGTGATCAAGCTCGGCGACCACTTCAAGAAGATCCAGCAGTTCCAGAAACGCTTCAAGAAGATTCCCAAGATTATTGAGCTCGATCACTTGACTGTCACAGGCGATGTAAATTTCGGTCGAAATGTGACACTTCGCGGTACTGTAATCAGTAAGTCTAATTAGGCTGATCTGATAAGAGTCGCTGACAAAACCTCGTAGTTGTTGCCAATGAGGGTCAGCGCATTGATATCCCTGATGGCTGTATTCTTGAGAACAGTATGTCTTTCTGCTTTCCATTCCTCCCGATCTCACATCTCCGTTCACTCGCAGGGTTGCTGTCTGGAAACTTGAACATGATCGTGAGTGATAAACTAGACTTCCTGAGTCGCTGCTGATGGTTCTTTTATTATGCAGGAGTTGTAATTTACTCAGAAAGAAGCCTTACGACGACGCACGGACAAATACATAGATAGCATATTCCTTTTTATCTTACTGTTTTTCTGCTTGCTCTTTTCACACTCGCATGATCTTGTTGTTCATCATGTCTTTGTACTGTCTTTCTATTGTGGACAATGAGCTCTCGATAGCTTTGGTTCCATGATAGTATTAGCATTCACCCGACTACTTTTACTTTTGCAGCAATCTGACTGGTGTTTTCTTCGGAGTACTGATACTATTGAATGTCAAAACAAGCCCAATGGTGGTTATGAATGGCACTGATAATCATACATGAATGATGAGCAACTTTACAACGTACAATGTAGCTTATGAAATAATGGATCAAAGTTCCTACACAAGAAATAATCAGTAAGCCAGGTTAAAGTGCGGAGACTTGAATGGCCTCACCGTCATATTGAGATTCCCAGAAACTAAACCTGCAAAGTGTCATCAGCCTATGCCATCACGAAGCAATTTGACTGTGCTTACGGTTCTCTAGCACACAACCATCTGGAATGTCAATCCTCTGACCTTCGTTCGCCACCACTATGACATAAATTCTAGCCACATTCAACAGATGCAGAGAAAATAGGGGTGCCTACCTATCACAGTACCACGGAGCGTGACCCCTCGACCAAAATGAACGTCGCCCGTTACCGTGAGATGATCCAAGTCGATGATATTAGGGATCTTCTTGAATCGTGGCTGAAATTCAGTTATCTGACCATGCATCGCGCCCATCAGAAAAACAACGATCGCAGCTCCAAGGATGCTCCAACCTTCTTGAAGTGGTCACCCAACTTGATGACCGGGACACTGCCGAACATCCTGCTCTCGCTCATATCCAGGCGGCCATTTTGCAATGAGTATATATCGCTCCTGATGAGCAACAGATCAGAGCAGGATTTCACGGGCAGGAAGCGTGAACGGGGAACGTTGATGCCGTGGGCATTGTTGAAGTGTTTGATAGCTGCACCTGCAGCGGTCTCGAGCTGCTAGCAGTCAGAAATTATGTTTCGCGTTCTAAGCGGACAACAAACCTGGATCACTGCTTGACCGTTGTCAGTCATCTTTGGGTTGACGATGATATCCAAGTCCATGCCACCTCCATTCATGATCCGCTTCAATGCTGGAAAATAGGCCATCAATACAATCGTTACACAGATCCCTAATGAATACCTTTGAGATTGATCCATAGGTTATTCGTGTTGAAAATCTTGAATTTTCGGACTTGCGCATGATTAGCTGAATGATAAGTCAAGGACGATGTATACTACCTGATTTGAAGTCGTCAACGTGGTCTGGAGGTACTTGGGCAATTTCCAGAAGTCTCATGGAAGAATCGTACTCGATCAAAGTGCCGCCCTGTGAATGAAGCATCAACAACTAGTGCAAGGAGCTTTAGATATCGATCAAACCTTAACGTCTGCCTTGGTCTTATCAGTGACCTCCATTAAGAATTCGGCATCGCTATCAATCATATGCTGGAGAATGCGTTGGTCGACTCTGCAAAAAACGTTGAGCTACTCATTTGACTCGTCATCGATGTGAAGACTTACACAGCCCCAAGATTGTCGGAGTTCGAGATAAACAAATACTCCTTGCCTTCAGCAAGAAGACGATCGAGCACGCCAGTATGTACCAGTGACTCGTACAAATCACCATGACCTGGAGGATACCAGTGTTTCTTGTCGTCTAATGCATGCTTGGGACAAGGCTGCAACGTCTCCTTCCATATCCTGGGATACCGCGACTGATTGAATGTAGTTATGCTGATGCGTTGGGACACATATTTTTTAATGATACGTAATGTGTCATCATGCGTATTGAAGGATGTCATGAGGATGAGCGGTACGTCGACCTTGTGTGTTTTATTCAAGTACTCGACCTGTTGCACGATGAGGTCCAAGAAAGTCATTCCGTCCTTGACCTCAAGGGCACTTTTCGCACCACTGATGCCTTCAAAATACGTAAGCATGGCTGTGGGGGAAATTAAAGAATCATACCCATAGAAGTCCCGAGACCCCCATTGACCTTTAGAACAGCCAACTTAGACAGGGCTTCTGGACCGGTAATCTGTGGAAGGTGACTGTAAGGAATGACCTGCTTGTCGTTGGGCGATTTAATGCGATTCCAGTCACTTATTGTCACTGCATTAATTCCACTAAAAGGGGTGAGGAAAATAACGCTGCAGAGCTTACAGTTGCTCTCGGTTCTCCTTTTCCGCGAGATAACGGGCATGCAGTTTGGAGAATGACTGCATTTCTACATCAAATGCCTAGTGAAATGATCATGCGTCGGGATACAAGCAGGATTAGAAAGATAGGACAGGGTTTCACCTTCCTTACTGCAGGATCCGAAGTGCGGACTAGTCGGCTAAGGTCACTTTGAGTGCTTTTAGCCAACGCAGATCGTTCATTCGGTCGAATAGCCTTGTGGCGACGAAATCGTCGGAAGCTGGCTGTCTCGAATAAAGCCATATAAAAGCGGACACAGAACAACGAGAGGGAAAACGAGGACCATACACACGGAAGAGCACATAGATATACACGCCAAGATGGACACGCCTGGTCAATGAGGCCTCGAGATAAGCGCACAGCATGCGTCATTCAGCCGTCCTACGAGCCTATGATTGCTTTGGTTTACATAGAAATGACGGATTGGGCGATGGGCAAAAGGAGGCTCATTGCACATGCCCGTTGATGAACGTTGTTTCATATTGGAGATCCGCAAAATACTTACCCTGTGAACGAGTTGGACATGGGCACGGGGCGTGCGAGCGACGCATGTTAGCCTAGTAGCAAAGGCAGCGTATGCCCAGCATCTCAATTGTATTCACGCATCACGAGAATATCGGTTCCATGACAAACAATTTAGATGAATGCAGAGGGAAGTACTAGTAGCACCCACCAGCTGAAATAAGCGACGCCTACTGAAATGTACGGATCAGTCGACTATATTACGGCACGCACCCAGCTGAATATGCGACTAACTGCTAACCGGGCCCGCTGGTAGAATATCTAGTACGCCCTCCAATTTGATAGAGTGCCATTCAGATATGTAGAAAAGGTGGCAGAGATCACATCACATTCGCGCTGGAGGGGTGGATCAACGCCACGGGAAGCTCGTGTCCGGACATGCCATATCATAATCGCAAATGCATGGTGGACTAGCTAAGTAGCCTATTACTGGTGTAGTTGGTAGCGGGTAGCAGTACAACGCGTGCAAGCTTGGTGCAAGCAAAGCCAAATTCAAGTTCGGCGTTTACCGATCTGAGTGCGAAAACTTAAACCTTGATTTTCAGTACTATCATCAAAACCTCGACTCAACTACACGACTCCCATCCTCAAGGCTATCCGACATGGGTCAGTGCTGCTCTTCCGATATACTAACACACAAATGTCTTTGTTCCATTCTGATGATATCAAACTATTATTTATGCAGGTATTTCTCGTTCGTCCCGGCACAAACGTTCGGCAACTGGTGCCCAGCGCGCCTACTATCGCAAGAAGAGAAAATTTGAGCTCGGTCGTCAGCCTGCCAGCACTAAGCTTGGCGCAAAGCGTGTTCATACTGTGCGCGTTCGTGGCGGTAACACCAAGTACCGTGCCCTCCGTCTCGATACTGGTAACTTCGCATGGGCATCTGAGCATGTCACAAGAAAGACTAGGCTTATCAGTGTTGTAAGTACCTTTGATACGCATGCAGTTTAATATAATATACTACATGCATGACTGATACCTAATTTAGGTCTATAACGCATCAAACAACGAGCTTGTCCGCACCAATACCTTGGTGAAGGGCGCCATCATTCAGATCGACGCTACCCCTTTCAGGCAGTGGTATGAGTCCCACGTGCGTATCTACCCGAAGTCTATCCTTTTACCCTCCTAATTTATGCAATAATAGTACGCCCAACCTATTAGCAAGAAGGGTGCTGCTGCAAAGAGTGCTGCCACCACGGAGGAGGGAAAAAAATCTAACCATCTTCAACGTATCATCGCTGAGAGAAAACAGGGTAAGAATGCCGTTTTGTCTTTCGTGTTGTATAACTCATTGCCCGTCTCAGATGCTAAAATTGACCCCCTTCTCGAGTCTCAGTTCGCTGCTGGCCGTCTCTATGCTTGCATTTCAAGCAGACCTGGACAATCCGGTCGTAGTGACGGCTACGTCCTGGAGGGCAAGGAGCTGGAGGTTTGTCTTGCCGCTCGAAATAACTCTGCATTGCTTACTCATCTTCACAAATAGTTCTACGTCAGGAAGCTCCGGTCAGGTAAACAGAAGCACGCGCACAACGCATAAATACTATCTTCTTCATGACCCTAGCGATTTGCCTGTTGATTTGTCTCTGAGCATACATAAGATCACGAGGACATGGCGAAAATATGGGAAATCCTTAGTGCTATAGTGTATGACAACCATGCCATCTTATCGTATGCTCTGTCCAATCGCAATCCATGCCCCTCTTCATACATGTGCTTCTGGAAAGATAACCACGTTCTGACCTAAAACATATTGTTCGCGAGCAAGTGTGGGTTCCAGCTGACATAATCAAAATGAGTTTAGTGCCGTAATCATCGCGCCAGCAACAGTGCTTTCGCCTTGTTCCTTTTCCCTTCCGTTCGCGTCATTGCTGTCCTCGTCTAGTCTGTGCTTTTTTTCTTTTCGAGTCCCGAACGCGTAAATTTACCGTTCAATGGCGCCAGCGTCCGCGACAGCGACCGTCAATGGCTCTTCCACACGAGCCAGAGGGACAGTTCTCATATGGCGTCCTACCAAAATCATGAACATGGGTGACCTTTCCAAGGATGATGACTTCCTTAGCCATCTACTAGTCGAGAAGCTTGGAACAGGCGCAGTCCCATTGCTCGTTCATAAGATGGATCCATCTCGAAGACTCCCAAAGACCAATGCCGAGGATCTCATGCAAATCGTTAGACGCGTGAGTATACCCTTAGCTCGCTTCGTCTGCACGCAACTAATTATTCCCTGGACGCGCGTATGGTGTCATACATCATCGTGTCGTAGTTGGTTGCAAGTAAGCTCGGTGCTCAGAATGCTGTCCGACAAGCCGTGGACGACCTCCTCGCGTTCGTCTAATTTCTCTGCATTGTATATGTTTACCAGACATTCAGGGACGATCATTATTTAGTCTGCCTTCTGTTCGTTACTACCTCAAGCCCTACACGCAGAAGCAGATTAATGCTTTCGCCACGTGTGTGCAATCAGGTTTCGTATCAATGTCCTGCTCCTGAAACTCCATTTTACCACAGCCACGCCTCGCGATACTTTGAGCTCTACAACCCTGCAGGGTGCATAGAAATTGCTCACACGTCTAGATACTCTCACAGGACAGGAAAGTCAGAGTTATGCATCCTCGCTACACGCCCCTTAGCCCCTGGTGTGGTAATCATTGAGCTGAAGGGATCGATGGCACATCTTTCGAAGGAAGAAGACAAGGAACTCAAGCGCACCGACCTGAGAAATATCGACATCAGGAGGGACTTTAGTGTTATCCATTCACGACAAATGAAGAAGAACCATCTATTTTTGGGGCCCGCCCGATTTGTGAACGTAAGTTTCTGACGGGTCTATGCCTTTTTGCTTCCGTTGGTTATTCACATTGACGTTGACTTGTGCAGCATGATTGCGACAACAATTGTGAGCTTTTTCGTGAAGGCAAGTACATTACATTTCGCACTCTCCGGGCTATCTCTATCGGCGATGAGATTACTGCGCATTACGGTGATGGCTACTGTGCGTATCCGTTATCCGGTCTGTCTCCATGGCTCACATACGCCACAGTCGGAGGCAAGAATCGACACTGCCTCTGTGAAACTTGCGAGAAGAACGGGAGAGGAGGCTACGCTCCAGATCATTCCGATGGCGATGTGGATTCGGGCGGTGAACAAGATGCCGAAGCATCAGATGACGATGCTGAGGTGCATGCCGCGACAGTTACTGATGTCAACGAACGCAGAACGCGACGTGGTGTTTACGCCATCATTCAGGAGGAAGATTCTGATTCTGAGGAGAGCGATGATGAAGATAAGGAGGGTGACAAACCACTTGCGAACGGCCCTGATGCTTCTGGGGATGATGAAGTGGATATGGAGTTAGGCGGGGAAGCTTCCCACTTGGTAGCAGTTTCCTCGTCCTCTCGTCATTTTCCGGTCATAGATGCCATAGTCGCCACGCCTGATCCGGATGTCCAGCCATCACGTATGACATCGTTGAGCGCCGAAGGATCAGCGTCTTCCAATAAGGGGAAAGCGCAGGCAAAGTCCGTCATTTTCACTCGCCGACAGACACAGGAATCATCCAGCAAGCATTCTACTCCCGCCCCCCATGATACTTTGCACAACCTTTCATCCCGTCTTAGAGGTCAAAATTTTCGGGATAGCGTTTCTGTCACGCCTAGTAGGAGCAAAGGAAAGGAAGCGGACAAGACCCAAGTCAAGGAGGAGCCTGAAGCAAGAGTTCTCAGAGCGCGCCCTTCTGTAGTCGGGGAAAAATCAGATCTAGTTGGGCCCCCGAAGCGCGAGATTCCTCGTGGTTCAGATGGACGTCCGCTTCCAACGTGCGTGACGTGCTCGAATGTCTTGCCTGTGATTTCCGTGGATTCCAAAGTGGTGTGGGGTCTGAATCTAGACTCCCCGCGGAAGGGCAAGAAGTCCAAACAAAGGCAAGAGTGTCCAAGGTGATCCCGCTGATATCCGATGATCTATTTGTACTGATGGACTTCTTTTCATTAGATGTATGCGTCACGTCGCCATATATGGTCAGCCATGGCCGGCTCGCCTTCCAAGTCAAGCTATTGTTGCTCCACCTCGCGATGACGTCGAAGCCAGTTCCTCGCGGCGCCCCCCTCAGAAGACTACCCCTGCCGTGGAACGCAAGCATGTGCCCCCCGTCGATGAGCGTCCTCTGAAGAAGCGCAAAGCTGATGACGGACCCAGCGGAGAGATGCCCAAAGCGAAGGAGCTTTTCGGGCTACCGAAGAGAAAAAGGGGACGACCACGCAAGTACCCTCTTCCTGAAGAAGAGCTACCGAAACGGAAAAGAGGTCGACCCCGTAAATATCCTGTTTCTGAGGCGCCTCTCCGATCTCAGCCTTCCTCACCTCCTAAGCCTCCATTGACTCCGCCTGCACCCGTGATCAAGCTTTCTGCTCCCCCATCTCCAAGCGTCAAAAATAGCGATCATTCCCCCTCTTCATCACGCAGTCACACCAGGCCAAAGGCTTTGGCGGTGCAATCACAACCTCGAGACTCGAACGGCCGTTTTGGCAAGAAAGCCACGACGAACGGAAGATTTGTCCGCAAGAAGTTTGGTCATTTTCAGAACCTGACACGCACAGAGAGGCTTTTCCGCAGAAATATTAAGGTCACGCAGTGGCTCGCTGGCAGGCATGAAGAAGATGAGATGGACGACGAAGAAGCAGGCTCACAGGACTGGGATCAAGCGAATGATCCAGAGACCCTTCCTACTAGGCAAGCGAGCGGCATCATTCCCACCTGAAGGCTCAGCACCGCTAACGAAGAAGCCCCGACATTGCCCCGGTGCATTCGAAAGAAATGATGAAGCATTGGAATACAGCCCCTCTATACACTCCGGGCCCTCGGCTTATAAGTTCAAAGGGGTGGGTAGTAGTCTTCTGTATCATCCCAATCCGACAAATTACGCTCGGCGGAAGTGGGCACCGTGCCCTGATGATGAATCTCAGGATGAAGAAGATAGTGGCCCCTCTCTTCCAACGCTGGAAAGTGATAGTATTGGTCCCGTCACGCCTGATGATCAGACGCCATTACCCATAGCTGGTCCTTCGCAGCTTGAGCATACAGTGGCGGAAAAATTAGCCCAGCGAGCTGGCTGGCGTGGGCCTGTATACAATAGCGTTCTGACCTTCCGACCATCTCCAGTCAATTTTGCCAGACGTCGTTGGTCCTCGATGTCCAAATCCCCCCTTGACTCTGGTCCAGGAACTCGCCGCAGCGAGCGGCTGAACCCAAAGGCTTCCTTCTGTGGTGAAGACGGTTCCACGAAAGTTCCTAGTGCAGATGGGCTGCATGCGACTCCCACTGTTGGTTCACGATCAAGCGTTCGCGTTTCGTCCATGTCGGAGAATATGTATATAGAAGGTGGTGCAATTCCTCGTGCCGGGTCCTATGCATCATCATTTGACGACGTACGTACATCTACTTATACTTAGAATTGCACATGAATAATTTACAGCTGAGCGAGCAGTTTCCGATCTCAGATGTGCACCGCCGCACTTCTTTTCCGGATGACGGTACACTTGACTCGGCCAATTCTGACGACGATCGAGTTGTCGAAGGGCTTCTTTCTGAAAGCAAGGAGGCTCATACTGGCGTTGTAAATGAGGAGCAATTCTCTCATCTCCGTGTCACATATACGGCTAAACTTCCTGCCCCAGTACCCTGGAAGAACGCTCGTGGAACACCCATGTCTCATTATTTGCGCAAATCCGCTTCATTTCATGCAGACGACGAACCATCCTCTCCCACTCGTTTTATTGATGCAGGTTGGGAGTCTGACTGTTCTCACTCAACAGCTTCACTAATTGCCAGGGCGGAGTCTGAGTTATGTGGACACAGTTAAACTTAATATTAAACTAAACTATGTGGTTCTGTCCACCTTCGAAATCGGTTAGCTCGTGACTTTTGTATCAACTACGGTAGCATTTTGTAATTCTCGTCCATACGCCCCACACATACATACACATTCTTTGTCACCACGTATCGAGTGCGTATTCTAACGATACAGTGAGGCACGTTGTACCCACAATTCATAGCACCTCTTCACGACTGCCCATCTGGCTTCAATGAACTCCGACCAGCCCGCAAGATTTCGTCCGTAGAAAGGAGGTTCACTGCGATCACAGAACTGAGATTTTTGTTCTCAGCAATCATTCTTCCAATTGAAAAGGATATCCACTTACCATGAGTGTAACATCTGCCTCTTTACCCTGTAGTTGTCCCAGATGCCTTCCACAGTCGGATCAAACGGCTCCCCTGATTGCAAATCGATACCAACCGTGTTTCCCTCCGCTTGTTCGTCCTATTTCGATCAACATAAGCAAATTAAATACAAGCGGAATGATATCACGAACCTGCAGTGCCACCACTACATCTTGGACGTCAAAGCCTCCGTTCTGCGCAAGAGTCTTTGGAATGATCAATAGTGCATCTGCATACGCTTGCACGCCCATTTTAACGCGGCCCTTGGCAGCTTTCTTTACAGGACCACTCAAATGACCTGCGCATGCAACCTCAAAGGCTCCCGCACCGGGAATGAGAACCTCGTCCTCAAGTGCATTTTTGACGGCGCGAAGACCGTCCCGTAAAGCATCCTGGATTTGTTGGATCGTGTGGGCATTTGGACCCTTGATAAGGAGCGTGACGCTCTTGGGTTGCTTGACATCTTCCACGAAGGTGTACTTCTCTTCGCCTAGAGTGTGCTCATAAACTAGACCCGCCCAACCGAGGATATCTGGGGTTAGATCGTCTACGGAATTTTGCGCAACACCTCCGCAAATGAGCTGCAGGCTAAGATACGACCGCAATCAGAGTAATATCTTTACGTAGCGCTGAAGACATTACCGTTCCATATTGCGTCGCTTAGCACGACGTAAGGCGAAAATGCCATTCTTTGCAAGGATATCAAGACTAAGTGGATCGATGCCTTTTTGATTGATAACGACAAAGTTTTTCGGCTTTTCACTGCCGCCAACAGCTTGATCGCATACGAGATTCTTGAGTTCTACGATCTTCTTCACTTTGGCGTCTACAAAACGCCGCTCAGATTCGATGAGCTTTTCACGTTGCTCGGCAGACGAATAGAAGAAGCCAGAATTAACCTCTCTAAGCTTTTGTGAGTTTAGAGTTGGGAATGCAGTGCTGAAGGACGTACGTCTTTTCGTACTCTAAGCTGACATTCAACGTCAGAATGAATGCATTCTCGACGCGTTTGGGCATGTCCGGGTGTCTGGCACCGTGATCCATGACCAGGCCACGCACGAGCTGAGTTTCGGACGCTGTGCGGTGTTGCATCTTCATAATTTCCACCATGTGCAGATCTATTGGGTCGCGATACTGATCCTTTGCTTCTGTAGGAACTTTTAGCAAGAGGACCCTTTTGTTTACATGAAAGGCGTGCCTTTGAGGGGTGCTGGTGGCCTGATGGTGAGCACAGCATCTACCACATCTGCAGCGAGTTGCTTCGCTAACGAGGCGTGCAGCTTAGTGGCAAGCGAAGTGTGTGCGACGTTGATCAGAGTTGGCCTATCCAATTTGGATGGCAGTTTGAACGTGTCAAGGAACTAGACGCGTCCATCAGAAGCGTAAATACATGCGAATGCGGAAACCAACCACTAAAGCCTCTTTCTTCGCGAGATCGAATCCTTCTCCTATGACGGTTGGGTGTACGCCTTCAGATATGTAACGATCGGCTTGCTTAAGTAGCTCTCCAACCAGTAAAACTACTGAAGTAGTTCCGTCACCAACTTGATCATCTTGAGCGACCGCAGTTCGGGCGATCATAGCGGCTGTTGGGTTTTGTATTTGCATCTCGGATAGCAACACTTTACCATCCTTGGTCATTTTGATCTGACCAGAGCCGTCCACAAGCATTTTTAGAGTACCTCTTGGACCTGAAGTGGAGTCCGATCGGAACAAAGCGGTCGCTCAAGAAGTGATAATGATACTTACCGAGATTACCCTTCACTACGTTAGCAAGACCCATCGCGCCGGTGGTGTTGACCTAGTAAAGCGATGCATGAAATTAGAACAGCAAAAAGCCAGGACATGCAACTTACCTGCAAGGCGGCAGCGCGTCTGACGCTCTCTGCCTTTGGATTGATCAATTCTATTGAGGAGGACATGATAGAAGGAGCAATGGAAGGAAATACGCGAGTCCGGTAAAGTCGAGCAGATTTGGCAGTTGGTAAACGAGCTCGGATGGCGGAGTACCAAAGCTATCTTTGCGTTGAAATTCGTTCAATGAACCGCACAACTCATTTCACTCAAGCTTGCGCTCATTGTTTCTGCGCTACGCAAGCCTGGCATAAGGCAGTCGCGTTTTTATCAGCAAACGTGGCTAAGTCTCAATACTGATCATGATGCTCCACCAGACGAACTGATATATATCCTCAGCTGAAAATGCATTTTTCTCAGAAAACCAAAACCTTCAGCCAGCTGCAGGTCTTACAGCTGAGCTTCTTGTTCACAGAGTGACTTTTCTCTATTCTATAGGACATGCAGCGCACTCAAAAGGCTTCGTCGTCTTCGGATTCATCACCTTCATCGACTCCTCCGGGAAGTCATGCTCTTCAGCCGACCGCGATTCGTCCAGAATCAGTACGTCTCATCGACGTACATCGTTTCCTTCGATGAAGGCTAACATCTGAAATCAGAAGGCGGAGCTAAAACCGTTGTTCACGCAGAAACCCCTGTCTTTTTCAGATCGGGAGAAGAAGCCTTCTCCACCTCCGCGCAAGCGCAGGAGGGCAGTGGTCCCGGAAACCCCCGCTTTGACCTTCAATCCTTCTCAGAGAATGATACCAACAGGGCGACAGGAGCCTCCACAGACACCGGTGTCGCAGACTACACCTATTTCATCTACCAACGAATGCCCCGGTTGGGTGTCTGACGAAGTTGACGACCAACCACCCCCTGATACCTCCGTGTATTCTCACCCCACCGCTTTCAAACGCCCTCGCACCTCGAGTGGTAGCGACGACTCACCACAGTTCCCTGGTTATCCTGCCACATACTACAACAACTTCAGGACTCCGGATACAACGGATCATCAAGATTCTCCATTGTCTGGAGGAAGTTCTTCTCCAGCCAATTCCTTCGGCTCATCTCCAGTACATCACCCTTATGGACCAGAGATTGAATACCAGCCTTTTCATCAGGAGATGACGGGACAAAATGCTGCAGATTACACGCAACTACGTAGAGAAGCCTACCGAGACCCTGGCTACCCACCTCAAGAGGGTGTCTGGCCTTACTATTCCAATAATGTGTATCGCGATTAGCCGCTTTAGACCCTTATATTGTTTGTCAAGAGTCTCCCTTGACTGCATCACTGGTTGATGTTCTTTGGACAAGAGTAAACTAGTTTGACCTGAGCGTAGTGGTATTGGTGGATTTTTTGCAGAGCCGTATATCTTGACCCTTTTACTTAGATGGCGTCGTGCGTCCGATTTTACTTGTCCATACCGAATTTTCTGCGTATTTGTCTTCGCCTTCTAATTACAGTTCCTACGAATATTATTACTGGTTTTCGGTTACAATAAGAGCTCGGTGAAACGCGCGCCAAAGTTATATGACTCAAGAGCGAACTCCAGCAAGTCTCACCCAACTCGACATGCCTTCTCATCCGAACGCTGCTCAAGGGAGGCAACCCAGCGCAGAAGAACATTATCAGCGCACTCTTGTCCGCATTGGGCAAATCCAATCGCACCTTTCGAACTCTCCGCGCGGGCAGCGACTCAAAGGTAAAACTTGCGTTATTACCGGTGTGGGATCATTGCATGGCATAGGGTGAATGCTCAGTCGTTGACTCGTGCAATGAAATTGACTTGTGATTTGCACCAGCCGTGCTTCTGCGTTCTTGTTCGCACATGAAGGTTCGTGGACTATTGCCTTCTAGAAGCAACGCCCGTCACAATTTCTAATTCCATATTTGCAGGAGCAACTCATCTATACTTGCTCGATTTCTCGCCAGAGAACCTGCCTGAACTCAAGTCAGCGATTGAGAACTCATATCCGGACGTGAAGGCAGGGTCCTGACGTTCCTATGCGTCTAATGACTAAACATATCACAGGTAACCACAATTCAAGCCGACGCAGCAAATGAGACTGCCATAGCAGCTGTCTGTGAACGAGCACTACAAGATGAAGGTCGTTTGGATGTATTCTTTGCCAACGTATGTGTCAGATACAACAGATACAACTTCATCTTACGCTCAAACACGCCCAACAGGCTGGTTTCGCAAGTAACAAGGCGCTTCCCGATTTGACCGCAGAAGCTTTCATGGAAAGCATGCGAATCAATGCATTGTCGTCAGTTTTCCGTATCATTTGCTATAATGCTTAGTTTGACCAGAAACGATAAATTAACAGGTGCTTCCTTGCCGTCAGGTACGGTTCCGACGCGATGATGAAGACTGATTCGTCGAGAGGGAAAGATATTAGTGGAGGAAGTATTATTTTGACTGCATCTGGTACATTTCTTCATCCCCTTCGCCTCACTACATATGTTTCTGATAAAACACCACAGTGGCAGGGCTGCGGTCCGGGGCAGGGACCATTGACTGTGAGTCCCGCTCCTCCCCATCCTCGACCTACTATGGCTGAGCCTACAATTAGATAGTGCAAGCAAAGCGGCGTAATGTTTCGATCATCGTTCTCAGCAGAGAGAAACTCATTTCGGATCACAGTGTGAACTCGATCGCGAAAACAAGCGTATATCAACTTCAGAAGACTGACGTTCGCGTAAACACAATCTGCCCGGGCCTGATCGAGACCAATATGACGAAGGACATGTTTGATTCTGCTCGTCAACGAGGCAGGGAGAGCAAGATTGGTCAATTGAACCCTATGGGCCGCTTCGGCGTCGCCCAAGGTATGGACCTCGTGCTGTGATCATGTGCACTCAGTTTACCACGTCTTACAGAAATTGCTCACATGGCCTTGTTTTTGGCTTCAGGTAAGAACACTTCCCTCCGTGAAAAGCGATCCAGATCTGATCTGTACCCTGCTAAAGATGAATCGAGTTATGTCAATGGACAGAACATTGCGGTTGATGGGGGGCTTTCGTCATCGCACCCTGTAGTCCCAGGACGGTGGGCCTGATAGGCCGCCGGACTATCTCAAGCCGCATCTTCTTTGGATCTCTCGTATTTTTGTCACAGCGTTGCCTTTGTACTTAATACTGATTGAATCAATGTTTTATGACGTTTTGGGGCTACTAATCAGATCGATGCGTTTTGGGGTGGCGACTCCGCGAGCGCCCTCGCGGAGTTTGCTCCAATTTTGCTGTCAACCATAATCACAGCTGCTGTTTTGGAGAGTCTCTTTCTCGTGATATACAACGAGTGCGCGAAACATAGGACGATCGAGGCATGCAGTGAAATCAAGATAGTCAGTGTATGTGCAATACGTCGGTACAACCTTGACCGTGTACTCTAATAACGTCCACCCAACTTACTTCGCAACATGAACGTTCGAGCGTTCAAGAAACCTCGAGGGCACTCGAAACCTGCATGACCGCCTAACTCGTGCAGCAGCGACAGTTCATAGCTGCTCAGTGTCTGATAGTACTTTTTAACTCCGTGTTCATATGAAGTCTGAAATCTAGGCTTCTCGTTGTATGTCCTCGAGGTCTTAATACCCCAAAATGTTAATCTTCATTGCAACCAAGACTTTATTTGAATTGAATGATTTCTTGAGCGGAATCACGAGGGTAAGGGTATCTGGTTCTTCAAGATCCTCGATCGAATTGCGGTTCCGCGCCTCGTGGTTAATTTTTCTGAATGACGTTTGATGGCAAAATTTTGAGCCAGTTCGATAGCCCATATGACGGTTCATGGATATACGACTCGTCTAGGCTATCGCGGATGGAGGATCGTGAATCATGACATGCTCAATTTCCTCATGTTCATGCACGCACGCGCATCTCACACTGCCTTGGTGCTCCTGCCACGGACCAGTCAGTTGAAAAAGCCTAGATATTTCGCAAGATTGACCGTCAGCCGGCCGCATCAGGGCTTTGATCTGTTCTGTTTTGAATGACATATACTTCTCTTCAAGCCAGTTCTAGCCCATGTAGCGCGGATGGATGGGTGGAGTAGGTTTTCCATTCAGGCTGTCAGGACTTTAGGATGACCAACAAAATTCGTGACGTGATGCAATAGATTATTGATTTTACAAGCCAAAGCACCATGATTTCCCATCGTCTCTTGTCACCAATTGCAGCTCGGCGCTCTTCAAGCGCGCCTGATTCACTAGTCGAACCCGACTTTCTTGTTAACCGATCGAAGGACTATTGTGTTCGGACCTTGATCTGGTACCCGTAGACCGACAACCTAGGTGGAGTAGCCGCAGTGCTGAGGCGAGCGTTCAAGGATTCAGATACGAAGACGACTCTGATCGATGAATTGGACAGGCTAGCGTGCGAGACATGGCAAATTTAGAATGTAAATCCCATACTCTACAACCGACAACAACTTCTGCAAAACTCGGGAGGATACGCACCCCATAGGCGGGAAGCAATTTGCTAATATACGATCTTGAGAACCTATGGCGCGCTCCAGTAAACTGGGTATGGGTATGGTGCCTTTAATCAAATAATACGTGATGCTGTATCGCTGATAGAAACTCAAACCGAACTTACTGCGAAAGACCCCGCGCACTCGAAGCGGTACAATGTAGCGCAGACGCACCACTTCATCTGCGCAGTTCGTCAAGGCTTTACTGCCCCATCCTTCTGAGCACGGCTCCCCAAAACAATTACAGCCATCGTGCCGCATGGTCGATTCATACAGACAACCATCCCGAAGTTATAATTTATGCTGTGCGTGATCATAATTAGTGTCTTCAACGTAACTTGACTTTGTAGAAGATATGAGGACTGGGGCTGGTGGATACCCTAAACACTGGTCCAAACCCCCTTCCATTCCCATGGTATGTAAAGCTCGCTGCAGCCATAAAGAAAGAGGCTTAAGCACAAGAATACATATGGGAGGGAAGGGAGTCTGACCATAGCACAGGATATCACTTTACCAAAGAGTGGGCTGCGACATCCAAGGACACGGAGGGCTCGTCCTGCTTTTATAGGAGCAAGTTTCATCTAATCTAAGCTAGCCACTCACGACCATACCCATGCGCGTGCACCTGGAAACACCCCTCTGCTCCCTGATACCGAACGAAAGAGGGTAGGAATGCTCGTGTCTTCTGTCATCCAACAAATGGAATGACTCCAAAGATGCCGTGCAACCTTAGTTTTGGGGAGTTTGTTCTCCTACCGGAGAAAAGTGTACAGCACTAAACAAAGCAACGATCCAGCGGAACGTGCTTGCTGATCAGAAGGGATGCTGGGCCTCGACTGCCGCTATTTAGAGCAGAGTCACTTATCTTGTGGGGGTAAGCAGCATCAAAAATGTGTTGCGTTCTTCTTATCCGTGTGGATTTCCACAGTGATTGACCCATTCGTAGATTATCACCGAAGGCCACCTTCCTCCGTGTCCTCTAGAAGTTTCGTGCACTTGGTGATGGGGTGTTGGTGTTTGACCCTGCGTAACACGAGTTCAAACAAGTTTGCACCAGGCCTTGTAGATCGGCTGGAAGTCGACGGAAATGGAGCCTTTGTTCCGGTGGTGAACGCCTCCCATGTTTAGTTTCGCAACGCTGGTCTAGCATCTATTCTCGACTCAACGAGACCTAGAAGGTATTTGTTTCTGTTTTGTGTTTTTGTGTGCTCGCGGAGTATTATCTCGTTTACTCAGAAACCCCGAAGCTCTTACTTGACCTCCGATGTGTTTTAGGCCATCGATCTCTAATTTTTATCCCCCATATCGCCAATTTGTTTTTGGCTGTCTCGAACTTGCCAAAGAAAGCGTATAAGTGCGCTTCTACACGGACCCTTCCGCAATTGATGGCTCGCAGCATACGATCGTGGGTGGCCTGGACTTCTGACCTTAGAAGCCCGCGATACTTCCACAAGTTTGTGCTTCCGAATACTGCAAATTAATTCGTCCATCCGACCACAAGCAACATCCGATATACAGGCAAGATAAATTGATGCTAGTGGCATCCTTTGAGCGATCTACGTGTCTGACGCTACTCCCGCGAGGTCGCCCTACCCCCAAGCAGATATCAATAAGGAGTCGGGTAGTCAGGGTGGGGTAAATTGTCTGTTTAAGAGACTTGGAAGCTAATTTATGACGTGTTTGCTTTCTTTAGACCCTTCTCGAGTTCTTTCGTCCGGGATATCAAGCACGGAGTACAAGTAGCGATGTACGAGGCATATACGCATGGAGAAATCGTGAGATATATGCCTCGCGATTTCCTTGCACTCGGTCGAGTGGATGAAAGGAGGAAGAGTTACTTGTGGACTAACGTTCTGATGCACGATTATGTTTAGTTCTATACATACACATTCGCATCCATCCGGGACCATCCTAGCTTTGCATGTAGTAAATCATCCTATCTGGATATGAAATTAGCTCTGATCGCAACGATGACTGGTTCTGGTTCAATAACTTGTACACAAGGAGACGGATCAGCTATTCTTGAAGTAGTAGAAATGGAGGTATCAAACCCTGTCCGAGTACCACCGACTTGAATTTGATGCTTGGGGCAGCCGGGATCACTGGTCAGAACTCACTGTCTCCGTGACAGCGGGCTTATTTAATGGTGTGGGATTTCTGCCGCGGAGTTGCTGGGTTTCTCTGGTCATTCTTCCTTATCAGTGACTGCCAGGAGGCAGGAGACCAGATGATATGGCAAGAAATATGCAATTTTAGCACTATGCAGTGGGTTACTGACTATCTCATCGCCTCCGGGACCTTCAGTCAGCAATTACCATCGCCGCCAGGGCTTTTGTCATGCACAATCAGTGACTACCATGTCGAACCTGTTATCCATGTGCGGCGGGATCCATTACTTATCGACGTCAATGGTGGCTCAACGCCGCTAACACCTCCAAGATTTAGGACATTTACTCCAGTATGCATATAATGGCAGGGGGGGACGTGCCTAATTATGTATCATCAACGGTCTTCTGATTGTTTTTCAGCTGCAATTGCGTGTCCTTGCACAGATGCCGATCTGGGTGAGTTTTGCGTTAGTTGAATGAACTGAAACCCATATGTCGAAAATTTCTTCCAGTATGTTATGCGCGCTTGGCATGCATACCTTGAAGCCATGTGCATGAAAGTTGGTCCATCGTGACAGATACCAGTCAGATCCGCCAAACATTTGCACCAGGAGAGCGACGCATGAAATGTATGGTTGGTGTAAACTCTGGGGGAAAAACATTAAAAGCCTTGAATTTCGCCCAATGACTACTACACGGTCAAATGTAACCGACCGGAGCTGCCCTTGGTCCGCACGCCTTGTAGACGATGTGGCATCAGTCAAAGCTGGAGTGATTGTCTTTCAGATTAAAGGATACCTGCTACTAGTAGTAGAACCGACGTACGGAACCTTCTCACCATTGCTCCGGTCACTGTTCCCAGGCAATCTTGTCCTCTCCTTCCCTTTATGTGTCATTGAGTCGCCATCCGAGATTTCAGATAGGTATGATCATGTTCTAGGCGCGAATGACTTGGACAGAACAAAGATATTGGGCTGGTAGTGTGTACAGAATACTCTATTCTGTTGTGATGCATCAATTTCCCGGCGGCTGCTGACGGCAGCGGCCACATTGAAGTAAAATGGGAACTTTCTTAACCAAGTCCGTCATTAATTTCATGGCTTCATTTGACTGCCATGGCACCAACTGGAACCAATCGTACTATCGGAACAATCGATGAACCTGAACCTGCTGTGCTATTAGCTCGTTCGAAAGCATGCTCAGAGTTACGCACCTTCTAATTACGCTGAAGTTCCGCTCGCTAATCGGTAATTCGTCTTACTGGTTGTAGGCAAACTCGTCGTCACCACAACGAGGAACCCCACTGATACATGCACGATGTACTGCGAACGTCCATAGCCCATCAGGATGGTTCGCGTGGCCGGTACGATCACTGTGACGATGCTGCTATCCACTGTACCATGGTCCTGGGCATCTTCCATTCCCATGGTATGTACTGGGGCAGTATCCTTTGTATGCGGGGCAAATGCCTGCAGTACAGATGGGAAAGAAGCGCCCCTGACCATGGACGAGCACATATATACATCGCACGAAGTGCAAGTAATACACGCAGGGTGGGTATCCCGAGTTCTAGCCTTGGCCATGGCTAAGGGCGCGGACGCAGCGGGAGGGAGGTCCCACTAATCGTTCCACTTCGTAACAGTGAAGAAGGGACTCGTTTCGGATCCACAAGGAAGGATCCAAAGTACGGATTCTAGAGACACATGGAAGATGAAACAGTAAGGTTGGGCAAGAGGGCACAGCTCACTGTCTCGAACTTGTGTCTGATTTATAGACCGCGGATTGTGGCTTGGCTTGCGCAGGGGAATGTCACTTCTGCTTGTCGAAGCACGGGGAAGTGGATTCCATCAGGTTATTATGAATCGATTTGATGAACAAATAAATCGCAAACGGTGAGAGTCAAAAGGACCTCGAGGCTTGTGACATCTGAGACTTGAGTGCTCACAATTTTTGATCAAGTTATAGCTTTATCCGCGATCATCATCCCGAATCGTCACTGTTGCCCAGTGATGTGCGAGGTCGCCCATCTGGCACGCATGATAACCATCTTCTCGGAATTCTCAGCCTGTATAGGAACGTGTCCAACATGCTGTTGCAAGATCAGGCAGTCTCCTTTCTCCTTCTGTGAATTTGTGTGAGTTTCTTTGGGCTAGTTTAAGGACTTTTTCGAATTTAGCCAACAAAACAGATATTGACATGGCCCAGTCCGACAGTCGACAACTTTTTTGTCTTTCTTATCTGAGATCTTTCCCATAGGTCCTTTCCGCTATCGATTGTGTCACTCCAATAACTTGGCTGCCAGGTGCATATGAATTTTGGGGTTCTCCTTAGGTGCTGCCATTCGAACCACCGCCGGTAGTATCCTGACACTGTACATACCACATCGACCCCGATCACATTCTGATCTATCTCAAAATATGTGGCGAGAACTCCGTACCCTGGCTACTACTCATCGAGCCAACAAGTGAAAAAGGGATCCTGGCAACAGTCATGTGCTCCATCGATGATCCGTGACAAGGTTTGCTCCGGCGGAGTTCACAGCCAACTAGTTCTTGTACTACTGGCGGACATTGATCAGCTACCCGCTGTCAGAGGTGATTCTTGTACAACAAACACACCATTTCTCATCTCAGAATATTATTTTTGCTTCTCATGTTGTAATCCCCAGGCAGGATCGAAGTCTAACCATACGGAAGCATTAATACTCTGGGCGTTCTTTAAACACTATATCGGCGTTGTGTGCAGGACTTTCATGGTCACCGAGGGCCACGGTACAGTAATAGCTACCTTTCGTTACCGCTGCCACAGCTAGGCGATCACCACTTGAACGGCAGGATTACCTGGAATTTATGTCCAATTGTATGACTCTACGACGGTAATGGAAGAGAAAAATTCGGGCGCTGATCGGCGACGACAATAACTGCTATCGCCAACCCTCTTTCTATACAATGTTTAAAAAGGTTGCAGCTCGCCGCCCAAAGCCTCGCGACTTCCGCCCGCTGAAAACCTCGGCATGAGCGGTTTCTGGTAAGTGGTCTAATACCCACATGCCTTCTATACAGCTTCAACTCACGGAGACCGTTCTATAAACAACAGTCTCTGCGTTATATCACCCTCCGGAATTGTCATTCTGTCACCACATATGATTCGAAAAGCTTCCTGCCACCTGCGTCGATGCAGCTTGATCGTCCAAGAAATTTTCACTCGTGTAGACTCGAGGGTTCAGTACCATCACCTGCCAAGCAGACACGAATTTGCAGTGCTGTACACCAACTATGCACAGTACTGTGAGGAGTCCGAGGAACAGCATCATGATCGACATGCTTACGTCCCGGATCTCTGCGCACTCAACACCTCGTAGCGACACGGATCATATGTACCACTCCAGGAGACAGCGCTTTGGGGAACTGCAGGCTAGTTTTATGCTTGTTTCTTCCCTTTTCCAACGCAACCTATTAACCGCATGCGGCATGAACGTTCCCAATCACGTCAACACCCTTAATGTGTACGTAGGTCTCAATCACTAGCCGCAGCGTCATTCCACTCCTCTCAGCCAGGGTGGCCAGGAAGCATATCGGGCTTCAAAATTGAGTCAGTTGTAACCTAAGCGTTGGGGTTCAACCTATCCGGCAATTTTCCAGGCCATTTGTGTCTTTGAACATGCGCTATGCAGCATTGTAGATCATCATCCTGACGAGTCGAGATCTTGCGGGGTTCACTTTTTTTTGTGCAGATTAACATAGCTGCGCCACCTTAGAGGTTATCGAGTGCATCTCGGTAGACGATGTCCATCATATATTTCGTATCGTTATATCATGCCGGCATCCCACGACTCGGGGTTACTCCAGTTGCCCGGTCTTGTTGGGTTGTGCCCGATACAGTGGGACGGAACCAGACGGATGACAAACTGCTAGAAGAATGCGGATAGACATTTGCGCTCTTTATCTCCATCCTACAAACCCATTTGTGGGTGCCATGGGCTTAGGGTGACGGGTGGAGTTCCAAGTCATTTTTCCCAATTGGCGTTGGTCTTGGACAGACAAACACCATTGGACTGCAAAATCATGAGTTCGTGTCCGGATCCGCGGATCACAAAGCGGTGCAAGTCATAACCGCGGTTAACAGATATACCACACCAACCACAAGTATACTACCGTATACTAGAATGTGCGACACCGTTTTACTTAATCTCCAGACATTTCACCTCTATAATTTAATGAGCCACCGGACCTTCATTGCATAGAGGAACTACTCACCAAAGATCAGAGTGGAGTTGGCAGGGATGTCAGACATCTTCCGCGCGCCATACCCCATTGCTGGTGGTACAATAATCTCACGTTCCCCACCAATTTGCATACCGGCGACTCCGACGTCCCAACCTAACATGACGTTAATGATGAAGACAAGGCCACGAACCAAAGCAGCTAACCTTTGATTACATCAGCTGCTCCGAGCTTGAAAGTGAACTGTAGCACAGTGAACACATGCTCGATAAGCAAGAAACCTAATGCCTGCTTACGGGTTTGCCCTTCACATTCTGATCAAAGACCGTTCCGTTCTGCAATTTTCCAATGTAACGCATGGAAACTTTGGCGCCATTCTTGGCGGTCTTGCCATCACCAGTTTTCACATCTCGAATCTTGACCCCACCAGCGAGCTCTTTGTAAGAACCACCTTTCTTCTCAGTAGTCTTTTGCTTTTTCTTCTCTTTCTTCTCGGCTTTCTTCTCTTCTTCCTTCTCGCCCTTGGGCTCGACTACCTTTTCCTCAACGGCAACAGGGATTGCCTTGCCGTCTTCACCCTTCTGCTTCTTCGCCTTCTTTTTTTTGGAGACCTTCTCGGCAGGTTGCTCATCGGTGTCCATGGTGTCATCATGAGGACGTTTCGATGACTTGGACTCTTCTGCCTTTGGTTCGTCCTCAGCAAGGTCCGACAATTCCTCGAAGCGCCTAGCGCGGTTAGATACATGACGTAGAACAACTGATGGTGGTCTACTCACTCAACATCACCCTCGAGACCTTGAAGCTCATCAGGATGCACCTCGACGTCCGAGCTGACATCATCCAGGTTATAGGCCTCCTCGTCACTCATGTTAGAGTCCATGTCAGAATCGTAAGGTGGTTGGTTGGCATTCTGGTCTATACCACGTATTATTGAAGTCTGATAGGTGCAAGAGAACTTGAGGCTTACCAATGTAGTTTCCATAGAGGTAGACGGTGCTGGATGGGGAACATGCATGAGTTATATTGGCCAATCATAGCTTGGATACTGCTTACTTTTTCCCGATGAGCTCAAAAATATATTCCTCATCGCTCTCCAGGATGAGGTCGCATGCTGACTGCTCAATCTATCCAATAATGGCACGTTAACTACGGACGAAGATAACGAAAAACGTGTCATGCCACTGACCTTGCCAGCAGTTAGCGAACAGAGAACAGTGGTTATCTCATCTTCTGGAGACTCTTGGTCGACTTCATCCTCCTCTTCGTCATCAATTTTTGCAGGGTTTATGTAAGTTAACTTGACGGTCGTTCTGCCAGACTCATCAGATAATTCTTCTCCGAGAGCGGCGTTCTTGATTTGCAGGTCTGCCTGAGGGACGATTGTCTCCTTCTGGCCTGGCGTCAACACGATGCTCCTACAAAAAAAAATGAGATATAGTAAGGGTTAAAACATAAACAAACTTGCCAAACAGCGACGGCAGTCATTAGTGGTAGTGATTGTTCTTAAGACGAGACAAAGCTCAAAATTTTTGACGAGGACGCGTTTCCTGAAAGAGACGCGCTCTTTCCGAATTGGTTATTATGTACTTGTACATTAATTCAGACTCCGCAGTCTCTAGATTCCTCCTCAAGCTTCAAGACTCGATGGTAGGTCGATTATCAGAACATATGGTCGATGCTACTGACAAGGCCCTTGGACCGTAGTCGAACACGCTCAGGCCGTATCTCTCAGCTGTCAAATCAACCTTAACAGCGGCTCTGACGCTTGAGAACTTCTCGTCACAAGTAATCATGATAAAATGCTATCTGACACATTCACAAGCTCACAATGGCCTAGGTCGTTGAACGACACAACAAGCCAGAAGTAGAAGTTAGGTATAACCGTATGTTCTGTGTCATCATTGCGTGTACTCATGGCGATCGGTTGCAGGGGCTCCAAGGAGGTTCTCCTGAACCCACTGACCATATCACGCAATGAGAATGAACGCGTCCTGATCGAGCCATCCGTGAACTCGATACGGATGAGTATTAAGATTAAGCAGGCCGATGAAATCGAGCGTATCTTATGTCACAAGTTCACGCGTTTCTTGATGCAGAGAGCGGAGAGCTTTGTTGTGCTGCGCAGGAAGCCCGTCCTCGTGAGTGAACTGCTCGAATATGAGCGGCTGTCGTACTCTAATTCTCGCACAGGGATACGACATATCGTTCCTTATTACGAACGTCCATTCAGAGACCATGTTGAAACACAAGGTCGTCGATTTCATCATACAGTGCGTGGCATCCGAATGCTTCTACATCGTTCCCTCATCCCCCGGTAACTAGATTTATGGAGGAAGTAGACAGGGAAATAAGCGAGATGAAACTCAGCCTTAATGCGCGCGCGCGCACGGTAGCCGAATCGTATCTTACCGCTGTTCGTGTCTTACTCACTGCGCGCCTCTCAGAAAGCTAACTGATGTGCATCGCAGTTTAACTCCTGAAACGCTATTCTCTCGATTATCACATTTCACCACGCGCGATAGAAATATCTTTCCCCTGCGCCGTATAGCCTGTTTTCTCGTCCGAAGGACGCCATACTAAAGCTGTAATTTTGCACAGTATTTTACTTTATACTGGTGAATATCCAAATCACCGACTGGTACAGTGGTGTCGACCGACAGATCTTGCAATTTGACACCAAAGCAATGATTTATTGCACTTCGCCTTGCGAGCAGCTAATTTCGAACTGCCCAATACCACTGCTATTGTGACGTTTGGGCTGGTCGAATGACATACAGCTACTAGCATCATACCAACTATAAGTACGTAGGAACCCTTAAGAGTCTTCTATGCGAGTACATGAGGTTTAAGGACCTACATACTAAAAACCACCCTCAATGGTGATCTTAGATTCACTGCTTCACAACCCGCTGCTCGTCCGTCACTAGTGCTGAGATTCGCACGAGTAACCATACCTTGCCAATCATCTAAACCTCCCCCCAGCTTTCGAGTCATTGGTCACCATAGACCGTGATGTTGACTGAATACCGGTCGAACATTATCGATCGCTTCTTTCCAGCAGAAGCATGACCACCGTTTTTCACGGACGCTGTCACTTTCCTGCCTGCTTTAAGCAGATAAGAAGTCCAGTCGATCTTGAGCCGACTGAGTTGATTGGGAGGAGGCTTCTCTGAGGTGATTCGGAGCCACGGGCCCCCGTCTTGTATCCAAGATACCCCTACAGTGACGACGAACTGTTCTTTCGTCATTGAGTTGTGGTAGGTGAACGATGCTAACCACGAGGAATCCATAGTTCGGAGTAGATGATGTGAACCTTTGATATCTTGTAGGGGTTTCGGTGATAGTGATGGTCTTCTCATCAGCAGGACAAAATTACTATCGTGCATCTGCAGGTCACATGAGGGGGCCGTCTCCATATTGATCACGGAGAAGCCGTGCTCTTCTACCCCGACATTTTGAATGAAGAGCGACGTTGAGGTACTGAAGAAAAAAGCCTCGGATGAATCCGATAGTAACGGGTACGAAATGTGTATTCGTTTGACTTTAAATTCCTCACGAGTGTCGACGATGTCCTCGAGGGTATGATCATCTATCCTTTCGTAACGTTCGGCATTGACCACAGAGCGCCGTAAACGAATACCGACGATATGGTGCTCTCCGTCACTCACGCGACGTCGACAGCTCAAGAGAGCGATGAACTCGTTCGATTCATGCGCAAGAGGTCGTAAGGGAAGACTTATATCCAAGCCGTCGTTGGTGGCGGCGAAGTCAAGCCTGGGGACATCTGTGCCCATGAATTTTTTACTGTAACGTATCCATTGGTCGGAGGGCACGTCTTCAATATCGCCTGACTTGGCAAAGTAATCAGGGTATAGGGCGAAGGGCCAAGTCCCTCTTTTGTGACCACCTGCGGCAGGATTGCTCCATGCAAAAATGCTCTGGTCATGCGAAGTACGCATAATCTCCAGTTGCAGTCTGAAGAAAGCCTTTTTCTCCCCTTCTCCGTAGATAACAGGCATGTGGACCTTAAATATTCCCATGAGGGAGTAGGCTCTATCTTCTGGTCTGGTTGTCTTTCTCCCAGCAGCCCATGCCATCTTCGTTGCGACGCTGAAGGATACTCTAGTGGTCATCAACTTGTCTGACCTGGCATTTATGCGAGTCAATACGTCGGCATGCACTCTCGTAATGGACGAAAGAAGCCCTGCTAAGCTGTTCTTGCTTCCAATCTCCCTCCAGCGGCTGTCATAGAAGAACAAGCTCGTAGGCGCAATGAGCTCTTGTAGAGTCCATCCCCTGGTGAACCATTCGCTTTTTGCAAACGCGGATTCGATGTCCGGGTCTCCATTGTCGGCAACGTCATCCAGGTAGACGTAGCATACCTGGGCGTCTTCATACCACGTAAACATAGAGTTGATTGCTTCCGCAAGCGCTGCGCTGCTGCTTTTGTCGATGCAGCAGGTATCAATCCAGACGTACTGATACCCATCACGTCGTGCCTGTTCACAGCATCCCTCTACTTTGGCATAGCCTTTCATGCCTTTCGCATGCTCCTGATGGATATCTGCAAATAAGACTTCTTCCTCGCGCCATCGATGCGAGAGTATCGCATAGTCTGGAGGATTAATAAATTCCTCTAATTTCCTGGTTGTAGTGTGTAAAAGGTGCATGCTGCAGATGGAGGTAAGCTGACAAATTAAAGAACCGGTTTGAGACTACACCCACATAATTTACGCTGCGGCCGGATACCATCCACCACTAGCACTCGTTGATCACTGATCTGAGTCTAACAATTTCGATCGATGATGTATTGGTCGATAGGGAACTTGCTGATGAGCGCTTGATAACGGGATGGAAGATCTGTTATCTGACGGGCCGGGTGAGATAAGTAAACGTTTAAACACTCATATACTCATAGCCCACAATTTGCAATCGTAGCATGCTGCCAGTAGTGCGGCGCGCTTTTTTAATTATGCAGGCGAGAGAAGTCGGCCATTTCACATTCATTAAGGGGTAAGGTGCACTTCGTGTTGGCCATGACACCGTCACAGTGGCGCCGCCTCCCAACCAGGGTGCATCAGACAGCCAATGAGGTGAGGTGGGAGTGAGTAGAGCATCCACGTGCGAAGTTGCGCACTTGTGTATGCGCAAAGGCTTGATCGCAGTTGTGCACCCCATGCAAATATCACCGTGGTGGATGTCGCCCCTGCAGAATATGATTAACATAACCTGCGTCCAGCAGAAGCTGAAGGACATGGTCAAATTCTTCGTGGGTGACGAAGAGACAGCATTTCAGAAGGTGTGCGTCGGATAAACAAAGCGCAGTGCTTTATTTTACGTTCATCACGACTCGATACTCTGACATCCTTGCATGAAATGAAGTGTGCTGAAGGTACCCCCGCATACTACGGGGTCTCCTTCACAAGATTGTGGATAAGGAAAGGAAATGATGCACGCCAGCCATGAGTGATATACGAAACGTGTCAACGAAAGTGCTAGTTTATGTACGCTGTCGCCAAACCAGGCTCGTACAGATCATCTCATTTGCGGTACCTGGAATGCAGCCATTAGCATGATCCATGACAAATAAGCGTACAACTCACCAAAGCACACTCTTCCTGTTTCTTCTCATTTTGCGCTGAAGTTGCAACATACCATAAAGCAATGCTTCAGCAGTTGGTGGGCACCCAGGGACGTAGATATCCACGGGCACAATGCCTACGAGACAAATATTAACTGGGCTGCCGTTGGACCAGAATGAAAGAATGCCTACGATCGCAACCACGGACAACAGCGTATGAGTAGTGGTAGTAGCCACCGCCATTTGCGCAAGATCCCATGGATACAACCCATCTTGGCTCGGGCATTTGGTCATAGACTTTACGGAGAGCAGGAGCCATTTTGTTTGTGAGGGTACCAGCGACAATCATAACGTCAGATTGACGCGGAGAGGCACGGAAAACGACACCGAGACGATCCTGGTCATAGCGAGCAGCAGCCATGTGCATCATTTCGACAGCGCAACATGCAAGACCGAAAGTCATGGGCCATATCGAACCCTGACGTGCCCAGTTGACAACCTTGTCTAATGTTGATAGGACGTATTCTACAATCCAATTAGGCCTACCCAGTGGGAAGTACATGAGGCATACTCACCAGCCTTGTTCTGGGGTTGCTCAAGGCTGAGTTGATTTGAGCCATGCATTGCTAATGTGGTGATCGGCTCAGAAGCAGAGGAGACCGAAGTGGGTATAGTTTCGGGGGCTTGCGCAGACTTCGATGTGTGCACAGAGCGAGCAGCTATATTAGAAAGACTAACTTAGAAAGGGTTCAAGATGAATTAATTGATGGAACATACCATAAATCCTGAGAGCGGGTCTGAGTGCTACCTTATAGGCACTGGTAACTGCACGAGAGGCTTATGAATTATATTGAGTAATAGCATAACACATGTATTCACCTGGAGCCCTTAAAATGCCGAGCGACATGACGGTCAGAGGAGAAAAGTTGAGTTCGATGCTGACTCCGACGATGCGGAACGAACAGCGACAACAGTGAATTTGGTTCCCACGGTCGGAATGCTTACTTCAGCAAGTAGATATAACCCCCTAGTTCAGCCAATCATAAATCGTAACGGCGCCGGCGCCAGCTCCTGACTCGCATATGTTTCGTGTTCATTAAGTTAAACGCAAACTAGCCCTTTTATTTCATTTTGCGTCAGTAACTGACTGCTAATCCTATGCGATTTTACCGTCAATGCATAATGTTCTTCGACTCGTAGTATCCATGTCATTGACCAGTCTTAACCAAGTGGTGAACATGACAGGACGTTCTGAAAATCTGTTGCCGGTTCGAAACTTCTTCAACAATATTTTCCTTTTACCAGTTGAGCATTCACTCGTGGATGGATCCTTCAAGGTCTATTTCAAGCGGCCATCGCCAACTGGCACCAGAACAGATTAGAAATCTGCTCTCTTGGGTAGTGTGGGTTCGAAACCCGCCGACACACCTTGACATTGTAGCCACTCACAGTGGATAACTTTGGAAGCGTCCGGCCAATGACAAGGTTTTTGTTTATCAGAACACACCTTGACATTGACTTATACACGGTTTTTTCAGAGGCTCGTTGTAACTGGTCTTAGCCAAGTGGTCACAACAACAGAATAAAAATCTGTGTCTCTTGGACTGTGCAAGCTCGAAACTTGTCGATGACAGTTTTTTCTCTCTCGGAACGCACCTTGACATTCGCTCATGCACAGTTCCTCGCAGGTTTGTTTTAACTTTGTCCTGGCCAAAATGGTTACCACCACAGAATTGAAATCTGTTTCTCTTGCACTGCACAGGTTCGAAACCTGCTAACAGCAGGGTTTTTTTTCTATTAGAACACACCTTGACATTCACTCGTGGATGGTTTCCTCAGCGGCTCATCTTAACTGGTCCTAGCCGAGTGGTTGCAACAACAGAATCAAAATCTGTTTCTCTTGGCTGTGCAGGTTTGAAACCTGCTAAACGAAAGGTTTTTTCTTTCGGAGAACACGCTTCGAAATTCACTCGTGGACGATTTCATCAGAAGTTCTTCTAACTGGTCTTCGCCAAGTGGTTGCCCAACAGATTTAAAATCTGTTTCTCATGGAGTTGGTTCGAAACTTGCTGGCATCATTTTTATGGTGTATAGATCATTGGAGGTCCATATTAACTAAGCACAGTCGTTGTGCCGAAACCTCTTTTTTATGTGACAGTCTGTCTATGAAAAGGAATTCACCTTCATCCCTCGCGAGGGTCGTCTCAGAAACACAAGATATATCCCTGAGGTGTGTACGTGTCAACCTAAATTCCCGACAGACTGCCCGAAAACGTTTAATGGGGCTGGAGGCCAGAATAATGCACGCAAGCTGAGGACAGTGTAAGTCTGACAGTGAGAAAAATGATGTAAGCCCCCCGTCTTTAGCTGTCAAGTCGCACTGAAAGAGCCAACCACCGAAGGAAAGTCCATGGATGAGGCTTCAGCGAGACATCAGCTGGCACTTTTCGGACGAGGATGAACGCAAGAATGGCACCAACGATTTAGACAAGAACCCAAGAATGTGATCGATCGACAAAACGCAGAAAAGCAGAAAGATTAGACGTATCCATTCGACAAAGACCCTCCTCCTGGAAGTCGGGGGAATGTTCATTGCTCATTGTCACTAGGTACCGAACAACTTCCCCTGTTACTACCTTCGTACCACGAACTAAACAGCATACAACGCGGGTTTCCGAATATAAAGCCAAGCGCACCTCTTCAGGCCACCTGAGTTGACGAAATGAACAAGAAATTTGTCAAAGACCCGACCTACTGTACAGCGCATTCGACATGACAATTGAGAAACGTCACAGGAGGTGTTGAGTTGGAGTCTCAAGGCTCCAAACAGGGTAGCCACGCACCACAAACTACAGCATAGATTATGGTCTTCCGAATCTCATTCTAGTGATGGCATAGAAGGAATGGAGGCAACTGAAAATACTGTTCTGAAGGCTGTTCGGTTATACTTGCAGCATCCTGTACTGGAAAAGGCAGACAATCAGGCAATATTAATGCAAATGCTCTGTTTTGGATGTTGGCCCCCCTTTGAGAGGTCGAGTTTCTATTTACGCGCTACTCGTCTGTCGATCCGTGTTCTTGATGTGGGAATACGTTCATCCTGAGAACTTCCCCCGCATGGACTTCTCAAGCTTGTCATGGCCATTGTTTCCTGCCACATGGAGGCCGGTCACTGCCCAAGTGCCGTCCTGTGCAATCACTGAGTCCTATTATGAGCGAGCAAGGTTATTCAAGCCTCGCCCCCCATTCTCACGCAGAAGCTTGGCCATGCTCCGTTCAGCTACTTAAGTTACGTGACCTAGGGTCTTACTCTTACTCTCGGCTCGATTTTTCGTTGAGTTTTTTTTCTCCCTCTTCTTCCTTCGCTTGCAGCGCGACTTCATTGCAATGTTGACCTTCCTCAAGTCCGCTGGTGTTCGTGTTTCGGTCGCGACTGCTGCAGAGCCAGCCAAGGTCGAGAAGGCGGATCTTGAAGTTGCCCCCGCGGCTCTGGTGCCAGATGCATCTCCTGCCGCAGACGTTGCTTCCATTCATTCAGCCAACTCATCCTCTTCCTTGCATTCATCTGCTTCGAAATCCTCCCACACAGATGCCTATGGAGTACCCTCTCATCCGGGTACTCCTCAAGTAGTCAGCCGGTCGTTCACGCCTGTGCAGCCCACGTCTGCGAACTTGCCACAGTCATCTGCGCAGTCGCTTTTAGTACCTCCTAGCCCAGGGCAAGGTCCCGCTGCTGAATCCGTGGGTAACGCGACCCCAGGCGTGCTGGGTGCAAATCCTTATCCTAGTGCTAAGACCGGGAAGGACCCTCATCGTTTCTCATTCCGTTCATTTTCCTTCTTGCGCTCCGAGTCAAAACTTAATCAGCCGGAGCGCAAGCCTTCCCGGCACTCCGAACCTATTCACCCACAGCCTCACACGCTATCCAAGGCGCATGAAAAAGAGAAGAAATCACGTGCTAGCAAGGCATTCACGATTCGTGCGCTGCAGTCCAAGACTTCTGATAGGCGTGCCAGAGACACCGCAGTCATGGTTCGTTCCGTCATCGTGGGGGATCATGAAATGGTGGATGGCAGAACAAAGAGGTCAAAGCCACTCTCTAAATCTGACCTAGCGCGCGTCAAAGCGCAGCTTCTCGAGCCAAAATCCGCCAGCAAGATCATTGATCACCTGCACGCAATGTCTGCATCATCAGCAGATACAAGGTCCACTAATACTGGGCCAATCCATGCAGTGTGTCTTGACTCGATCGACAAAGAAATCCACGAGCAACACTTTGTACAGCTTGGTTCGGTTGCTACTGCAACAGCAACTGCAGTATCTAACGCGTTGGTCAACGTGCACCTCGTCGACCTTCTCACTGCCTCGGACATGGGTTTCGGTGCGCCAGCATCATCGCCGGGATTACTGGCAGGTGCCGTTCCCAGCGCAGAAACTATCATTGATGGCCTCCAGCAAATAACCCCGCAGTTACTTGCGCTTGGTTTTGCAACAAGCAAGGCAATTCTGCCGGATCACAAGGGTGTTGTCGTGCCTACAGATCGTCTTTCTGTTCTGACGTGTGCGTGTTTTCATTTCATGGAGTATCGTTCAAGTTCTAATCGATTGTTGTTAGACTGGTGGGGTTTTGAAGTCTGCATGCCGCCTCCCACAATTGAGCACCTCGGTGCAGTCGCCTCTCCTGGTACTGCCTTGCTCAATTTGCTGACTGCATTGTCGATCGTCAGCCCCGGAGTCCGTGAGGTATTGCCGTTCGTTCGCTATATCGCTCAGTTCGTGCAAACCGAGTGGCATATGATCAAGGCAGCCGATAAGGGTAAAGGAGTTGTCTGCTGCGCTACCTGGTAGGTTTTTGGTATCTAGGACAAACTCAACTACTGATTGTGTGTATTTCAGGATCATGCCAGCAGCGATGGTTCCTCGTTCATGGGATTTCCCTGACCCGCCTCCTGCAACTATTGTAGTTGCCCCAGGGGCAAACCTTGCGCCCACTGCGTCGAGGCCTGCTACAATTGCTGCTACGCCTAAGCCTTCTGTTGATGTACCGCGCGCCTCGTCTACGTACTCTAGCGAAACTGGCGAAGAAGGGGCACGACACGGGATATCAAGTGACCCTCCTGTTCTACCAGAGCTCAAAGTCAGCTCCCCTGCGTCGAACGAAGGTACAACTTCCATCGACCTCCCAGTCCACAAGCCTTCTGCAGATGTACCCAGGGATGCTGATTCCATTGCTCTTTAGTCATTTTCGTTATCTTTCTCGTCACGACCTGTCACGATTTTCTTAATCTGCTGTCTTTGAAGTTGGTCCTTTTGCTCGATACTTGCCTTCGCCTAATTCTCTGTTTTTGACCGACAATCGTCTGGACTTGCTATACCCTTCCATACATCACACATTCGTTAACTGCGTACCTATCTGCCATTCGTTCGCTCATCGCTCCCCACGGCAGAACTTATTTTACCATCCCCGCAATTTATGCATTAAGTAATGCCTCAGCTCAGGTTGGACGCTATTATTGGAATTTCGAGAGGTCGCTTAGATCGCTCAGGGAAACTTATCAGATCAAAACGACTGCAGTCGTTCTACATAGTAGTCGTCCCACATCCTCGAATGACTTGTACAGGTCTGTCTCCACTCATTCATATCCTACACCAAATCATCACCGTGCATCTCCCAGTATGTTGTCTATGTTGATGCTATTAGGCGCTTGCCTGGGTCGAAACTGTTTGGTCAGGTTCTGAGACAAACAGCAACAGTGAGCACCATCCCGTCCTGTGACTAATGCAGAGAGCGCGCACCGACTGAGATAATATGGTCATTGAATGATTTCAGTGACGAAGCGCTTTCGTCAGACATCTGGACGGTCATCATCTACACGAGAGAAGTGTGTCAGCCACTGGAGAAATCTTAGAGCCCAATCAACCAAACCCCAAGAATTCGCGCCGATTCATCGACGACAGTTCCACCTGTTGAGGGTTTGTCAAAGGTCTGAAGATGGTATGATGACTTGAGAAGCCCACCCCGTTTCTCGATATCTTCCTTGGTAGCATCGTAGTTTGCGCCAGGCTCAAGAGAGACGATGTATTCTGATGATAGATATGAACATCAGGATGGACATTTATTGAATTTGGTGTACCCACTCTGCATTGTTCAGTGAAAAGTTATGATTTGGAGGTTGGTATGGATATAAGAGGGGCCAGCTACGATAAAGCTATCGGAACTGGAAGACTGCGGGGCCTGCCAGCTGTGCCGGCAACTGAAGTGACCGTGCCTGAAAAGGAAACGCGAAGTAGGTCTGGTGCCGTGACGCGACGCGATCGGCGACGCTGAGTCACGTATTAATATTTGCGTAGAAGGTTCAGCAAACTGGTTTGAACTTTGTCACTAACCAGCCTCTTGCAATTATCACTAGTGCATGAGATTTGCATTCTCTAGACTTCGATTTTCTGCACGCTCTACGTTTAGATTTATCATGCCCGTAACACGATCAGCTACTCGGTCAGTTGCATCAACACCAGTGGGAGGAAGCAACAAGACAACAACAATGGTATCACCCTCTGCAGTGGGCAAATCCAGCAAGCGAAAAGCCGCTGAGGAATCCCCAGCAGCCAAGAAGACACCTCGTACTAAGAAAACAAAGTCTTCCGATAAAAGTGCTGAGACACCTGCTCACATCGACGGATGCGTTCATTCCGCCTCCGCCACCTCCCTTGCAGAACGAGTCCGAGGAGAAAAGTTTGGTTCCCGCAGTCTTGACATTTTCGTTTGAGGAGGCTAAAGCGCATCTTATTCGCGCTGACCACCGCTTCGAAGATATATTCACAAAGCTCAAATGTAAACCTTTTGAGACCCTTGAACAGGTCCATCCGTTCCGGTGAGCGCGGTATTTTTCACTGAGTGATATGGAATGCTAATGTATCTGTAGGGCGCTTGTAGAATCAATTCTGTGAGAAATATCTCCTGCATAAGTGAAGACACTAAATTGAGTGTGCATTTCGTAGCGCTCAACAAATTTCATGGCTGGCAGCCCGATCGATCACCCATAGGTTTATTCGGTTGTATGACCCCTCATTGCCCGAAAAAGCAGCAGATTATTCGTGAGTCTAATTATATGCCAAAAGCATGCTACGCCTGCCTGCATCAGTCATTGCGTGGTGTTGATGGTTTCATTATGAAGTGCATCAAAATCTCCAACATCTTTCTTCCCTACCCCTTATCAGGTTGCCAATACGGATATCATAACACTCAAGTCTGCTGGCCTCAGTACACGCAAAGCCGAGTATGGTCAGTGTCATTGTCGATTTCGCTGTGAATCCCATCAACCGAGTCTAAGCTATAATTTCCTGTCAGTAAAAGACCTTGCTGCGCGATTTGCAGATGGAAGGCTTTCAACAGAAAAATTACTTGCTGCAGATGATAAAACCCTTGCTGAAATGCTTATAGAAGTGCGAGGGATTGGACGGGTATGTAGTTTAAATAACAATATTTGTCCTTCATTAACATCTCGCTTCTTGTCACCAAGTGGACTGGTGAGTGTTATATTACTTTTTATCCAAGAATATCTCATAATTCCAGTGCAGTTGACATGTTCGCAATCTTCTCCCTCCGTCGTCCAAACATCCTCCCAGTAGGTGACCTCGGTATCCAGCGAGGAATGTTGCGCTGGTTTCTCTCGCGCCACTCGTCTAAGCACCCATTTACACTTTCACCGCATAAACTGAGCGGTGACGAATCCAACGATGACAAAACAAAAGGGGCAAGTGCCAGTGCGATGGGACCACCGTCTACAACTCCTGCACCGAAAACAACCCCTAGTTCTCAACTGACAGGAGATGTAGAACCGAATAATGAGGTGTTGCCGACATTGTCTGAGTCACAATCACAGACTCCCGCTTTAATTAAATCGCTTCCTGAACCGTTTACTCCCTCGATTGACAAGACTCTCGAGGCAGACGCGATGAACACAGAACCCCTTCCCGAAGGTCTGAGCGTTGCGGATTTGAAATCAAGACTAGAAAGAAAGAAGATCAAGTATGTCACTTGGATTTTTCTTTTGTGGACAATTTCTCATCAAGGCTCTCTGAAGAGGAGCGTTCCTTACTTCGAAAGAAATGGAAGATTTAACCGCGTCTTGGGCGCCGTATCGAAGTATAGGTATTTACTATATGTGGTCTCTGACAGAGAAGAACTAGGTTGTCGCCCGCACCTCAATCTGAATATTTTAATCTTGGCTTACATATATCTTCTTGCTTTGTGATATGTATAGTAGCTTGTAAGTACAGTGCCGTCAGATTCAAATCTTGAATGTTCATAGTTTGGCTTTGAAAGTTTCAACTTGTGATATCAGTGCTCGACCTGAGTTTAGTCACTGGTTGTTCGTCCCAACAAATCCACCACGATTTGCAAAGTTAGGTTTTTTGTCGAGATGTGGACGATCGATCTGTCACTGCACCTTAGTCTGGATACTTAGCTCGCGTTCGTCACCCAGTACATTGATGATATATCTACTGCTATTGTCCAGACAGATCAGGCGGTATAAACATCTGTGAAAGGCAAATATATCGAATTGCCAAATTGGCTCCTTCTGTGACACGGAAACAGTAAGGAGAGGGTCTGACATGCACGAATGCGCTATCCGAGCAAGGGTATATGCGCACATGACGGGTTCTTAGGGATAAGATACAGTCCCGCCATCGTGACCCCTCGTCGACTGATGCATCCATTAGAAGAGTAATATCATACTAAACGTTATATGCGGTCGTCTCTGCTGAAAGAATCCGTGATCAAGAGTTCCTGCAGTGAAAGTATGCATTAGCCAGTGCCGAGGTCAAGATACTGAAATCTACCTCAGGTGCAAAGGGCCACCGGTCGAAGGCGCCGACGACAGCAGCCCAATCCTCTACACTCATTTTCTTGATGATCTTTTTCATGTCAGTCCTCTGATGGAGTGGAACATCATCACCCGTGAGGTAAGACTTTAGAACGTCAGATCCAGGTGCTAGATGACTAGAGGAAGATCGATAAAATTTCACGACTAAAAGTGGACTCGTGAGCATACCCAACAGCGTTCTTGAGAGGAGTCGACTTCAGCACAAAGAGTTTCCGTAGGCAGTAATCCCATTTGTCCAGCATGCCTGACCGAATGATCTGCGCATGATGTCAGTGATTTAAATGTGCAGGAAACATGGCAAGTACCTGATGCTCCAACGGTCTGAATGTACCTGCTACGAATGGCGTACCTCTGCGCCTGTTTTCAGTCTTTGAGGAATATGCAGGGTTTGTAGCATCAGGGTAGAAATGGTCATTATACGGCACCAGCAGCCGTGGCTCAACGGCATGACTAAACTCAGAAACGGCTTGTGCGATGACGCTTAGCTTGCATCGAGCCGGATCCTCAGTAGACGCAGAGATACGCTATCACTTGTGTCAGATAGGGATAGCTAGTCTGTGGAATGAGACCACTTACATCCCATACCCAGTCGTGCATTAGATAACTCATTGGAATGCGACCGTGTTTGAACAGCCATGACTGTTCTGGTGCACATCGTAGTAATTGTGCTAAGAGCTGCTCGCCCAGGACATCCATAGGAAGGTGCGAGATAAAATGTAGATATGGATTTGACTGATTCCATGGAATATTCTCCACGTCGTCCAGGAAGCCTTGGACGTCTAGCTGATGATACGTGTCCCACGAAAAGCCGTTCATTGGCAAAACTTGTACTCTAGGGTCCGCTTCCTGCAGCGGCTGTCAAAGACTATCAGCATGACCAAACTCTGTAAAGGTCATTTCGCACATTCAGGAAGTTGAGATACTGTTCTACGTCCTCAAGCACAATGATTTTTCGGATTCGTTCTTTCGGCAACTGCATTAAAGCGCGAGTTAATGCACCAGGACCTTTGTGTGCTCTGTAAGTACTCAAAGACTGAAATTTAAATATCGATACCCTCACCGGGATACGCTTCTATAATAACTTTATCCCTCGAGCCGCTAGGAACGAATGACTCTGCAACTAGTGCCGCCGTCTCGGGATTAGCGATGGAAATACGACTTTTGAATGCCATGCCGCTAGTGGGAAAGTAGTTTCGCCATTTCGAACGCGGGGGCAGATCAAACCTGTTGATCGGGAGTGGTATGTTAGCTTTCCGTGTCTTGGGTTTGCGAACAGCTTTCGAAGTCGAGATACTTTGGAGTTCAGCTTCGGGCTTGATGTCCTCAATGCTTTGAATATCCTCGGAACGATCGCATCTTGTTGGTTGTGTTGTGAGGGCCTTCGCGACTATATCCTCAGGAATATTCTTAGTCCTGTAGGAGCGTCTGATGCTTGTAGAAAATGACCTCCGAAGGAGAAACGGAAAAGACATTGAATGATGACTAAGCTACCCGAAACACGTCGTAGACTTGTAGTACTAACAGAACATCCTGGCTTAGCTTGAACACGTGTTGGACGTGATACCGACGTATCTGCTATTTTCTACTCAGTATGAGTAGATCATACGCGCCTATATATAACTTCGCCCATTGTCCAATCTGTGTGCATCATTCGTCTGCCCCTCCCACCGAATCGCTGTGAGACCGTAACCACTGCGGAATCACTGGTCTTCTTAATTTGTTCAAGTTCTCTGAGCCATTACAGATCGCTGTGCCACAGATCAAATGATGAGCAAGTCCGTGATGGACTGTGGTGCTATCCAGGAGAATACCTGTGCCAAGACGCCAGTAGGACATGAGCGCATTGATCGATCTCCTCTAACAAGCACTACCTCTATCTCTTCCGACCAATACACATATGCGAGCAAAGAAGCGTGTTGATCGTGGCATACTTTGATGGGTTGTACTGATGCGGTCTAAGTTTGTGCTACACGCTACCATGAATCCACCGTAAGGTAATCGTGAACTTATTCGACGTAGGCACCCGCAAGTACTCGACCGACATCTTGTCACGTAGACCATACATCGCTTACACCGAGGAAGTCATTCAGAGGGGATTATAGCTCATTGACCACCAGTCATATATATAAACGGGCGAGGTGTGTTCCTGCTTCCTAATCTGACTCGAGATTTTTTGTCCACTAAATGGATCACCAGGATTGCGACCTAGTTTTCTTAATCTCGTTATATATATTTGGGATTCTGGAAGCTAAGCACGTGGGTTCTGATAATCTCCCGCTGTCTTCAAAAACACCGAGACTAGTACCGGACTTCAAAAACCGGTTCGTCCGGATGCTCTTCTTGGATGGATGGGATGTATGTGACCATATCACTGCTCTGCTGAGATTGAACAACATGGTGTCTCTGCAGCAAACAAGATTCTCATATCCCTCGTGGCAAGTAATTGGACTGTTTTCCGTTGTTCCATTAACCTTGATTACCACTGCATCAACATTGATTATCACTGGTGGCGTCCTACGACGAGATGATAAAAATATGAGTTGAAACGCGCCTGTGCCCAAATCAGCTCACAGTTGTTACGCATAGTGTATGGGCGCGTTCTTCCATTTGCATCAAAGTGGAGCAAAAATCGCTGAAGCCTCCGGCGAATAGCATTTCTTCGAATTTCAAAATCACTCTTTTGCCAGCGAGCAGCTGCTTATGGGGTAGTGCCGGTGCTCCGTGTTTGCTACATTGGAAATCTAATGCCTCCAATTTCACGATACGGGTAGGACCGCAGTGCTACTGGTTTCGACTGAATCACCTGTGCAGTCTAATTTGATCTTGCCGGTCACACGGCGAATGCAAAGTTACAAACTGGATGCAATCAGGCAAATTCAGATTATGGAAGTGTATAAGGGCGAGTTCTGCGGTTCTGAACTCCCATCCATTACGAGCCTGCAATGGTCGCTCCCATAGTCAATACCGGAATTCAGACAGCGAAGGTAAGAATTTCCGAATATACTTTCCAAATGAGGTTGATTGACTGCAACCACTCTAGTATTGCAATGGTACGTGGACTTCATCCAGGGTCCTCACTATTTTCATCTTGAATACACGCAGTGGCTGGTCTAGGAGTTTTGGTAGGCCTTACAAGCCATGGAAAATATTCCCTCTTATGATCCATAGATTTTTGACTATTTCTTAACGCTCGAACCTGAGGTGAGGATTCTTTATCGAGTTCGAACATCTATTGAAAATGTTGCAAGGTTCGATTGACGTGGAACAGGCGCTGGAACGTCACTCGTATTCTTTTCGTAATTTCACGCTACATGGCCTTTGTAGCAGCTGGTATGACTTCATATGGTGAACAGCTACCCGTATCTCGTGGTTCGTAACGTTGACGAGTGACTAGCTGCCATTGCTACACGAGCGAATGAGGACGTCAGTGTGTTTTGCTTACTATATGATTATTGTATGAACTAAAGGATATCGAATATAGTGCTCGCACTTTGGCCAGGCTTCAAATGGTGATCAATGTCTTGAGCAGCCAGCGTTTTACTGATTTCACTGCAGCAATTCACATCATCAGTATCGTCGCTGCTGAAGGTGCGGTCCGTGTTTATAATGTCTTCTGGGCCTGAAATCCATCTCTATTTTTCAAGGTCTTTTGATCATTCGTACATATGTATTCTGGAAACAGAGCAAAAAGCTCTTGGCAGTGTTACTGGTCCTAGCAGTAGTACGTTGGTCTTGTTATGCGTGCTCATATCCATCGTCTGTTGACATCGCAACGTAGATTTCCATTGCGTGTGCTGTCAGTATCACAGATGTTGTCAGTAATCTATTAGCAGCACCTGTGGACCCTTCAGGTGGGTCCCCTTTATTCTTTTTTCATTGTTGTAGACGGCAACCTTGGTTTTAAAGCTCCCCCCACAAGCAACTGCACTTTTCAAGCAGGTCGCAGCAGTGCCGTTCAATACGGCTTTCTTATAGCATACGAATCGTGTAAGGATATCTTATTTCCGTCCCATCTTCGCTGATTTTTCAATCCCATCCACCCAGTGCTGATGTCTTTAATGGTGTTCAAGAGATATCAAGACTACAAAGATTCTGACAGTCGTCTAGTGAGAGCCGTCTACCAGGGCGCAGTGCGGTATATGACTGCCATAATTTGTCGGTGGTCTTTTGTTCAATTTAACATGTCCTGTGTTGAATCACTCGTGCCAGTTGTTTCTGTGATCAATATAGTGATCATGTCCGTGGTTCCAGTAAGTTGCATGTTGTGTCCGTTCATCAATGTTTGCTGATTTTGGGAAGGCATCATATAACATGATGATGGACGTGTGCGTGGCAATTCGTTTATAATGGTAAAAAACTGATGGCATCATGACAGGCCACAGCTTGTCCTGCACAGTATGTTGGCATCCCGTGTGCTCTTTGGATTGCGTGAAAGTGACCAGGATGAATCGAATGGGGGGACATTACAGATGTCGACATTTCGTCCAGCTCAGCGCCACCAATACACTTCATTTGGTTGATTATGTTCTATAGTCATGGTATGGCCCATCAATGCAGACGTGTCATAAAAAAGAGATCGCCTATGAAGAGCCACCAAGCTGGAGGCTGGAGGATACTGTCATGAAGCATGATCATCTGCCTCTCCATTTGGTTGCCCTGCTATTATCCTATTCTAATTTGCTCTTCACTTCTTCCAGCGAAATCTTTCTTGAGTCCACCTCTGTCCAGTATGACAGAAGCAGCCTCTGATGTTCTCGCAGGAGACGCTCAAGATTTGCTAATGTTACTCAACCATGCCGGGTATTATGCAACCATATAGACTCTGCAAAAGAGACGCTTTGCAGAGAGGGGTATGATGGATACGAACACCCGCCATAATCATCGTGTCTACTCGTGAACTGGCAAACGTCTTAGAGGCGTTATTGTCACTTGAGCTACTAGTACGCGCGGAAAGCGAACAGGAAGTTCTACACGTACTAATAACCGATGGGTAGATTCTGGCTTTCTGAGGGGAGCTTCAGTCAGTGCATGCGCGTCTATTGAAAGGTATACCCTATGTAGTATATAGCTCCGTTCCATTCCTAACAAAGCCAAACATTACCAAGGTCTAGACTGTGGTACTATTTACTACTAAACAAGACAAAATATGCACGTGATTTATTGGACCAAGGCAACTTTGGAGCGAATACAGATACAGTCAGTCAATGAAACAGCAGTGCCGCGTGTTTGAATCTCCACTGTAAGCAAACCATCACAGAGACAACATTTAAATCTGGGGCTTGAATGAACCGACAGCAGATGAAATGCATGAATCGCACATAATGAAAGAAAAGATCAGACACAAACAACAACCAAACAGGACTTTGACAGTAACAAACAACAGAACACAGGCTCCGCAAGGTATTTCGTCGGCGACGCCGACCCCTAGTTGAGACTATAGATCTGCTCTATCCTGTGGGCTCGGTACTTCGCGTATAAATTCTTCTCGGTTCTGACATAAACATTATCAAGTTTCCCATTTACAAGCCTTACACTCGCTCGCACAAAATATTCTGTCACAACTCCGGGTCAGCCATACAACGCCCCGACGTCAAGAGATTTCTTTACCAGCAGCACTGAACGCTGTCGCCGTTACGCCGCTCTCGCGCAGGAAACGCAGTCACTCAATTCTCAATTTCTGTCGTCCAGATGATGCAAATAGATATTCAAACATTCAGCAGTGCTCTCGGCCCACGGCACCGATAACATATTCAAACCTCCATCGCTTCTTTATCAAGCTCAAGTAAATATTCTCGATGAACTCCTCTCGGCCCCGCGGGATACAACAAAATCGTCGTGCTTTAGCCATTCCTGCTCTCATACATTCATACATGTCTCAGAGGACATTAACGCGTGTCGCGTCACTAAATCTCAGCACCTCCCTCATCAGCTCGCACGATCTCGTAGCCATCCTATCTACATCAGTCAACTCCTTAACACAGCGAAATATTATTGCGCTCACGAACGAGAGCACGCGTTCAACGGGGAACTCGACTCTGAAATCATGACATACCGTTGCATGTGTGTTCTTATATCATCGAGGTATGAGCTGCAACCTGATGATATCACGGTACACACCTCAACAAGGAATCCAGGCAGAGTTATATTATTATGCTCTTGCTATTTCGATTTCTGTTTTGCGATAACGTTCCTGGCTACAGCTGCCCATCTAATATGGCGAAGCAGAAGTAACCAAATTTCCGCATGTGCATGGCGAATTCACCTTCCGTGAAGGACACTACATATCTGAAGTGATTCATGAGACTGGGTTGCTCGTCGCGCTATGATGGTACGTATCTTACCTCGATCTTTGCTCTCATTGCTGTGATCTGACCCGGTCTACCGCACGCAGGAGGTTCACCCTGCAGATACTGGGAATGTACGCCTGACCTTCACGGTGGGATGCCCATTGGTCCGCTCTACTTTGGGTAAGTCGTGCACCCGTTGCCACGTTTCCTACGTACTGCCTAATACAGGGCCCCGCCCTAACGGACGATAAATAACAACATGAAAAAAATCAATGACGTTCATCATCTGTTTGTTACACAAGCTCGACCCTTCTCTGAGTCGCAAGTGTCGTAAACCAATGCCGGTATGATATGAATGTCCTGATCTGGTGGTAGTGAGTGGTATCGGCTTGCTAAGCGCACAATGACCAACTGCTCTCTTTCAATTGGTACGTGAAGATATCTAGCATCCAGCCCTCTGCAGCAATTAAGCCCACTATATCCGTATTCATGACAAGTAACTGAACTGCCAGTTTTCTGCTGTGCCACGACCCCGATTGCCACTGAAGGCGTGAGATAATGGATAGGTGAGTTGAACCGCGCCGAGAGCATGATGCCCAAATCAGCCCCTAACGAGTTCACAGCTTGTTCTGCATAGTACATGTGTGGGCGTCTCATATGTAGTAATTGCCAAGGGGTGGAACAAATCGTCACCGCTGAGAGATTTCAACATTTCGACCCGCACACGTTGCCCAGTGCTCCTCCGTGATTAGATGCTGAATTTCAAATTCGCTCAGGCAAGCTCAGTGCCTGGTGCGTGAAGAGATTTAGTGCCACCGTCAGTTTTACGATACGGATAGGACAAGATAGGACCCTGCTTTGACTGAATCACCTATACAGTTTATGTTAATCTCGCACGGCGAGTGTCGAATCGGATTCAAATTTACATAAATCGTGTAAGCATATAAGAGCGAGTTCTGGAGCCTTATCCAGTACGAGTATACAATGGTCATGCCCATAGCCAATACAGGAATTCAGACTGCGAAGGTAAGACTTTCCAAATATATTTTCCAGCTGAGATTTATTGACTGCAACTACTCCAGTATTGCAATGGTACGTGGACTTCACACAGGGGTTTACATTACTTTCATCTTGAATATACGCAGTGGCCGGTCTAGGAGTTTTGGTAGGTATACAAACCATGGACAATATTCCCTCTTAAGCTCCGTAGATTTTTGACTATTTCTTAACGCTCGAACCTGAGGTGAGTGTTACTTTAATGAGTTCGAACATCTCCCGACAGTGTTGCAAGGTTCGATGGACATGGAATGGTCGCTGGAACATCACTCGTGTTCTTTTCATAATTTCACGCTACATGGCCTTTGTAGCAGCTGGTATGACTTCATACGGTGAGCGGCTACTCCGAGTCATATCTCCTGGTACGGAACATTGACTAGTGACTAGCTGCCATTGCTACACGAGCGAATGAGGACGTCAGTGTGTTTTGCTTACTATATGATTATTGTATGAACTAAAGGATATTGAATACAGTGCTCACACTTCAACCGGGCTTCAAATGGTGATCAATGTCTTGAGCAGCCAGCGTTTTACTGATTTCACTGCAGCAATTCACATTATCACTATTGTGGCTGCTGAAGGTGCGGTCCATGTTTATAATGTCTTCTGGGCTTGAAATTTATCTCTATTTTTCAAGGTCTTTTGATCATTCGTACATATGTATTCTGGAAACAGAGCAAAAAGCTCTTGGTAGTGTTACTAGTCTTGGCAGCAGTACGTTGGGCCGGTCATGCGTGCTCATACTCATCGTCTGTTGATATCGCAACGTAGATTTCCATTGCGTGTGCTGTCAGTATCGCGGAGGTTGTCAATAATGTAGTGGCGCCTGCGGACCCTTCAGGTAGGTCCCCTTTATTTTGTTTTCATTGTTGTAGACGGCAACCTTGGTTTTAAAGCTCCCCACACAAGTAACTGCACTTTTCAAGCAGGTCGCAGCAGTGCCATTCAATACGGCTTTCTTGTAGCCTACGAACTGTGTAAGGATATCTCGTCTCCGTCCCATCTCAGCTCAATCCTATCTACAGTGCTGATGTCTTTAATGATGTTCAAGAGATATCAAGACTACAGAGATTCCGACAGTCGTCTAGTGAGAGCTGTCTTCCAGGGCGGAATGCGGTATATGACTGCCATAATTTGTCGGTGGTCTTTTGTTCAATTTAGTATGTCCCGTGTTGAAGCGCTCGTGCCAGTTGTTTCTGTGGTCAATATAGTGATCATGTCCGTGGTTCCAGTAAGTTGCACGTTGTATCCGTTCATCAAATTTTGCTAATTTGGGGAAGGCATCATATGATATGATGATGGACGTGTGCGTAGCAATTTGTTTATAATAGCCTAATAAAAATTTTGATGCATCATAACAGGCCACAGCTTGTCCTGCACAGTATGTTGGCATCCCGTGTGCTCTTTGTTCTGCGTGAAAGTGACCAGGATGAATCGGATGGGGGGACATTACAGATGTCGACATTTCGTCCAGCTCAGCGCAACCAATACACTTCATTTGATTGATTGTATCCTATAATCATGGCATGGCCCATCAGAATGCAGATGTGACATTAAAGAGTGATCGCCTATCAAGGAGAAGGATACTGTCATGAAGCATGATCATCTGCTCCATCTGGTTTCCCTGCTCTGCATCTTCATTGTCCTCTTCTAAATTACTCTTCACCTGTTCAGTGAAATCATTCTTGGGTCTGCCTCTATCCAATTCTTCTGATGAGGTAGCCTCTGATATTCTCGCAGGAGGCGTTCAAGATCAGCTAACTGCACCCAACTATGCTGGGTGCTGTGCAGCCATATAGACTCTGCAAGTGAGGAGCGCTTTGCAAAGAGGGGCATGGTGTGTGCATGCCAACGTCATTGCTATCCAGTCATATCTGCTACTGCACCACTGGGCAAAACCACCTGTAGTGGCCAGAGCATGGTGAACTAGACTTGAGAGAGATGTGCATACTTGTCTGGACAAGGTTAGAATGTTAATATGTGATTCCGAGGCTTGATAGCCATATGTGTAGGTGTATGTAAGCCACCAGGCTTACTTTGCAAATGATCCCCTATTTAGGTAGATAACTATCATTAGTAAACTCTGCACTACAAAACGCAAGATATGTAGTTGGGTAGATGTCAGATGGTCGGAGCAACGATTCCAGTGGGATAGAGATGCAATTCAAAATATTGAGAGAGCAAACACTGTCATGTTAGCTAGGACATATGCGCAAAATGAGCATTAGAGTGAGTACTACTCAAATGAAGGAACTGAGAGTGAGCAAGATACCATGGACAATGTCCTGTTCAAGAATCAATGTTTGGCATGCTCATCATGGACTACTATCAAGTTGCTGCATATTGCGTGCTGTCTATTTGGCAACAGCTAAAGCCAAACAGCCCAAACCACATCCAGAACTAGCTATCTGCATTTTCCAGCGTTGAAATTGCAAATTGTCCAGTAGCCAACTTGCAGTCGAGGCAAGGATGGGTATACCTTTCCATAGATGCACCATTGTATGCGCATTGGTTGCGCCTCCCATCAGAAAGCTGGAAACTAGACATTGGGTATTATGTGTGGAACACTCTGCATCCACCTGTTCACCTTCCATGCATTAGTGCAAGTTTCAATAGTGCTGATACTCCGAGCACATTTATTTCCCTGACATCAGTTGTGAGTCTTTTGATTTTCACTGGCACTTGCTAGGCAATTCAATGATGGGCGGTGAATATGTTGAGCATGCTGAGTCTGGCAGAGACAGGAATGATGGTGAAGATGGCAAGGCTGATGAATTTGCAGAGACAGTACAAGATGAAAATGAACTCGCTATACAGTCTTTGCTCCTTCCAGGCACCTCAATCTTCCATCTTCATGGTTCCCTTCCTACACCAATCCATCTCACCTCTACACAGGTTTTCGTTTTTCCTTCCCAAAGCTCAAGAAATCCCACATCCTCTTATTGTCTTTTGTACATCTGTAACATCCTGTGATCTCTACTTGCCTCTGGTTCATTCAGCCATACAGCATGACCTGCTGATCAAAGGTGACACGACTGAGCATGTGTACAGAGTGGGACACAGCATGTGCAGGAAAGGGTGGTAAAACTTGGAGTATCATTGCGCTCAGCGAATCCAAATGAGTAAAATGAGTAGAGGGGAAGATGAAGGGCGATGTGATGGGAGACCAGCCTGACAGTCACAAAGTCAACATCACTCTTGAAGAGGCGAGCACCAAGAGCATATTGATGAAGGGCTTTGGTGAAAAAGGCTGAGTATGAGAAATGTGCTATAGAAGAGCAATTGTCTTTGGAATGGCGATGTGGTGCCTATTGGTAGGTTGTGAAATACCATACGTTACAAGGTTTTGGTTACAAGGCAAATCATATTGGCATGCAAAAGAGAGTTCACAATAAGTGTGCAGAGGTTGTTCAGCTGGTATAAAACTAAGACCTAGTAAGTTACTGTGGATTGATACAGAACACAATAAAAAATGAACATGAAGATACATGTCTAGATAGTTGCTAGCCTTGTGTAGCAAACACTGCTTGATTCATTTCCAATGTTTAATGGGCTATTGGAGGTGCCTGATTTGGGTGCACTGTTGCTATTGACCGAGAACTTGTCCGAAGTTTGTTTCTGGATGTGCAAACATGGGGTACAGTGGTGTTGGGCCTTGGAGAGGGGAAGGGTGACTGAAGCTTCCATTGTTGAGTGCCGGGAATTGGGACCGATGGCTGACAACCATTCATTAGGCTGTGTGTTGAAGATTCAAACTGAGGATGAGAGGATAATTAGAAGAGGTTTCACAAAATGAAAAAAGTCAAACCTCAAGGTAATAACATTTGCAAGTTTCTGGGACTCCATCAGCAAAACCCTAACCCTATGTGCAGCACTGCACAACGCTGCACAGTAATCACAGTGTCACAGCAAGGTCCCCCCATGTACAGCGCTGTACAGTGCTGCACACTACACAATTTCTCAATAAAACATAATTATTAGCACACCATCTTGTTATATACATGTTTATGACTACATTACACTCATTTTTACATAGAATCAATACTTGTGTGGTGCTGCAGAGCCTTTACAACAAAATCTATGTGACCTGTGACACGCTGTGTGGCTGTGGCACTGTACCCAAATCAGGGTTTTGCTGATGTCAGATAAAATATCAAGACAAGATCGCATTCCCTTCAAACACACTGCCATTCAAGCCAGGAAAGGAGGTGACAATTCCAGAAAACCTGGAATATAC